>NW_027185655.1:51172239-51179855 GCF_028583685.1 Petaurus breviceps papuanus
ATCTATCTATCTATCTATCTATCTATCTATCTATCTATCTATCTATCATCTATCTACCTAAGCTATCTATCTACATATATATTATGCAATTCTATTTATTTTAAGAAAATTTATTGACTCAATCCATCAAGCATTATAAGTATAAAGTTAGTTAAGTATAAGTTAGTTAAGTATAAAATATTAGTTCAAGGTATAATCAAACATAAAATTCTAAATATTTCCTGTTCTCAGGAAGTTGAAAGTCTGCTTTGAGGATATAACTTATAAACTTATACTATATGTGTATATATACACGTATGTATATACAAACACATGCTCATGCATAGTAATTTGAGGAGGAAACTATGAACCTTAAAAATGTAATTTGGAAAGGCTTTCTCTAGAAATGACACATGAGCTAAGTCTTGAAGGAAGCTAGGAATTCTAAGATACAGAAGTAAGAGGGAGGGTATTCTTAGACATGAAAGACAACCTGTGCAAAGTCATAGAGCAGGGAGATGGAGTGCAAATTTCAGGGAATAGATGTGTTCCAATTTAGCCAGAATATGGAGTGTATGAAGAAGAAGGATATTTAATGATCCTGGAAAGGTAAATTGTATTCTGATTGTAAAAGGCTTTTAATGCCAAGCTAAAGAGTTTTCATTTGATCATAGAGGCAATGGGGAGCCTATGAAGTTTCTTGATCAGAGTAGTCATATGGTGAGATATGTTCTAGGAAGAGGATTTTGGCACATCTTTGAAGATTGGTTTGGTGAGGGAAGACACTGAAACCCAGGAATAAAATTAGAAGACTATTTCAGTAATTCAGGTATAAATTGGCAAGGTCTTGAACTAGAGTATTGGCCCTATTAAGGGAGGGAAGAAGAGAGATATAAGATATTTCAGAGAGGTTCAGCATTTCCTTATGAATTCCATCTTCCTTAAGTTTGGTCGGCTTGCTTCACCTTGGTTGTAGTGATGAATTTGCAGACCAATGCACTTCTCTAATATAATCACCTTTCTGACTAATGGTATGAAAATGCAAACTGATGGGTTAGATATGTCATCTGGGGAACATATGCCAAGTAGTAATGTTCTGGAATATTACCATCCCCAGTACCTTGTTCCCCAGCCCAAACTGCTAGAAACAAAGAAACCAGTTTCTGTTGACATCCTCTGTCAATTGTGCTAATTGTTTATTTGTGATCTGTGCTAACAGTATGTTAACTATTAGGGCTTCTCTTTCTTGAAAAGTGTGGCCCTCCTTTTTTTGTACATTAATATGCAGGATGACCACCAATGAATTTCTAGTCTTCTGTTGTATCTCTCTAGCATTTGTGGTTCTTTTTATATCAAGATACCAACACTCCACAATCCAGACCTCACAGATCTGTCTGTTTCCCAATGGAAAATAGATGACAAGTCACTTAAAGCTGAGTTAAAATAAAACAATAATGTAGTGCTATGGCTTTGTAGGCAGACAAGCAGTAAGATAACACCTAAAGAGCCAGAAGAAAGAAGAGGTAGGTGATTAGATTTACATAAATATACACATTCATTGCATTTTTATTTGAAACCTTTCACAGACAATAGCCAACAGGAACTTCTATTTGCATTTGAAATTGGCACTAATTTACTAATTATTGATCAAAGATATTGAACAAGTTACCATCATATCATAAGAAAAGCAACAACATCCAAAAATACACAAAGTCTTACTCAGGAATCCCCCAAAATTTAGTCTCCAGTCCAGGCAACATGCATATGAAAATATGAAATAAACAGTTTGTTAAATGAGCTCTCCAATAGGGTTTGCAAGAATGGGAGAGGACCAAGTATCTTACTTTCAATGGGGGATGGGCAGGAAGAAGGGTGAAAGGGGAAATTTATAATTATTTGTAGAAAGTTTTTGGGTTGTGGAGTCTCACTTAATGTTTAAATTCTTCTCCCTATTTTGGTAGAAGATGAAAGGGTTGGTGGGGGAATAGTTTTCCTTTTTTTTAAAAAATGAAAAGAAATACTTCTAGTTCAGTGTGAACAAACAAATACTTTGTTAGATAATCATCCACTACATGCAAGTCATTATGCTTAGAGACAGAGGATAAAATTTAAAAAAAATCCCTATCCTCCAACATAATCTATATTGCATGTTCAATGTCTTTTTCCCAGACAGCATTAATCAAGTATATATTGATGCATTTACATTCTATATGATATATGTATATATATGCAGATGAAATTTATTTTAAGGAATATTGTTGAAGGGAGAGAGCATTAATGTTGCCTAGGAGGGACACTGAAGCCTTATAAGATGAGGCAAATCTTGAATGAATGCAAAAATTCAAGGAGGTGGAGATGTGGAGGGAGTTCAATGAAGACATGGCTTATGGAAAATCAGAGAGATAGAACACAAAGTGTCTGTTTCAGGGAGCCGTCCATTTTCACAAAAATTTGGAGTTTGCTAAAGGTAGGCATATGAAAAAAGGCTTAAAAATTCAAATGGAGAAGGGTTAGTTTCCAGAGTATGATTATGTATTTCATGCAATAGGGAGTCATGGAAAAATCTGGAGGTTTTTCATTTTTTTTAATTTGTTTGCAGACATAGAACAAGATCTGTGTCTTAGGAAGTTCATCTTGGAAGTTGGCTGGATTAAACAAGGGAAAGGTTGGAAGCAGAAAATGCAATGTAAAGGTTATTCAAAGAGTTTAGGTGGAAGATGACAAGGAGTGAGTGACATCGGTAGGGAAATCTCTGAAACACAGATGGCATTGTACCTTTTAGGGTGGAGTCTACGTCATATTCTTCTATTAGTTCTAGTCACCCCAGGCTTTAATGTCCCCTTACAGCCTCACCCCATTGGTACCAGTTCCATACACTCAATCTGCTTTGCTTAGCTTCACAAAACCCAATTCCTCAAATTTCTCCTTTGCTTTGGACTTGCCACCATCATTATGATAGATTGTTGTTGCTTAGGAGTCTCTGCTGTTTGTATCAGAGAATGCCACTGCATTTCTCTTGAAAATTTTCTCTAGTCCTATGTGACTACCTTGCCTTCCTCCTCTAAAAATTCTGTAATCTAGTTCAAACATCACTTTGATTTATTCATTAGACCCCTAGCTCTTTGTGTTCTAAAACCAAAGAACAGGCATTATTCCCTAATCAATACATGTTCCCTTCTTACCCGAGCAGAAGAGGAGGGAGAAACAGGTGTAAAAACTCATCATCATGCATATCTTGTATAGTATCCTCCTTCCAGGTAAGCACTTTTCTGTCTCTACATATTAAGCTAAATACTTATGTGCAATATCTGGGTATACATTATATAATAACCATCCACTTGCATATTTTATTGTTACATTTAAATGATACTATTCATATAGTTCATATGTTCTTTATAAGTACCAATGTCACATAATAGTATTATTGTGTGTGATAGAAGAGATATGTACATAGAAATCACATTCAATTGTGTCTCTTATTGCTGTGTACTATATAATATCCCTTATTAGTTGTCTCAAATACTTCCTTCTCCAAAGGTAACATATATTCCTATGTGAGCAGGGACTGTTTGCTTACGTAAGTAGCATATTCAACCATGACAGACCATTGCCCTGCTCATGTTGCCCCTTTAAGGGTAAAGCAGGGTGAGGTTACCAAAACTCACAATACTGGGGAGGAAGAAAACTGTCATAGGCTACTCTTGCCTGAATCCTAGCTTAGCTACTATAGGCTAAACTGCCTCCATTTATTCCCAGAGCATATAAACTACATCTACCAGAGTAACAGGAAAAGATATGCTAATAGAAGTTATAGCCAAGTTCCAAAACTCACCCTTTGTATGATGGGATGAAACTTCTTAACAAACCCTGTATTACAAGTGCAAGAAAAATGGTTTCTGATATACATCTTATACATTTGACCCTTATCAGAACATTGAGTCATTGTCATATGGAGATTGCACAAAATACAGCCACAGGCCACCGATACAGAGGCTAAATAGATACAGAAATGTTTCGCTGCTGATTAGGGGTCTGGGGAACAGACTTAAGGACACAATCACATCTTGGAAATTGCTCCCAGGGAACCAAGGCAATATAGTGGGCACTCTTCCCAAGTAACAAAGACTAATCTGAGTCTTACTTTCATTCTTTGAACAATTCAAATGAATTAAAAGCAACAAGGGTCAGTTAATCTAGTTAAATCTATCAGCACTATAACAGACCTTCTTTCTCTTACAATGCCTATAATATTATTTTCCTAGCCCAATGCTCTTCCCAGTCCATAATAACCTTAGCAAGATGCCAACAGGTACACAAAATCCATTGCTTCCTACATTTTCCCCAGCACCCTCAATCACCTCAGGGCTTGACTAACCAGTTGTTCTCAACTTCCTTTCAACAACTGGTCAGAGTGCTGATGATTTCTAATGGCTAATATACCATTAGACATAGGAAGTGGTTCACACATGTCATTAATTTGACTTGAATATGATTCTTTTAACTTATTACTTTTGACTTCAACTCTATTCTGTGGAGCAATGCAGAATAACCCTATCCCTTGTTTTGTCTAACAGCTTTCAAGTATTTGAATTCAGCTATCATGAACATTTACAAAACCAATATCATCATTATTTTTCAAACCATATATTAGTTATGTGCCTATATAAGGTGCTATATACATCAATTAACCAATTAACATATGTTGTTCATCTATTATGTACAAAGTTTGATGCTAGGCCCCTAGTATACAGAGATAAAATTGAAATAGCTCCTGCCCTCAAGAAATTTACAATCTATTAGGGAGATAAAATGTGTGGGTATATAAAATAAAAAAAAAAAATAGGGGCGGCCAGGTGGCTCACCGACTCCAGTGTCAGGATGACCTGGGGGTGAAATCTGGGCTCAGATACTTAGCACCACACCCAGAAATAACTGGCCGTGTAACCTAGAGCAAGTTTCTTAACCCTGGTTGCTTTAAAAATAAAATAAAATTTTAAAAAATGGCTTGTATGAGATACTAACTGGGACAGGATCAGAAAAGGCTTCATGTAGAATGTGATTATTCAGCTAAGTGTTTAAGAGGGAAGTTCTAAGTGGTGTGAGAATGAAGAGGAAACATATTCCAAGTTTAAGAAGCCACTAGTACTAAAATATGGAGTTGCAAAATAGAGTGCCGTATGAGGAATGATAAGAGGGACAAATAATTGGAACTATTGGGTATACAAAAGGGAGGAGTATATAAACCTGGAAAGATAAGTTGGTTCTGGTTTGATGAGGGCTTTAAATGCAAATCAAAATAGTTTACATTTCCTCCTAGAAGTAATAGGGAGACACAGCATTTATTGAGGAGAGGGTGATGCGGTTAGGAAAAGCTCTGCTTTAGAAAAATCACTTCAGTGGAGGATAGAATAAAATAAACTGAGAAGTGAAAAAAGGGAGAACAATTAGAAAGTTGTCCAATAATTCAGGTGAAGTGTATTGATGGCCTGAGCTAAGGTGGTAGCTTTGCAGGTGGACAAGAAGAAAGAATAAGAGATTTTGTGGTGGAAAATGATAAGATTTGGCTCCTAATTGTGTATGTGAGCCAAGGGAAAAGGGGAAGTCAAGTTGGCACCAAGTTGCCAATAAAGATGACTAGAAGGCTAGAGATGCCCTCAAAAGTAACATACTAAGTGAATTAAATAGACTTCAATGGCCCCTTCCTCCCAGAAGCTTGTTGTATTAGATATTCATGAAAGCAAGCTCCCTGAGAGCAAGAATTTCCTTCCTTTTGTATTTGTAAACCTGACACATATAGATACTTAATGGATTCTTGATCAACTTATTGATGATGCTGGTATCCAAAAATAGTTGTAGCATAGGAAAAACCATGATTTTATTTAGATGAATGTTATCCCAGTCCTGGAGGTAGGAATATGAAGGAATTCAGCATATTATAAGGTTCAAGTAGAAATTTCTCAATGGAGAGCCAAACTAGGATAAACCTATCATCTCAGGAGTAAAGGTCTCTCAGGGAAGCAAGGTGGCCCAGTGAATAGATCACCAGCCCTGGAGTCGGGAGGACCTGAGTTCAAATGTGGCCTCAGACACTTAACACTTAACTAGCTGTGTGACCTTGGGCAAGTCACTTAACCCCAATTGCCCTGCCTTCCCCCTCCAAAAAAAGGCAAAAAAAAAGGGTTGTCTTCCTGTTGAAGAAGGGCCAGCTAGAATGAGGTACCTAGGATTTTTTCCTTCAACTTCTGCTAAGAAAGTCAATTTGGGAATTTAAAGTCTTTTCACCCCCACACACAAATATTTCATTATAAGCTAATATCAATGAAAATCAAAGAGAAACTAACTTTAGAAGACACTATTTCAATATGTTTCTTTTTTAAAGCTGTGGCCTGTTGAGAAATATAAACATAAACCCCTCAACAAATACTAGAAAGCAATGTAAAATAAATGTGATGATTCTTTCCCCTCTATGTATTTTGGTCAAGTTGTTTTTCCCCCCATTATTCTCAGGTACAATGGCCTCTTACTCTACACCTCTACTATGTATGCCTGGTTCATCTCAGGAGGGAGGACATACTGTGTTTGATGGCATGGATTGGTTCTGGATTAGCCCTTGAAGTAACTAGCAGGTAGAGACATGGAATCTTATAGTGAAAGGAATGCTGGGTCTTGTATCGAAGCATTTCGAGCTTAACCTCAGCTCTCTTGCTAAACAGCAAACTATGTGATTCTGAACAAATACTTTGGCCTCTCTGAATTCTTCTTTCCTTATCTTTTTAATAAAAATAATTTTAATAAATTTTTGATCTCTGTGAATTTAAAGATAGAATGGTTGCCCTCTAAAATTAATTCAAAAGTAACAATGATGAGAAATAGTCAGTTAGGACAAAAGAAACAGCAAAGAAGGGACTGAAGAGAAAAATAAAACAGAACCTAGAAAGGGAGAAAGTCAAGTATAATTATGAAATGAAAGGGAAGAAGGAAGAAAGAAAATACGATATCCATAATTGTGCATAATGGAAATAGTGATGGTAAATGTTATATTTTTCATAACTGTGTTTATGCATTGAATTGTTCAATACCATTTGGGGGATCTCCTTTTGTGGACAGCTGGATTATTTCCTAAAGTTTATCAGAATCCTATTATACTTTAATCCTCTCCTAAAGCACTTACTCTCTGCTGTGGACTGTCCAGAAATCCAATTAGCACTCTCTCAACTCAATTTGCTAGGTATTTAATAACAAGATTCAGTAGAAGGAGGCAGAAAATGGATACCTCTAGAATGCAATTTGTCATTCAACTCAGAAATGCTACAATGTGTAGGTTCACTTTTTTTCTCCTTTTATGATACATTTTCCTATACAATAAACTTGATAATCCACACCAATTCCTTTCTGTTACACTCATCTTACCTAGGAGAATTTGAAAATAACCACTGCCCATCATGTTGATAGAAAAACTTCAAAAAACTGGGATGTTTGAAATAAAATTACGTTTATATTTTTATAGAAGGCATGCCATCTAAATTCTGGAAGAAAGAGAGAAAGAGAGAGAGAGAGACAGAGAGAGAGAGAGAGAGAGAGAGAGAGAGACAGAGAGAGACAGAGAGAGACAGAGAGAGACAGAGAGAGACAGAGAC
>NW_027185655.1:51179955-51245158 GCF_028583685.1 Petaurus breviceps papuanus
AAGAAAGAAAGAAAGAAAGAAAGAAAGAAAGAAAGAAAGAAAGGAAGAAAGAAAGAAGGAAAGAAAGAAAGAGGGAGGGAAGGAAGGAAAGAGGGAAGGCAGAAAAAAGAAGGAAGGAAGAAGAAAAAAGTAAAAAATGAATAGGAGAAGGGACTAATGATTAAAAACTGACTTTAATAAAATGTTTTTAAAAATTTTAAGTACCTTACACATTTTTCATTTGGGCCTCAAAACAACCCTGGGAGGTAAGTGCTAATATATATCATTATGTCCACTTTACATTTGAGGAAACTAAAGGCTCAGAAATTAAAAGTGGTTTGACCTTAGTCCACTAGTGTCAAAGCTGAGATCTGTTGTCAGAAATATGTTAGGTCTTTCCTGACTTCAAATTTAGTATTCTAACCCTCATACTTCTCAAGGATATAGAGTAATAGCAACCAACCACAATAATGACTTTGACAACAAACAGTTATGCACTTCTTTCCAAGAGAAAGAGATTTCTCCATGCATTCAATTTTATTGTTTAAAAATAAATATAATAAAAAAGTAGAGTTGCTTTTGCATACATATTTCAAAATCATCTGTTTATTCTCATCATAATATGGGAATCTGCTTTATATTTCACATAAGAAAACTTCTCTCTCTATCCCTCCTTTCATTCCCTACTTCCTGCATTTCTTCCCCTTATCCTTCCTTCTTTCTCCCCCTTCTAGATCTGTGCTTCCTATTATTTATTCTATGTGTTATTGCTTGGTTGAGTTTTGCCATAATCCATTTGCTGACTACAAAGACTGACTCATTTTCAAAGTCCAATTTGGAAAGGTCATGATACTCCCTATTCCCTATATGTCCTATATTTTAAAGTTCTAGAGAACACTATAGTCTTATTCCAATATAAACAATCCCAAAATTCAATCCCCAAATAAATCCTAGAAACAAATTTATCATACCCTACATCAATTCCCTCAATAATCACAACTACTAAGAATCAATATTCACTAAGTCAGAGAGAAAGAGAGAGAGAGAGAGAGACAGACAGACAGACAGACAAATAGATGGATAGACAAAATAATTAGATAAATCTAGATTTACAAAGAGAGACGAATAGGAAGAGAGAGAGATCTAGAAGTAGATGGAGATAAATCTAGAGAGATAGGTATACAGTAAATGTAGAGATATCTGTAGAGATAGATGTAGACGTAGATCTCTTACTATCTTTCTTCAAAACCAAAGTTTATCCTGCTTTTCATTTACAACCTAAGCCCACCATGTCCTCATCAGGCAAAGACTATTTCCTCAAGATTATCCACTACCCAAAAAAAATTTTAAAATAAAAATAAAAAATAGATTCCCCACTACTATAATATAAGTAAAAATGAAAATAGGAAAATAATGAATTTATTCCTTTATGTGTTCATTAAAAAACAGTTATCCAAGAGTACTTACATTTCTCTATTTAGTAAAAGCATCATGATAGTTAGATCTTCAGAGTGGATACTATCGCCAGTGCTATACATACGTCATGCTTCAGGTGTCAACAACACTGTTAAAACTTCTTTCAAGAAATAATATTTTTTAAAACACAAGCCAAAAACTTTTGAAAATAAAATACCCACACATAAAAGAAATTAGCTAAAGTATAATTATGTAAATGTCACCATCAACAACATGGGTTCACTGAAAATTATGCTCATACTGCCTAAATAGATAAAATAGTCTAGGTACAAGTTTGCCAATTGCTGACATTCCATTCAGGCTGTCTTCAAAAACAAATAGAAATTAAGGCATAGTGACCCATAAATTACTACCCACAGCAAAGTTAAAATATGCCACAAATGATAACTATTCCCAATTAATAACTATATCAAACAGAAAAGTGTATATTTCCTAATGATGGAAAGATTAAAATCTAGAGAGTTAATAATATATGGTTAATATTTCCTATGCTTACAATATCCATATGTGTGTGTTTGTGTACAAACACATCTCTTTCCAACATGATGATGAAATATACTCATCTCTAGATTTTATATATATAATTAATATTCTTGAGTCATTTCACTCACATCTTACTCTTTAAGATCCTCTTTGGGGTTTTATTGGCAAAGTTACTGGAGTGATTTGCCATTTCCTTCTCCAGCTCATTTTACAGATGAAGAAACTAAGCCAAACAGTTAAATGACTTGTCTGGAGTCACACAGCTAGTAAGTGTCTGAGACTCGATTTAAACTCATAAAGGTGAGTCTTCCTCATTCCAAGCCTTCTGCTTTCTACACTGTACCACCAAGCTACATAAATGTGTGTGAATATAATTGTTTGTATGCATGGAAAAATCATTTATTATATGCTTGTTGTCAAGTCATTTCAGTCATCTCTGACTTTCTGTGCCTCCATTTAGAGTTGTTTTTTTAAGCAATTGGGGTTAAGTAACTTGCTCAAGGTTACAAGGCCAGTTATTTCTGGGTGTGGTGCTTAGTATCTGAGCCTGGATTTGATCCTCAGGTCATCCAGACACTGGGGCTGGTGCTCTTACTCTCTGAGCCACCTGGCTGCCCCTATATTTAGCATTTTCTTAGCAAAGTGGTCAGCCATTTCTTTCTCCAGTTCATTTTACAGATGAGGAACTGAGGCAAACAGGGTTAAATGATTTGCTCAGGGTTACTTTATCAAGTGTCTGAGGAAGGATTTGAACTCAGTTCCTCTTGGTTCTAGGTCAAGCATTCTATCCGCTGCACTTCCTACCTGCCCTGTTATGGGCTTACTATGTGCTAAGGACAGGGGACACAAAAAGAAGAATAACTTCATTTTTGTTCTCAAAGAGTTCATCTTCAAAGTTCAATTTCTCACTGGGGAGACAACACAAGGGAAAGGTTTTAGCTTCAAGCCCAGTGGAAATATCCCATACTCCTTAGGATAAAATAGAAAAGAAGATCTCAATGCTTCTTTTTGAATGCCATTTGCACTAATAATATAATATTTCTGATATTGAAACATTTGATTATGGTAAGGGCTTTTGGTGTCAGTGACTTTCATTTCCCATTCTCCATTACTACTGGCTGTAGTGCCTCAAAGGAGAAGTTGATATGCTGTATCTTCACTAGGTACTTCAGGGTTTGTTCCCAAGAAGGTGACCAATGACGTTGGGCTGGAAGGATGCCTGTTCCCAAGGTTTTTGGGTTCAGAGTCCTGGACTGTCTCCTTTAGTATCTTAGGAAGATGGTAGTCACGGTGGTGGTGGCAGCCAGACCGGCCTGCACTATCCTGCCTCTTGGCTCTCCTTTTAGATGCCTTGCTGTTGAGCTAGGCTGGGTTGCCTGTTCCATGTGTGGAAGTTTGTGAGGATCAGTAACAGCTTCTTCACAAGAGTTGCCAATTATCAGAAAGATAGTCATGAGAGCTGAGCCAGAGCTTGGAAGTTATTAGAGAGAACTCATAATAAAATAATAAAACATGATTATTCTCAGGTTTCTTGGACCCAGAATTATTGGTTGTGTCTATTGAGGCCCAAGGGGAGAAGGTGGAGCATTGAATATTTGGTACTCCAGTATGATGACTTCAACTGCTTTCCCATATTCGACCGTTTATCCATGTCCTGTCTGGTTGGGACTTTTTGTGCCACAGTGGATAGAGTGCCAGGCCTGGAGTCAGGAAGACCTGAGGTTAAATCCAGCTTCAGACCCTCAGTAGCTTTTTTTTTTTTAAGCAATCGGGGTCAAGTAACTTGCTCAAGGTTACATGGCCAGTTATTTCTGGGTGTGGTGCTGAGTATCTGAGCCCAGATTTGATCTCCAAGTCATCCCGACACTGGAGCTGGTGATCTTACTTGCTGAGTCACCTGACCACCCCTGCTCAGTAGCTTCTTAAGCCTACGTAAGTCACCCAACCCTTTTTGCCTCAGTTTCCTCATCTATAAGATGAGCTGGAGAAGGAAAGGACAAACCACTCCAAGTGTGTTTGCCAAGAAAATCCAAAAGGGGGTAACAAAGAGTAGTACACAACTGAAATGACTGAACAACAACTCTTTTGGATCCAAGTATCCAGGAAATTAAGCTTGAAAACTGTTAGAAGTTTGTTCTTCTCCTTGAGAAAGATGCATTTTCAGAGAGCGTTTCTTTCCTGGATAGTTTGGTTCAGGTTAAAAATGTATTATACCTTTAGTCACTGATTTAATGACCTTTCTCTTCCAATCTTTTATTGATTCTGTCTCTTGTCCTTTTGGCTCTTGACTTCTGGAAGACATTTTCATTAGCCTAATGCAAACCCTTTCCATTAATGTTGTTTGTACTTCCTTTAGGGAATGAAGCAACTCAAACTTATTAAAGGCATTTGTTTTTCTAGGCAAAGTACATGATTCTACACCAATGATCATCTAAATAGCAAGACATTCTCTTTTTTTTCCAACCTGAAGAAGACTTAAGAACTTCCTCAAGATTTTCTGGATATTTATGCCACTTGTCTCTTATTAATTCCTATTGAGGGTCTTTCATGGAGCCTCCTGTATAATCAGTGTGAAAACGCAGACCTTGCATTGGTTTCCATTTAAGAGTATACTTTTTTTTGGTGCTCTTTGGAGGGCAATTGGGGTTAAGTGACTTGCCCAAGGTCACACGGCTAATTTTTGTGTTAAGTGTCTGAGGTCAAATTTGAACTCAGGTTCTCCTGACTCCCAGGTCCAGCGCTCTATTCACTGCACCACCTAGCTTCCCCCTTAGAGTATACCTCTTAATTTTTCTTCCTACTGTTAAATCTTCAGAAATTGAGAACACTCTTGGTGAAGTCTGATGAATTCATAGATATTTCTTAAACTATGTGTCTTGCTTTTTAACTATTATATTCTTTCTCTTTTCTTTTCCACTAGACTGAAAACAGTTTAGTCTCTATAAGTAACATTTAATTGAGCTTAAATTTATAATATGTTGAGTTAAAATCACGTTTAACCCTTATTGATTCAGTTTCCAAACCCTACCTTTGATCCTCATATGAAATTTTCTGAATTACCAATTGAGTGCTTAATTCTTAAACTCAGATGGTTTCTGTTGCAAGTTAATCCATTCCTCTCTGCATTGATCTGATGGCCAACTTTATTTTTGGCCTGTTTCTGATAATTTCTGAGCTATCTTTTTGCCTGCAAGATATACTTCATAAATTTTAATTGGGCTATTTGTTTGTACTCTTCTTTTCCCATTCTTTCTGCTTCTTGAGCACATCCCTCCCTGCATTGGGCTAATAATCCTTTCATACTACGACACATGCTACCCATTAAGCTGAAACTGCATGTCCTTCTCTTTTATCTCGACATGGGTTAAGCTCTAGTCTATATTACAGAGCAAATGAGGAGGAACTATTTAACATCCTATTTCTACCATCTTCTTCCAATTACCTGTCAACAAATGATCCGGTTTCCTATACCAGTTCTTCAAAATGAGCATTATAGTCCATGGATTCTGATATAGCTTTTGTTCACTCCTCACAGTTTAGTCCAGCAAATGAAGGGATAATTGGTTGTAGATTTGTAGCTTCTGTCCTCTTTTTAGTCAGATCATTCTGAAAACTGCTGCCTAAATAACCACCTTTTGCTGGAGAGAACAGGAATTGTGTACAGGTAATGTTTATGTTGTCACCATATCTGTTGGTTTTGCCTACATATTTTTCCCTTTGTCAGAAGGAAAATCTCATTGGATATAACCAGTGAAGGGCCAACAACAATGACAACAATATGCTGTCAGCACTTAGCATACAGTTTGGCACATAGTAGGTATGTTTATTGACTGCTACCTTATCTGCCTGATGTTTTAATACTATCTTTTGGCCATGTCTACCCCAAGTGGGCCTATTCAAGATTTACAGAATATTTGAGAAATTAATACCAGGAACCACATGATTATTGGTTTTTATTTCTTTTGGAACAAGATGGCACTTGGATAGAATACTATGCCTGGAATCAGGAAGACCTAAGTTCAAATCCAGTCTCAAACTAGTTGTGTTATCCTTAGAAAGTCACCTAACCTCAGCTTGTCATAACCTAGTGTAATGGGAATGTAAATTTGGAAGATCTTCCCTGCCCCTAGGCTAAAGTGCACCTGAAGCCTGGGGTGGGAGGCTTGTTTTTCAGTAGATACTTTTTGATTGGCCAGTGGGTCAATAAGGTTGTTACATTCTCTGAGCCAGGAGAAGACTATATAAGCCCTGATGTGTAGCTTTGTTTTGGGGCTCACTTTGAGAAGTATTCTGTGATTTGATCTGGATTCTGGGAAGCCATTGTTGAGAGCCCCCCCTCAGCTTTGAAAAACCCAGAAGTTGAAACCCAGATGTTGATTGGGTATGGATGTAATGGTTGGACAGTTTGAAAACTGTCTACTTGATCTGTTTCTCCATCTTGATAATTCTGTCTGTATATTCTGAAGTTCGGGGTACTGACCTTTTTCCCCTGAACTAGGTAAATGATACATATTTGACTGATTAAGTAAGCTTGTTAACCCATTTTGAGTTGCTTTCCTTTATCAAAGCAGATCTAAGAACCTGTGTGAGCAGCCACCCTGGGGACACTGGGGTGCTTGCTGCTACACCTAGTAGAGAAAGATATGGAAAACCACTCCAATAACTTTGCCAAGAAAACTCTATGGACAATATTGGCATGCTATGGTTCAGGTCTGAAAGATCAGATGCAACTGAACAACAACACCTTCTATTAAGTGGACTCAGCTGGTCAATAATCATGTACTAAGCTTCTGTTTATATGTGGGACCTTGTGCTAAGCTCTGAGAATAGAAGGAAAAGCAGACACAGTTCCCGTCTTCAATGATCTAAGAGTCTAATGGGTAAGACCACATGCAAACAATTCTGTACAAAAAAGGGTAAACTGTGTAATCAACATAGGGAAGGTAAGGAGTGCCCCATGCTCCAGAAAACTGTGTGTGTGCGTATATACCTGCATGTATGAAAGTATATACATGTGTGGGTGTGCTTATGTGTTTCCATGAGCTAAGAATTGAATAACTCACTTTCACATTTCCTACAAATTAAAAATTCCCCTCTGAAACTCACTTATGAAGGTCTGGATCTGAGATGAGGATTGATTTGTCACAATTTGAGCCCTGATCTAGTGGCCTGAGGAAACTGAGCCAGGCAGGAAAGCCTCATAGGCTCCCTCTTGCAAGGCTGTCCAACGTGGAGAACAAAACATATTGGTTGACGAAAAGATTTCATTTGCAAGGTTTCAGAGTGTGATTACCAATAACTGATTTTAAAGGTTACTGAGGCTACCTTGACAGGACCTTTTACAAATATGCTTCTTCGCTCTTTGAGCAACTGAAAGAAAATTAAATCAGTCGCCACACCCGATTGACTTTGCTGTCATCCCAGTTTGTGATGGTGTCAGCAGCGGCATCCGTGTTCAGCTGTATAGCATGCCTAGACCCCAGTGATCTCCTAAACCAAAACAATTACAGTCCTTCTTTTCTTTTCCCTCCTCAAATTTATTTTCAGCATAAAGCTGGGTGACCTTTTCTGTCAGAGCAGTTCAACAAAAATGGCAGCATGAGAAGAGTCCAGTCATTGCTGAACTTCCAGGAGGAAGGAAATTATGTATCTTGTGTCTTCTTACTTATTTTTTAATGTCAAGCTCTGGAACTGTCAGAAACAGTATAGTAAAAATAAAATCAAGGAGCAAATGTCTAAACATTCAACGCATGTTATGGATAACAAAAAGGAAAAGTTTCTCCTCATTTAAATATAAATATATGTATGTGTGTTTATATGTAGAAGTGTATATGTATATGTATATGCATCTCTCTCTTTCTCTCTCTCTCTCCATACACACACACACACACACACACACACACACATATATATATATATATATATATATATAAAACACATATTTGTGATTTTGTTGCCAGTATATTGAAAATGGAATCATTTATGGTATGTCAATATTTTCAGAAGTGTCTAAGTGTCTTGGGACAGCTAGGTGGCGCAGTGGACAGATCACTAGGCCTGGAGTCAGGAAGACCTGAGTTCAAATCTGGGCTCAGAAACTTACTAGCTCTGGACAAGTCAGTTCAACCTATTTTTCTCAGTTTCCTCATCTGTAAAATGATCTGGATAGCAAACCACTCCAGTATCTTTTCCAAGAAAACCCCAAATAGGATCACAAGAGTCAGATATGACTAATTCTGTAAATAACAATAACAACAAAATGTATTGAGCTTTAAGTAAACCACATATTCATTCCTTTCACATTAATTTACTTGCATATCATAATATCATGAATTAAAAACTGAAAGAGTCACTTTGAGGTTACCTAATCCAATACTCTTGGTTAAATATTCCATCTAAGACACTCATTAGCTATATAACCCTGAGCAAATCCCCCTCCCCCACCTTGGCCTCAATCCTGAATCTATAAAGTAAGGGAGTTTATCTGGACTAGATGACCTATATAGTCTTTTCCAGATTGAAATCTGGGATTCTATTAATTAATTCACTACATGTATATGAGTAATATTTAGTATTACACGTAAACATGTAGTACATCTATAAAATACAATGCTATGTCATATATGTATATACAGAGAAAATGTTTATTAGATTTACATATATAGATAGCATAAGTGATCCAGAGAATCTGCTCAACTTAATGAATTTCCAGTCAGTTTGATAATAATAATAATATGTATGTTGTATATACACACATTTTATATGAACACACATATATAGTACATATATACTATTATCCTCTGTTTCATAAATATATTATACATATGATAAATACATATATATAAAGGTGTGGAGCAATTAGATGGTACAGTGGATAGAGCACCAGGTCTGGAGGTTGGAAGACTCATCTTCCTAAGTTCAAATCTAGCCTTAGACACGTAGTAGCTGTGTGACTCTGGGCAAGTCACTGAAGCCTATTTGCCTTGTTTTTTTATCTGTCAAATGAGCTGGAGAAAGAAATGGCAAACCACTCCAGTATCCTTGCCAAGAAAACCCCCAAAGGGGTCATGGAGAGTCAGACACAGCTGAAACAAATGAACAGCAACAGTATAAACATGTATTACATATATAGCATGGAAGATCTGGGGAACCGCTGAAACTCAGTATGATGAATCCTCAGACAACTTTATTTGATTACAACAAATGTAAGATAGTCTTGGATAGAAAGTACTATAACCTATGGGTAGCTAGAAGACCTTTTTGCAGAAGGTAGCATCTGGACAAAGTCTAGAGTTTAAATCTTCCTGAGTTTAAATCTAGTGTCAGATACTTACTAGCTCTGTGACCTTGGGTAAGCCTCTTCCCATGGACTCTGTTGGTAATTACCAGGAGGCAAAGCAGCTGACTAATCACTGTTGTCTACTGGTCCATATATTCTGTGAAATCATAGCAAGACACACATTCAGGTCGATGGGAAATGCCCCTTTCTAACTGCATTACACACACAAATACACAGATGCATACATACATGTAGACATATAAATACATGCATATGTATGCACTCACATATATGTGTATCTGTGTTTGTCACATATTATGGGTTGTTTCCTCTATAAAAATGTGAGCTCCTTGAAACCACTGGGTTTTTTATTTGTTTTGTTTTGTTTTTGCTTTTCCTTAGCACTTGGAACAGTGCCTATAGGATAGTAAGAGCTTCATAAGCACCTGTTGAGTCATGGATTAAGAGTCCTAAAACTTAGGCTGGAAATATAGGTCTGGGAATTCCTAAATGGTCTAAGGCTATGTATATTGACCAGCTAAAGATTTCTTAATTATGTGCTTCCTGGAAGAGGATGGGGCCATTTTGCATCTTAAAGGAGTAAAGGATTCCAGCCCTTTGTAGGCAGCCCTCCTTATGGTTGCTGTGGGCTGTTAATACAGTGTCAATGTGAGATGAATACAAACTCTCAATCAGGAGTCCCATAGTCTTTACCTTCCAAGGGGAATATAGTGAGTATATTTGTTGCTTGAGTGCTGAATGTTTCCTGGATTTGTTCTTAAACATTTCTGAGTCCATTTTGCTTCATGCAGTTTCTCTAGTAGAGGAAATAAGTGGCTACCCTATATGTGATATTGTTTACATAGGGTACCTTTTCTGAAGGATAGACTGTTCCTCACATTTAGGGCAGACCTTTTAGAGATACTCTATCCAGCTGTTGTGCTGACCTCACTGTTGTATGCCTGTTAAACCTGGACAGTACACCACAGTGACATGTCAGGAAACTAAATCGCTTCCTTTTGAATTGTCTTCAGAAGATTCTGAAGATCACCTGACAGGGTAAGGTACCAGACACTGAGGAACTTTCTTGAGCTAAACTGCCAACCATTCAAACTCTACTACAGAGAATGCAACTCTGATGGGCTGACCACGTTGTCCGAATGCCAAACATATATTTGCTTAAAAGACTATTTTACAGAGAACTCACACAAGGCAGATGCTTACATGGTGGTCAGAAGAAGCAATACAAGGACACTCTTCAGGTCTCTATGAAGAACTTTGGAATTGATTGTATGACATGGGAGACATTGGCAAAGCACTGCCTAGCATGTTGCCTGCATCAAAGAAGATGCTGTGCTCTATGAGTGAAGCAGAATTGCAGTAACTTAAAAGAAATGTAAGATGCACAAATTTAGTAACATCTCCACTTCAAATGTTTATATGGCCTATTTATGTCTTCTGAGTTCACATTGGTCAAATCAGCTACAGTTGGGACACATGGTACCTTGACCATAAATGATATAATTTTTGTCTTAGAGAACAGATAACAACCAATCAATCCAAATCTTATTTTTAGAAGTCTACCTAGACTTTTTGTTTGTTTGTTTGTTTGTTTGTTTTCCTAGAGAGGAGGCAGAGACACAGAGAGAAACTTACTCTCTTTGTAGTCAGGCCTGCCAGAATTGAATCTAAGTATATATAAACCCAGCCCCCTTTGACAAGCTTGAGGTAATATCTGATAAAATGATGAAAAAAATATGCTCTTATTTGAAGTAACAATGTTTTTACTTTGGTGTTGTGTTAAATTCAGAAAACTTCCAAAGACATGATTTCCTCAGTATGTGGATATTCTCTTTGACAGTGCCAATCACAACCACACAGTTGCCTTAGTAGAACTGATATAGGTCTTTGGATTTATCTAGTCTGGTCTTCTTACAATATTAATTCTATGAACTTTTTCAGCTTAATTTATGCTTCTGCTTCCTTGGCACAACCTTGAAAAACTCAGTCTCTTCCATAATAAAAAGAGATAAATAGGTTAGTGAAACCTAAAATTTTTTAAATTCTTTTTTCCCATTCTAGTTTCAATAGTGTGACCAAAATAGGTCTGCTCTAATGTAGACAATTTTTTTCATCCTCAAGGCAGTGCGATGTGTTTGTTGTTTTGAGAGAGTAAAGATACACAATGATAAATCTGCTTCTTAAGAAAGATTTTGGGGACGAAATGGAACATGAGGTGAACTGTGGAAGAATGCCTGAAAAGGGTTGCTGCCATATTGAGTAAAGGTAGTTTAAATGCAAAATATGCAAAGGGTCACAGCAGACACCAGTTCCACAACTAGCATAATGCCATACACATAAAAGGGCAAAACCATTGATGTTTGTTGTTTAGTCATTTTTTGGTTGTGTCTAAGTCCTCCTGACCCCTTTTGGGGGTTTTCTTGGCAGAGATACAGTAGTCTGCCATTTCTTTCTCCAGCTCATTTTACAGGTGAGGAATTTGGGCAAACAGGGTTAAATAACTTGCCCAGGGTCATGCAACTAATAAGTGTTTCTGGCCACATTTGAACTCAGGAAGATGTCTGCACCACTGTCCCACCTCACTGCCCAAGCTTATAATAAGAGCTTAATAAATGTCAATTTCAATTGAATTAAAACATGCCCTTTTCCTTTGCATTTTGCTGACGAATAACCATCAAAAGACTTTTTAAAAATAACAGAGGTCTTTGCTGAGACGTTTACACTTCCCCATCTGGGCAACCCTTGTGATCTGACACATTTTGATATGGTGTGAAATAACAAAACAAACACTAGATCTGGCATAAAAAAGATCTGGGTCGAAATCATAGGTCTAACACTGATAATTGTGCAACTTTTGGATCCAATGACAGTGACCTCCTTGCTGTTCCTCAAACAAAACACTCCATCAACTTGACTGGGCATTTTCTCTGAGTATCCCCCATGCATATGATTCTCTCCCTCTTCATTTCTGACTTCTGACTTCCCTAGCTTCCCAAAATCTTCCTTGTAAAGGAAATCTTTTCCAATCTCCCTTAATTTTAGTTCCACCCCTCTTTTGATCATTTGCAGTTTATCCTCTAAATAATTTGTTTGTATATGTTTAATTATTTGCATGTTGTCTCCCCCATTAGAATGTGAGCTCCTGCAGAGCAGGGATTGTCTTTTACCTTTTTTTGGTATCTCCAGAGATTACACAATGATTGATACATAGTAGGTGCTTAATAAGTATTTATTGAGTGACTATGAATAAATCACTTTAGCACCTGGCACCTCATGGGTCTTTATCTTTAAAAAGTGGATAACCGAAGGAAAGATTTAATGATTTGCCCAGCATCACAGAACTCAGTGGTCAAGTCAGGAAGCAAATGCAATGCAATTCTATATAATGTTTCCTCTCCAGAATAATATGGACCACCAGAGTCGGGGCAGTGAGTTATGCAATAGTCTCAATAACAGTCCCTTTCTTCCTTTACACAGAGATCTAAATTTTAGGTTGCAAAGAATGTAAGCACAAATTTTTGGTTTAAAAGAATGTTACCACAAACAAACTATGTGCATCAGCCACAATGCATAGAGACAGTGTATGCTACCCATTATGGGTAAGAAATGATGAGGAAAGCAGCATTGTTGTTAATAACATACTTAAATGACAGGCTTCAAAGCTATACAGTATCACTATAAACATCTGAGAGATGGTAGAGACTTTAACCCTTCCCCCCAACATATACATACACACACACACACATACACACTCACACACACAGTCTCTCTCTCTCTCTCCCTCTCCCCTTCTCTCCCTCTTTCCCTCTCCCCCTCTCCTTCTCTCCCTCTTTCCCCCTCCCACCACTCAGTCTGCTCCATGCAGTTAACGGATGAAACAAAATTTCTGGTCCTCTTCGACTTTAAAGTAAGGACATGGACATAAGCCAAAAGCTAGAAGTTATGCTCTCTCTGCAAAGACTCTAAGGTAAGGGCACATTTTTTTTTATCGTTCCACCTACATTTATAAGAGAAAGTCACCACAAGGAGTTATACACCACAAAGCTTTTTTTCTGTGGAGGATTAGTCAACCTCAGAAAACTGGAATCTTTCAAGTAGCTGATCCCTGGTTTCATGGCTTCGTGCTAAAGAGACAAAGCAAGGTTGTCTTTTTTCATAGTGTTGCTTCCCTGAGATGATGCTTCTGTGTGTGTATGAGTGTTTGTGGGTATGTTTGTATATACAAGCACACAAAGGTGATTTTCCTTAGACCGAGATCTGGTCATGTCATTTGCCCTGCTTCTTATTCAGGAGACTCCATCTCCTGTTTCCATACTTTTGTATTGGCTATCCACCCATGCCTGGAAGGAGTAAAGGGGAGGGAACACACGTTTATTAATGGTCTACTATGCACCAGGCATACTGTACTAAGTACTTTGATCCTCACTACAAACTTGGAAGGTAGGCATTATTATTACCATTTTACAGATAAAAAAACTGATAGAAACAAGTTAAATGACTTCAGTGTCAGACAACTACTCAGTATCTGACCTGGGCTTGTATTGACTCTAGGCCCAGTGCTCTACTCCTGGTTCAACCTAGCTGCCCAAAACGTATTTCTTCCTCCCATATGCCTCATAGAAACCCTCTCTTACTACAAGATTCAGCTCATGCATCACCTTCTGCATGAATCCTTTCCTAATCTGTGCAGTCACAAGGACCCTCTCTCCCAAACTAACATTTGATAGATAGAGCTAGATATCAATATATATGTGTATGTATGTACATGTGTATATATGTATATGTACATAAATGTGTGTGTCCACATATCTTTATATTACCATTTTGTATTTATTTATTTCATCCATTCTATGTGTGTGTGCAGACAGAGAAAAAGAAAGAAAATAGAAAAAGGGAGAGAGACACAGAGAGAGAGAGAGGAACCCAGAGAGACAGACACACAGAGGGAGAGAGGAGAGAGAGACAGAGAGAGAGAGAGAGAGACGAGGGAGGAAGAGGGAAGGACAAAGAATCTCTGAAGTCTTTTATACTCCATACCCCATTCCTGGTAAGGGAATTCCTGCTACCAATGAAGATCAGCAATAGCCTGCAATTTATGGTCTTAGAGATTTGCTGGGAGTACTGAGAAGCCATGGCTGGCCAAGTGTCACACATCTGGTATATACCAGAAGAAAGACTTGAATTCAGATCTTCTTAATCTTAGGCAGGCTATATTATTCTGCTTCTTGTGTTGGAATAGTACTCAAAATCAAGAGGAAAATAAGATGAAAAACAAAGTGGTTTATATAGCAGGGTCTTGATAGGGAAGGATTTTTTGTTTGGATTTTAATTTGGGTTGGGGAGGGGTGAGGTTTTGGCACCAAAATTCTTCACACCACCTACAAGTAGACCTTGGGCTCAACTTGAAGTAGGCAACACTTTTCTTTGTCCTCACAACTAGATGGCATCTGGTGGGCTGAACTATAAATAACATTGTGTACTGTTTACAATTTATCTCTTTATAGTAAAATTTAAAGACACAAGTGGGTATATTTGATTTGAAAAGATGGAATGTGGCAGTTCTACTCCTTTGCTATCGCATGATGGCTCCTGGGGTGTCATTATCATATGCTGTGGTGGAGATGCCAAAGGACATTGATATAAAGATAACAGAGACTACCCTGATTGAACTTGGAAAACAATGACACTAAAAAGAGAGGAGACTTTGACAGCCTGTCTGCATTAATATATTATTAAACACCCACTCATGTTTTGAGATATTCACTTAAAATAACTTAATTAAAACTCTTTTTAAAAAAATCCTTCAAAACTAATAATGAAACAATTTATTTAATTGTCATTCTGGGCTTTTCTTTTTTATTAAAGAAGACAAATTGACATGTCTTTTTCAAGAAACACTAAAATTTAGTTTGTTTATACAATGGGGATGGGGTGCCATGATAAGCACCTATATTTCCAAAAATAATCTTATTTGTCTAAATCTGAGCCATGAATTTTAGTTTTCTTTTTAAACAGAATAGTTTCCCAACAACATTACATATTGCAAGCACTGGACTTGGAATTGGATATAGGCTTGTGTTATGGCTTTGGCATTTACTAGCTCTGAACCCATGAATAAACCACTTCATTTCATTAAGTCTCTATTTCCTCATCTATAATGTGAGAGTGTTAGGAGAGAATCCCCAAGGCCCTCGTTTTGCTACTTTAATCTCATCAGCATGGGTATTTTTTCTGAAGTCTTCCATGCCTGCCCACACTATCGATCAGCCATAACAAGCAATTATTAAGTATTGTCTGTATGCCAGGCTTTTGGTAGAATATTAAACTTCTAGGCCTTCAGAATCATTTAGTCTAATCACCACATTTTGAATGTGAGAAACCAGAGATTTGGGGAGACAGAGTAATTTAGTGTATTTAGTAGATAGTATATAGTAATTTAGTGATGATTCCATGGCTAGGTGTTAGGGAAGGGGAAAAAATGTGAAGAGTTCCCAGTCCTCAAAGGGGTTACATTCTAGGTTATTGTTCAGCAACTTCAGTCATGTCTGAATTCATGACCCAATCTGGGGTTTTTTGGCAAAGATACTGTAATGGTTTGCATTTTCCTTCTCCAGATCATTTTACAGATGAGGATACTGAGGCAAACTTGCCTAGAGTCACACAGCTAGCAAGTTTCTGACATCAGATCTGAATTCAGATCTTTCTAACTTCAGGTCCTCTGATCTAGCCAACACTCCACATAAGTGCCCCAGTTACATCATATACAAAGACCTAAATGTACATATTGAAGTATGTACAAAATATGTCCAGATGAAATTCAAGGAATAGGTGTGGCACTAGCAGCTGGAAAGATCAGGAAAGGCTTTCTGTAGAATATGATAGACTGAATAATGATAGAAACAAGATTTGTCAAGATATTGGGGTGATAACAGAAATATTTTTCATGCATAGAGGACAAGTCAATAAAATGGCACAGATAGAGACAATGAAGTGTCATAAGGAACAAAGAGGTGGTCATTTTAAAAGAACTGAAAAATATAAGAAGTGTAGTCAGGTATATACACACATACACATACACACATACATATACATACACACATACATAGTCCAGGGGTATACTGGAGTTGGCTTGCTTATAAAATTTTCAGTGTGAAAATGTATAATCCAATTTAATAAGAATTTATAAAGAGCATTTTATTTGCCAAACACATTGCTAAGCAGTGGGGGTACAAATGAGAAAAACAGCCACTGCCTGCAAGAACCTTACAATCTAATGGAGGAATATAATGCACAGAAGGAAGATGGAAAGGAAGAGGGAACCAAGGTGTGCCCACTACAGAGGCACACTCTGTGAAGTAGAAACCCAGCAGAGCCACTAATGGAAAGTGGAAGGTTACCTGGGAACTTTTAGCCCACTATAAAGGAAAGCTTTGAGAGTGGTTAATTGCTCCACCTTCCAGTCATTTCATCAGAGAAGAGAGGCAACAAGAATTGAGAAGGAATTGACTATCCAAGCCTCAGTCAATCTGGAGTGATGAGAGCTTATCCTAGGGGAGGTTGTTTCATGGAGTAGAAACCAAGCAGAATCACTGATGGAAAAAGGAGAATTGGAAATACAGAAAGACTACAGATCAGGACTTGATTTATTATTTTGTTGAATGTCTAGACTTAAGAAAGTGATGGAGAAAATGGTAATAATACAGATTAAACTCGAGTGCTTGTCATGTTTTCTTTTTTCCTCCAGAAAGCTGGCTGTTAAATGTCTAGTAGCACATCTTTGAATATAACTCGTACCCACATCCTCCCATAAATCCATCGTAAGGCTTCTAACCAATACACTGGGGGCTTTTCTCTCCTTTTCACACTGTGGGGATGCCAGTAGAGCACGTAGATTGTCCAACAATAATTCCTTGCTTTTTCTCCATGAATGCCCTTTTCCCCCTAGTTTTATATCATATATTTGCTTATGCAAGATCTCTCATTTCTCATTTGTAATGTTTTACAGCCTCCTCTCACCAAAATGTGCCTCTTCATTGCCCTTTGGGTTATACTCAGATGATATGAGTTAATGACTGTGGTATTCCATGGCTTTCACAATACAATATCAAAGAAATGTATCTATATACTAAAGAAAAATAAGATTTTAGGAAGTCTAGATTAGATGATTCTGTCATCTATTATCTACTGTCATCTACCTCTATCGAGTTTTTTTCTTTTTTTTGTGGAGGGCAATTGGGGTTAAGTGACTTGATCAAGGTCACCCAGCTAGTTTTTGTGTTAAGTGTCTGAGGCCGGACTTGAACTCGGGTCCTCCTGACTCCAGGGCCCATGATCTATTCATTGCACCACATAGCTGCCCCCTCTATCAAATTTTGGTAAAATTTTTTTTGCAAATGATCAGATATTTCATAGATATAAATTGTTACTACCGGGAAAGTCTTCTTCATTAGATTTCATTAGGATTTTATGCCACTTTGTACTTAAAAAGAAAAGAAACTGGGCTATGATTTCATTGGTGTGGGGGTCATATAGTGAGGAACTGATTTTATCAATGCAGGTCAGCACCTTTTCTATAGCCTTCAGTCCTAAGGAATTGCCTTTCAGGCCACAGAGAGGCTAAGTAACTGCTCCAGAGTTGCACATCCCATTTGTGTCAATCAACTTGAGAGCTTACTTTGTGTCAGCACTATTCTAGGCTCTGGGGATATAAAAGGAGCCAAAAGACAGTTGTAGCAGCAAGCACCCCAGCATCCCCAGGGTGGCTGCCAATACAGGTTATTAGATCTGCTTTTCTAAAGGAAAGCGACTCAAAATGGGTTAACAATCTTGCTTTAATCAATCAAACATATCATTTACCTAGTTCAGGGGAAAAAGTCAGCACCCCAAACTTCAGAGTATTCAGACAGGTTACAAGCAGACAACAAATAGAAACATTTCAGCAGACAGGCCTCCAACTGTCTGACCATTAGATCCATACCTAGTCAGTTATCAGAGAGGGAAGCACCAACATCTGTGTTTTCAAAGCCGGGGGGCTCTCAAGGGCTGTCCAGAGTCTCATCTGGTCAAATCATACAACACTTCTCAAAGTGAGCCCCAAAACAAAGCCTTATATCAGGTTTTATATAGCCTTCTCCTGACTCAGAGAATATAAAAACCCTCTTGACCCACTGCCCAATCAAAAAGCATTTCTAAAAATCAAGCCTCCCCCCACAGGCTCCAGGTGCACTTAAGCCTATCAAAGGGACTAGGGGCAGGGAAGATCTTAAATTCACATTCCCATAACAACAGTTCTTGTCTTCAAGGAGCTCACAATATAGTGGGGGAGAGTTTTCAATCCAAACCTCCCTGTAATCATCATTTTCCTCCTCTTTCAGTTTCTCCTCTGCTTTCTTCTCCTTGTTCCTCTTCTTCTTGTTGTTCATGTAATCATCATTATTGTCTCCTCCTCCCTCCCCTCCTCTTTCTCCTCCTATTCTTCCTCCTCTCCCCCTCTTCCTTCCCCTTGTCCTTCTCCACAGAGTGGTGTCCTTGGAATCAGGAAGACCTGAATTAAAATTTTGTTTGCCTACAATATTAGCATTGTGACACTTGGCAACTTACTAAATTTCTTTCAGTTGTATCTTCCACATTTGTAAAAGGGGAATATTAGTGATAACTGTCTCTTAGTGTGGCTTTACAGATCAAATCAAATGAAATTGTAACCATTTATCTTTTTGTAGAGTGTTTTGAAAAATTAAAGCACTATAGAAATGTTAGTTATTATATATTTTAATTTTTATTATATGTAGATAAAGAATCTTTATCAAATTTACCAGATTATAAACTTGAAGATCAGGGATTCAGTTCTATTAATCTTTTAGTATTGCTCCAGTAAATGGCACAGTATATTCTATGTAGTAGCTATTACATAAATGTTTGAGGAATGAATAAGTGAATATATGAAAGAAAATCATTTGACTAGGGTAATGTTTACCCACTGTCCTTGATTGGGAAATATTCATTCGGTTTGTTAAAGCACGGGAGTTAAATAATTTGACTTGGGAAAAATAAAGGAGAAACTAACCTTGATGAGTTTATTTGCTAAATGGAGTCCATTTGTAATTCACTATGAATATATTAGCTTCTAAAATACAAAATATATAGTGATTTTTTTTAGCCACTGACAAATGCAGTATTACAGAGATAATATGTGTTTTTCTGGGGAAACCACTTACACCCCCTCAATACCAAGTTTCTCTTTCTTTTTTTTTTTTTTTGCTCTGCTTAGTTAGAGTGAAATTTAAGCAAATAATGGGGTTGGCCAGACACACCAATGTGGTCATGATGCCTTTGAGTGTCTGGCAGGGGAATGATTTAATGATTCATGTTCTTCCTCCTGTCAGTGCAAGCCAACAGTTCTAAACATTTTCACATGTGTGTTTTCAAACCCCAGAGCTTGCTTGGGATCCCAGAGCTCTGTCTCAAACATAATGGTAGGACTGCGTGGGCTTCCTACACAGGATTTCGATGATTTCACAGGAAGTGCTGCATAATGTCTACAAGACAGGGATGTTGTTGGAGACTGAATGTTGGGCTTGGGACTCAGGAGCACCAGGGTTCAAATCTACCTCTGATAGTGGTTTAGCATACTGGCAAGTAGACAACCTCCTTCCACAAGCTGCAGTTTCCTCAACTGCAAATAGGGATTATAATAGCTATAGTGCCTGCCTTATAGAAGTGTTGTGACTCTCTAGTGAGATAATGAAACTAATCTTCTCCTGAACCCTACTTCCAGAAACAAATTCCATGTCCATTCTTCCATATTTTTACAAAGACCTTTGCCCTTGCTTCTTCCCCTCAGTCTTTTGAAATTTTTATCTTCTTTCAGTACATAGATAAAAATCTTCATCCTTTGAGAAGATTGTCTCTATTACTCCCAGTTGAAGGTGCTCTTTCCATCCCCAAATCATAACTGGGTATTTATTTATTGTATATTTACTTATATGTGTATATATTGTGTCCTTTCTCCCCACCCTTTCCTAGAAAGTAAGCCCCTAGAGGTCAGTAACTACTTCATTTTTATTCTTGCTAAGAATAAAAGTCTTGTACAAGACTTTCCCAACACATAATAGATATTGAATAAATGTTTGTTGAATTGGTTTGATGTAATTGAACTTTAAAATATTATATAAATGCTAGCTATTGGCTTTAGGTGTACCTTAGGGTATAGTGGCTGCAAAACCTGGAAAGGGGTCCAAGCCACCACATGACTGTGTGTAGTTTCATTACTAGAGTAACAATTGTTGAAATACAATTACCACCTGGAGAGAGATGGTCACTTTTACAACTGGCAGAGTTGTAATTTGGTTTATGTTTTAGCAGGTTTTAGGACCAGGAATGAAATGTCTGGAATATGGGAGAACTAGCATCCAAATCTAGTCTTTGGGGGAACTTAGCATCCAAATCTAGTCTTTCATAGGTTGATATACCCATTAAGCAACCAGAAATCTCCTATCAAACTCTGTGCCCCATAATTTATCTATTTTTCTTAATGTATTTTACACATAAAAATGGTAAGGTTGTTGTTCATATTAGATATTTCTCCATGTTAATTGCCTTTTTCAAAAGAATTCCCTGTTTCCAACTACAAGGGAATTTAATTCCATTCAAGGCACTTCAGAATTATGCCTCTCTCTAATAGCTCATTAATTTACCAGTTTACAAAATACCTCCTATACATGATCTCATTTGAGTCATAAAATAGCCCAGTGAAGTAGTTTCATCCGAATGTTAAACATAAGAAATTTGAGACTCAATGAGGTAAAATAATTTACCTTAAGTAATAGGGAAGTGGTAGAGCTGGGACTTCTCACCTTGTCAGTCTCCAAGAAGATTCCAAGCTCCTCCCATTGAATTAGACTGTCTTATTACCTTAACACCTCTTGTTCTAACTTTTCACATGGTATAGTACAATTAGAGGTTGTAGTTGTTGGTCAGTCCCTTCTGTCTTATCTCATTCTTTGGTGACCCTACTTATATTTGAGTATAAATTGACAGTATATGTGCAAGGCAGGTCTTCCGAGGTTTGAATTTGACTCTCTATCCACCATGTGTACTTGCACACACACACACACACACACACACACACACACACATTTTGGGCTGGGGAGTCATAATTTGGAACAGAAGCTTGTAATAAAATTTCTTGCTTTCCTTATGCTTGAAGTGCTCACATTCTAAAGGGGGAGACATCTAAATAAGTAGGAAGATTTAATTTATTTAGAGAGTTTATTAAATTTCCTCTTAGAGGGGATAGGACTCATGAAGGCGGGTGGTGTGGGAAACAGGAGTGGCTTCCTAAAGAAGATGAGATTTGTATAAAGTGTTAAAACAAGGCAGGGAAAGTAAGAGATAAAATTTGGGAGGAACAATGTTACTTCTAAATGGAAAAAGTCATGTTGGCATTATTTTCCCCCAAAGAGGAATCTATATGAAATAAAAAAAATTCCTGGTACATATGCACACTTTTCCCTCTATAAAATCTTTATGAGAATGATTTGCAAACAAATCAAGAACATTCTTGATGAAAAATATGAGAAGGGGACTATTTTCAATTGCAGACCATTTCTTTTCAGTTAATTTCCCTGAAATGTGTAAAGAATACAAAATTTTGCTCTGTTGATTGTTGATTCAAAAAAGGATTTTGATTCAGTAGAGCAAAATTCAACCTCACAGATTGTCCTTTAATTGGGTTCCTCCTATGTTGTGTATGATTTTCTAACAGATGAAACCACAAAGATAATTTTGTTGTGACCTCTGATTATCTACATCAAGAAAAGGTATAAAACAGGGAGAGCTATTCTTCTTAAAAGTGCTAGTGCTAAAAGTGTTAAATTGATCATTTTGATTTTCTAAGGATAAGAAATGTTTGTTTTTGATTTGGTTGACTACATTTAGCTTATTTCATTGTGGTAGGTATTTTTTCAGTATTATATCCCTATAGTTAAGTTAACTGTCTTGGATAATGTCCAGAGAAGAATCAGCATTAAAAAAATAATGCCCTCTACTCTCTTGATTTGCCTGTTAAGGGATAAAATTGTGACGATTGGATCAAGCCCCAGAATACTTCATTGTCCTCTCAGTGACATCAGTGGCCACTCAAAAATGATCAGCCCAACAATTCCCAAAGAAAAATCCAAACAGATGAAGAAAACCTATTTTGCAGATAATTCTATGCATTTTGGATGTCTTTCCATTGAGTTGGGATTATGATCTTGAAATCTTGGAAAGACCTTGTAAATGGAAAAGATTATGAACCCAGATTTAAAGAGGAAGAAATTTAACAAGATTATATTTGGATGAATTATGCTTTTTTTCTGCTATTGTGGTAACTTTCCCCCTCTCTCTCTGTCTCTCTCTTCCCATATGTGTATGTATGTGTGTGTGGGGTGTGTGTGAATACATTCTCTTTCTCTCTATGTCTGGCCCTGGCTCTCTCTCTCATAGAAAATAACAATACTTTTGATATCATGTGGCTTCATTTCATGAAAAACCATAATCTCCAAAGATTCAAAGCATCAAGTGTCCCCAAAGACAACAGAAAATTTCATAATTGTTATATGTAGTTGCAGCATATCACTGGAAATGATTAGTGTGCAAAAACATTTTACTCTAAAAGCTATTTCCCAGGAAATGCACAATTGGGAACATACAGTGGATTTGTAAAGTAGCAAAAGCAAGTGTTTTTCATGAAATATTAATATCTCTAAAAGAAGGATGCCAGTGTGTTATGTTGATAGTTAGTGGAAAAGCCATGGAAGGACATGGAAATGATCCCATAGGATGAGAAGCCAAGGATGATTTGTGATCTGCCTTCTCTACACTGTTGAGATCATGGGTCTTAGGAAACATTAAGACATAAAACTTTCCAAACTACCTGACTTTTTTAAAATGGAATTTATGCATGGAAGGTATTGAGCCTAAGCAATTGAGTTTATGTCTTTATAAGATCCTCTCCATTCCAGAGATCATTATCTGTCTATTTAACCATAGTTTAAAAATAATATATATATATTTTTTTTGCTTTTTGGAGGGCAATTGGGATTAAGTGACTTGCCCAAGGTCACACAGTTAATTTTTGTGTGAAGTGTCTGAGGCTGGATTTGAACTCAGGTCCTCCTGACTCCAGGGCCAGTGCTCTATTCACTGCGAAACCTAGCCGTCCCTAAAAATATTCTTAATCCCACAATTATGGATTGTACATAATTGAAAAAATTAATAAATGACCTGAAAATGTCAGCCATTGCATCAATTGCTTGGGACACAGATTGAAAAGTGAGATAGGCTCCACTTCCAAGGAGTTCATATTCTAACTGGGAAATAGAACACATACAGAAGATTTTAGCTTCATGACAATTGGAAGATCCAAGGGGGCATTTTGGGTGAATTAGCAGGTCAGATTGAAATACGTACGGGTCTGTTGTCCATAGTGACAAAGCAGATTGTAAGGGCTAGTGGCCTTAAAGTATGGTGATGCAGAAAATTTACTTAAAGAAACATATATACTTGAATGTATGGAGGATTTGGGTTGTATTTGGTGAGCATAATCTAGTCCTACCTCTGCATTACACATTTCCAATATCTCCTCTCTTCAAAATCTTTAATGGAGATTCTGCAATATGAAAAATCAACCTTATGTAGGAGTGTCTGTGTGACAGTTCTCACTTTATGCAAGGGTATCATTTCACAGATCTCTATATAAAGTGATTTTTATGTAATGTGAATTTACCTGGGGATGTGGGGAAGGGAAGAATGGAAGGAAGCAGGAAGGGGAGCATGCAGATGTGTAGGGAAGGGGCCCACATACAGTTCAAGGACGTACTGGGTCCAGAGACAAACAAAAGGGACAGACTCAAGAGAGACTTGTGGGGATAGACACATGACAGGTGAACAGAGAGAGACAAAATTCTTTTTTCTGGGTTCCAGAGGTCTCAAACCAAGTTTCCACTGGGCAGTGCTCTGCATTAATCTACTTTCACTGGGAGGGTTATTTTAATAACATATTTGTAAGAAGCAAGTTCCCAAAGCACCAGTTTTATGTATCTATGTCTCCCATGGTTTAAAAGTATTAAAACATGCAAATATACATACTCATACATGCTTGGTCACTTCTTTCCTTCTATCTAGACTCTGGATGGGGCAAGATACATAGCTAAGGTTACACATAAGAAAGAAGTTTGTTAAAGCATGTTACTACCATCAAATAATTGGTAATAACCTAGAGCACTAAGGTGGGAGTTAGTAAATTTATGAAATGTCAAATAAGTCACAACCTCTTTGAATGTCATTTGTTAAATGGGAAAAATAATATCCATATTCTCAAAATTTAGTATTGTTTCAAAGACTGGATGAGATGACAGGTGAAAAAGCCTTGAAAAGACAATCTGAGAGCTCCCTGTTGGTAAGGAAGATTTGACTTATTACAGACTTCCCTGCCCCAGCCAGTCAATTCTCATTAAAAAAACACACACACACTATTATAAATATATAACTGAAGAATGAACAAATATGTAGATAAATAAATGAGTGCTACAGTTTTAACACTCTGAGTTTCAAGAAATGTTTTAACATGAAAAAGTAATGTCTTATATGTTATTTACTAAAAGACAAAGTTTAAAAATAATTACAATATTAAAGGACATAAGACATTTTTTTTCTCACAACATTTTCTCTTCTTTTTGTTTTCACTGCAATTTGTTGTTCAAAGTCATCCTTGTATTATACCATAGATCTGACTGGAAAGTACATTTTTTCCACATGTACAGCTTTATTTCAGGAGGAGTGGTAATAATAATTAACTAAAGCTCCTAAATTAAGAGGGAATAGAAAGAAGTGAAACTGAAAATACCCGATTAAAAAAAAAAAACAACCTCTTGACTTGTCCCCATTTAGAAGGACCCACCATTTTTTAAAAATTAATTTAATTAATGGGAAAAATGATTGATTTTACTTTATTGTGGTTTCTAGGTATGACTCAAAATGCTTCCTTAACTCATTTAGAAAACTAGTGAGATTCCTAATCTTCATTATACTTGGTGTGTCATCGAACTTAATGAGAAACAAGAGGAAAAGAAATAATTAGTGAATAACTCAATCTCTTGAAGTATTAACCAATGGAATCATTTCATAAAAGTGAATTACTAGAAAGTCAGCTCGAGTGGTAAACTTATGGAAACCAAAAGTAAAACTCATATTTTGTTGTTCTAGATATTACCATAACTGAAAATCATGTATTTGCAACTTTTTTAATGAAAAACAGAAAAAAAGTAAGAAAATTAAGTGCTGCCAGAAACACTTCAGATTCATTACATGTTTAATGTTTAATTAATTTTAAAAAGCCTTGAACTAGAGAATGGCTCGAGTAACTGTGGTGCATTTATGTAATAGAATATTGTTATACTAGAACAAATAATGAAGGGACTGGTTTCAGAGCAACCGGGGAAAACATATCACCTGCTGTAGAATGAAATGAGTAGAATCAGCAGCTTTTTTTTTTTTTACAATTACAGTATTATAAAGACAAAGCTTTAAAAGTCTTAAGAACGTTGATCAACACAATAACTATCCATCATTCCAGAAGACCATTGGTGAAATATTCTACATCTTTCCTAAAAGAGAAGTAATGGAATCAATATATAAAAAGATAAACAGATAGATGATAGATATAGATACACACATATATGTTGGCTTGATTAATGCTTCATTGCTTGAATTACTTTTACTTGATTATGCATACTTTTATGAGAGGGTTTTTTTGTTTGTTTTTGTCCTAAGGAAGAGGGATTAGAGAAAGAAAATAGATTTTCTTTTTAAAAACATTGAAAGAAACATCCTGTTATCTTCAGATATATACAATCCTTTTTAGATGGACTATTAGGTAACTATTTGGAATAATTTAAATAATGGAATGAATTTATATTTTCCTTGTAGTGTATATAAGTTGGGGACTGGGACAGATGACTAGATTCTTTCCAGTACCATTTTTCAGTGATTCTATTAGTTAATGACCCTATGTTAAGAATCTGTATTTTTTTTCTTTCCTGAAAGCAAAATTCTCAGAAACATCCAGTACATTTTGAATAATGCATAGTTATCAAGTAATCCAAAGGTTTCTAAGAGCATTGCAAATGTTCTGTTCCTATTAGGAATATGAATAAAAGTGATAGCCAAAGCCTTCCTGACAGTGGCTGCTTTTCAATATCGTGCAATGGATTATAACAATGTAGTCAGAATCTGTTCTTGATCCTCAGTTCCTGATTGCATTTGGAGTTTTCAAGGAGGGCCAGTTTCATGTCTCCTCTGCTGTCTGATCGAGTTTGTCAGAACACATTTAGAATAGCTTACTCTGTTTCCTTCTTCTGCCTTTTGGTGCCCCTCCCTTAAAAAACCAGAGCCTTTTAATTATCTGCTGGTTATAAAACTCCATGATCTAGATAGACAAAGGATTGTAGTATCTCACCATTGGGAGAAACATCACCTCTCACTTAATTCAATACATACCTGATTGAGAATCCATACTTTGACATCCTCAATGAGAGATCAGTCTTCTGGCCTTTGCTTGAGGATCTCAAGGGAAGGGGCCCCCATTGTACTTTGACAGACAGACTTTCCAGACAAATCTAGTTGGGAAGAAGTTTTCTTTCCCAATGTTTAACCAAAATTTACCTCTATTCCAACAACTCAGTCTAGCTTTGTTCTCCAGGGCCAAATAGAATAGTAACAGCAGCAGCAGCAACAACTAGCATATTAAGATTTTCAAAGGCTTTTTACTCAAGTTACCTCATATGGTTCTCACAATTACATTGCAAGTTAGACGCCATTATTTTAAAGAACAGGAAATAGAGGTTGAACATGATGAAGTGATTTGCTCACAGTCACATTGATATGGAATGTCTTAGTCAGGATTTAGGGCAGCTAAGTGGCACAGAGGTTAGAGTGTCAGGTCTAAAATCAGGAAGACCTGAGTTCAAATCTGACCTCAGATACTTACTAGCTATGTCACCCTGGACAAGTCATTTAACTCGGTTTGCCTCAGTTTCCTCCTCTGTAAGAAGTAAATGGCAAACCTCTCCAGTATCTTGGCCAAGAAAACTCCAAATGGGGTCACCAAGAGTTGGACACAACTAAACTGACTGAACAACAACAATTAAGATTTGAAATCAGATCTTTCTTACTTCCATTCCAGTGACATATCTGCTCCTCATCTTGCTGCCTAAAATCCAGTCTGTGTTCCTGTCCATCTTTCAAATAGTTAAAATTAGCAAGTAGGTTCCCCTTAAATAATCTTCTTATCTTGATTAGATAGTTCTAGATATTTACAAGCTGATCCTTAAAGAGTTTTGTCTCCAGGCCCTTCCCAACCAACCTCTGAATGAAATCCAGCTTATGTCCTTTCTAAAAACACAGTAGAACACAGTGCAGCACTCCCGATGTGTAAGGACAGACTACAGGAGCTTTTGTCAGAAAAAATATATATCACACTTGAGCTTGAAGTCCACTAGAAACCCAAGATTCTTTTCACATTGAGCAGCCCTGTTTTCAATACCCTATCTCTATATCAAAGCTTAACATCCCTGTGTAGCACTCTCCTAGGTTTAACCTTGCTCTCAGCTGGGTGACAACTAGATGATAAATTAATCTGTGTTGGTTTTGTAACAGGGGATATAAATCATTCTAATTAGGTAAAATCCTTCTCTCAGGAACCATGCCAATATGTGCAGAGACAGACAATTCAAAGAATTGGCTATAAGTAAGAATTTCAGGGAATGCTGTAGGTGAGTGGGGAGATATTACATCAGAGCTTCTCAGCTCCCTCCACTGATGCAGATAGCAAGGCTTCTCCATTGTGGTTGACAGTCTTAGTGAATTGGTTATGGCCAAAAAAAAAAAAAAACTTCACCACCTGTGGTCAATCCTCTGGTGATTCTCTCTAGGCTGGTCCTCAGATGACAGTGTGTACCCAAATCAGCCCCAAAGCCTTCAAAATTTAGCAAGGTCCATTGAGTTTCATTTTGCTGACGCAGCCTTTGAGAAGCTAAGATTGAGTCCATGATGAAGTAGTAGTGTGGGATTTTAGTAGAAGATTTGCACATGTACTCATGTATGTATAAAAATCATATTGCCAAGATTTTAATTCTGAGTATACTACTTATTAGCTATAGTAACTTTTCATTAATCATTTCACCACTCTAGTCTTCATTTTTTATTTTTTTCGTTTTTGGGGGGGCAGTTGGGCTTAAGTGACGTGCCCAAAGTCACACAGCTAGTAAATGTTAAGTGTTTGAGGCCGCATTTGAACTCAGGTCCTCCTGACTCCAGGTCCAGTGCTCTGTTCACCGCACCACCTAGGCACCCCAAATCTTCATTTTTAAATCTGTAAAATAGGTATAATTATCTTTTTGCTGTCTACTTCATAGTGTTTCTCTAAATAAAGTATGTGTAAACTTTAAAATGCTATGCAAATTGTGAGCTATTAATTATAATTATATTATTATATTACCATATGAATTATTATTAATATTTATGATAACACCCTGCTAAAGTTATTTACAAACATGACCTCACTCAGGTCTTCAGCATAATGTAGCTAAAGAGATGGCTTTCAAAATAATAACAATAATTATAATGATATTACTTGATTAATTCAAATACACATGATTTCATTCATATGGGCACACCCTGCACCAATGTACATTAATAGTCCCCTATGCCTTAAAAGGCATAAGATCTTGGGTTTCTAGTGGATTTCAAGCTCGTGTGATTTTTTTTTTCTGACAAAAGCTCCTCCTGTAGTCTGTCCTTACACAACATCAGGAGTGCTGCATTATATTCTACTCTGTTCTGCCTCTTCTGTGAGGCAGCATCTACCCAGAATATCTATAGTTTATAATCTACATCAATGAACACAGCTGATAGAAAAATAGAAGTGTTTTTAATAAAGCAAAAGCCTTCAACAAGGAAAACCAAGACTTATCTCCTCATTATTGTCCCTGGTTTTGCCATTACATTTTCACTATTGCATTCAATTAGGCATTTTAATCACTTTTGAATTCTTGAATGGCTTAATTATCAAATTCCCTCAAGGGAATTTTCACATGACCATTGAAAAATTAAATTTCGATCCTCAAAGGAATAAACCTTCCAATCCATTGACTAAATCCATTTTAGACCTTAGCAGAAGTTGAGAAGATAATCCTTTTCAAAGCCTGATGAAAGGAACTTATTGCCTCAGACATTCAATCTATAACAATAAATGCCAATTCTTTTTACTTCTAATGCCTAGAAAAGAAATCACTATTGCAATATGCATTAGTAGCATATAACTTATGCAGTAAAAATATTTCTATGTTCTTTTGAACATTTGATTTCCTTTTTCTCCCCCATGGACCTCTAAAAATTTGGAAAATTGGAACCTCTCTCTGAGTATACCCATCCTAGTGGCTTCTTAGTTTAGGGAAATGCCGGGAGCACTGGGATATTTATAGTTACCCCTGTTCAAATAGTATGTGTCAAAGGCAGAACAGGAATTCAGGTTTTTCTGACTTCAAGGTAGGCCCTCTACAGAATATATGAAACAGATTGTGAAGGTGAGGAAGAGAGGAAGTTGATTTCATCCAAGCCTGAGGAATTATTAATCCTGGAGTAAAAGATTTCTTTGTTGTCATTGATTCCATTCCAAAAGTGTTTCAACAAAATAAATTTCTTAAGATCCCAAACTTCTCACCCTTAATAAGTCACATCAAATCAAGAAGTGTTTACTAAAAGCATTAATATATGTTAGACACTGTACTAAGAATGGGGATACATATGCAAACAGAAAGATAGTCTTTGCACTCAGGGAGCTTACATTTATATGGTAAAATGGAGAAGATAATACATAAAAAAGAGCTGAGAAAAGGGAGAGGGGGTACCCTCACTGGGGGCATGGTGACTAAGTCCTAAGAGTGAGAAGCAGAGCCAGAGAGAAAAGAAAGATGGTCTTCCTGTGCCCTTTCCCAATGTGGGGATTCAGGGAGGAACACACCAATGGGAGAAGGGACCGCCAGGGCAATGGGATTTTCTAGGGTGAGAAGATCTAATTCTGAGGGCTAGCCCAGGGTGATCAGTCAGTTGAGGGATAGGGGCAAAGTCCAGGGAGTTAGAAGCAAAAATGGGATATAATATTAAAACAGGATAGTTACTATCTCACTCTTTATTCTCTCTTGGAGCATTTCCTGTACTGTATCTGTTACTTTCCTCCATACTTTCTCAGGCATAGCCGCTAAGTGCTAGGTCAGTAATTTCAAGAGTCATTCCTTTAGGCTATAAGCCCATAACTATATATTATAGAATACAAGAAAACAATTCTTTTGGCATAAGGGTCATCTTGTGAGTCCTACCAGTACTTGAGAGCTACACTTTTGGTATAGTTGATATTCCCACAGATAACTTCTCAACTACACTCCAGTTTTCTGTCTACCCATACTAGCAAAAGTGGGAAACAGGATCAGAATGAAAGGCAGGGACAGACATGCAAAGCTACATGAATCAATTAGAGGCAGGCATGCACTTAGACTGGCTCTTTGCCAGGAGGAACAGGAAAAGAACAGTCATTGGTTTAGTTTTGCAACCTTAGATCAGGGTATTGGAGATAGCAATTATTTTTCCGACATTCCTGAAGCCCCTAGTAGCTTGGAATGAACCCAGAGCAATCATTAGACTACTGCATTTCTGCCATTGTGGTCCATCCACAACTGTTGCTACTACTTTCAAAAGCATGTGTGCTGATTCTTGAGAAAATGTTACCATTGACAAAGATGAGTTGATATGATGGATGTGTTATATGCATAATTGGCCACAGGCTGTATCAATCTGTGTGGGTTTGCTTACAGGCAGGAACCTGTGGGTTTCTCCAAAGTAGGTCTGTAATTACAAATGAAATGAATGACTATCTCTTTTTGGTATCTTTTAGGAAAACATGAAAGAGAGGTCATCTCTATTAACTTGGGTCTAGCCTGAGGGTATTATAGCTTAAGAAGATTAAAGGAGAGATTTTTTATTTTCAGTAAAATGAGTAAAGTTGTAGTGGTCAAAAATGTACCATCATTTGAAAGGCAAATAGCAATAAAAGCAGATTCATTTCTTATATTGAGGTTGACTTAGGAGGGTTAATTAGGGGTTTTGAATAGATGAGCTTCCCAGAGCACTGAGTATTAACCTCCCAATTCTAACACTTTATTTACTTCACATGCATGCAAAGTGTCCCAGAAGTGTCCATGCAATTTAAAATGATCAATGCTTAAAACTGCACTAAGACTTTTAGGACACCTTTTATATAATATCTATGCAGCAAAAGTGGGAGGGGATGGATTAGAGGCCCCCACAAGTCATTCAAAGGAGTTATAGGGTTTGGATATTTATCAGAAAGGGGGACCTATGGAGCTTGACATTCACTCTTGACATAACAACTCCAGATTGATACTCAGTGTCAAGGAGTTATGTCAAAAAGGATTGCATCCTGGTAGGAGGATGAAATCTAGCCTGAATAGTCAGCCTAGAGAGGAACACGCATAATAGATAATAAATAATAGAAAAATGTCTTTATTTGTTGTTTGTTCATTTATTCACTTGTTTATGAGAGGATGACTCATTTTCTGTCGATTTCTCTCCTTTGAATTTCTAGGAAAGTGGGTGAGGAAGGTAGGATGGAGAGATTTCTCATGATTCATGAGTTACAGAATTCTGGATTCTGGAACAGAACATTTTAGGGCAGATAACCATCACCAGTATCATGCTACAAAGGAAGGACTGGACTAGAAGATCGAAGCTATGGCCTTACTAGCCAGGAAAACTTGGATTGTTTTATTCTTATGACAGTGTAAGTCTGAGGTAAAAGTCAAATATCTGTTCTGATTTCTCACAAATTTCTCTTTACCTGCTGGTTAATCAGGCACAGGGTATAATGAGCCATCTGAGTGTTATGGTTCTGTTTTTGGTTTTGAGTTTTTCTGCATCTTGATGTGCTCCTGTGGAACTCTTCTGTCTTAAGTGATTTTTATGGTAGAAAAAATTAACTCTACCTGATAACCTTATTGTATACTGAGTATGTTTTCTAGAGTGGTTCTGTCACCCACATTTTAGGGAGATCCTAGACATGAACCATAGATAAATTTTGCTTTAGAGATGCCTGAAAAGTTAGCTTTTAGTCAGGAACAATGAGCCGGGGAGAAACCAGAGTCAGGCAAATATGAAAATGCTGTTACATGGGAGCCCAAAGCCAGAGGACCTCTTGGGTTATGGGTCGGACTTCTTTATCTGTGTCCATGTTGTCCCCCATCCTCATTAATAAAATGTAAACTTCTAGAGGGCAGGGACTTCTTTCATGTTTGTCTTGGTATTCTCATTATTGGGAATAAGGTCTAGCGTATGGTAGGGAGTTAATATGCATTTCTTGAAATATTTCTCCATGAAAGTCTTTCTAAAATATACTATGGGTCTCCTTGTTCTTTGAAATTGTTCTGTTCAATGGCCATAGCTATTGAAGATGAGGGCAAATAGTGCTGATTGGCTTAGCTTGACCCTGTACTAACTGGCAAGGCATTATTCTGTAAGTCTCCCACCATGTACAGCAAGTCTCCAGCAGAGACGAGGTGTTCTGGGGGAGCAAGAAGCTGATTCCCTCCAGAGGGTAGAATTATCCTGGGCTAAATGATTTGGCTTTTAGAGTTTGGCCACTTAGAGAATCATTATCCATCCATGTTTCTGGCATCAGTGCACCTTGGTTGCCATGCGGTGGCTGCTTTTAAACTCCACTAATTCTGCTTATTATCATTTTCAGGCTAATTGCTTTCCTTTATTCTCCACAAATGACTGACCCAGCTCAGGTCTTTTTTTCTCCATCATAAATCTCCTGAGAGGTATATGAAAAAGAGAAACAAGTCATCAGTGGTGACATGTTGTTGCTATTGATACCCATCATATATCTCTCTCTTGTTCTTTAGATCCTTATATAACTGATTTTATTATTTAGAAATTATTATGGCGCGGCTAGGTGGTGCAGTGAATAGAGCACCAGACTTGGAGTCAGGAGGACCTCACACACTTAAAATTTACTAGCTGTGTGACTAGCAAGTCACTTAACCACAATTGCCCTGCATTCCCCCCTCCAAAAAATAAAAAAAAAATAGAATTAAAATGTGGATGTTAAAATATTCTTCCTTTTATAGACCAAGTATAGGCAGATATAGACTAGAATCACCCCCTTCATGTCCCAGCTATCCTTCCCTACCCCATGGCCTCACCTATTATTCTTGGGTTACAGTTTAATTATATTCATCTTTGTTGAATGGTCAGGACCTGCCTCTGCTGTATTTTTGGTGTTATATCTAGTTTTATTTTTTTTTAACTTTTGTTTTTGGAGAGCAATTGGGGTTAAATGACTTGCCCAAGGTCACACAGCTAACTTTGTGTTAAGTGTCTGAGGCCAGATTTTAACTCAGGTCTTCCTGACTCCAGGGCCGGTGCTCTATTCACTGCTCCATATAGCCGCCCCTTATTTCTAGTTTTTTGGTTTTTTTTATGATTTTGGAAGTCAGGCTCTAGAGTTTGTCACTCTAGGCCGTCAAGTTTTCACTTTGTTAATTTTATTCAGTGGTTGGAATATCTCTTAGAATTTTACCTCAATTATGTGTGTGCAGACCAGGTCCATACAACATATGGCCTGTGGACCACTTGTGGCCAGCCAAAGGATTTCAGGTGGCCCACAAAAATGTAGAGGATGTGAAAGAAAGCAAAGATGTAATGAGTGCTTTGTCCATGCCCTGCTCAACCCTTTTCCCACTATTTTCTATTGTGCCAGTGATGTAACTTGGCAGGTGGGCTGTCACTGCACACTGTCTCCAGTTTGACCCATGGGAACCAAGGAGCAATTCATGATAAATAAAAATTTTAAGTAATAAGTGTAGTTAATTGATATTAATTGAAATTTCCATTTTTAATATTGTTTATCTGAAAAGTATTTTAACCATTAATTGTACCTTTACTTGGAAAAGGAGCCACTAAAAACCTATCTGCAGCCTGAAGAAGTTTAGCCTATTTTAATTTTGACCCCTACCTACTGCCAAGTTGTGCAGGTTTTATATAGATCCTTAAGTAGAATCCATATTTGTATAAACACATATATGTATAAAAACATTATATCTATATCTATCTATTTATCTATCTGGTGACCTCTGTCACCCAACCCGTCTGAACATTGTTTTCCTCATCCTTTCTCCTATTTATGGATAAATTCTGACATTATCATTCAACCAAAAGTCACTCACTAAAGTCACCAATGACCTTTTAATTGCCAAATTTTATAGACCTTTCTCGATCTTCTCTCCCTTCGGTCCTTCCATAGCCTTTGGTTATGTGGGTTACTTTCTGCTCCTTGATACTCTTTTCTCTCTAGATTTTTGTGACATTACTTTCTCCTCATTCTCTTCCTGCTTATCTGATCACTCCTCCTTACTCTTTCCCAAATCTTTATTCTGGTCACTCTCATTAATGAATGTCCCTCAAGGATTTGCCCTAGGCTTTCTTCTCTGTCCCTCTCTCTGTCTCTGTCTCTGTCTCTGTCTCTGTCTCTGTCTCTCTCTGTCTCTCTCTCTCTCTGTCTCTCTCTCTCTCTCTCTCTCTCTCTCTCTCTCTCTCTCTATATATATATATATATATATATATGTATATATATATGGTTATCTCATTACTTTCTATTGTTTCAATTATTATCTCTATACTGATGATTTCCAAATCTACTTATCCAACCCTAACCTCTCTCCTGTTCTCCAATATCAACTAATTTCCAATCATATGGCTCCAACTGGATGTTGTGTAGACATCCTAAAGTTAATATGCCTAAAACTGAAGTCATTATCATTCCTCCCAAAACCCTAGATGTTTCTTAAATTCTCTGTTATTGTCAAGGGCACCACCATCCTTCCAGCAACACAATCCTATACCCCAGGTGTATTCATCAACACCTCGCTCTCTCACCCCTGCCACATATCTAATCTAGTTCCCAAGTCCTATTGATTCTACTTTCATTACATTTCTTAATATATCCTCTTCTCTCCTTTGACACTATGACCACGTTTTCCATTTCTTCTTCACAAAATTTGCTTACTCAAAAGCAAATACACAGACATTAGGCATGTGGTGAGCATAACAAGTAGTATCATCAACCCACCAACAGGGGTTGTATGTAAAGAGCTTGACTGCTTAGCTATCCTGAACAATTACAGAATTATCAATGGACATGTTGTTACTATCTAACTCTTTGAAATAAAGAGGAAGGCAGGAGTTCCACTTTCCAGGAGCCAAGATGGTGGAATAAGAAGCAAGTCACTCTCACCTTCCCTTATTGATTTCTTTTATTTTTTATTTTTTGGTTGTTATTAATTTGTTTGCTTACTTTTAGTTTGCAAGTTTCAGTTCAACAATTCCTTGAGTTTCAAATATTCTCTACATCCCTCACCTCCCCCCCCTCCTTAATGGCATGCAATCAAGTATAGGATCTGCAAATACTTTCACATTAGACATGAGTCAGGTTATAAAGAAGGATTGTATCAGATGGAATGAACAATGGGAAAGACGAGACAAAACCAAACAAGAAAAAGATCAGGTAGTTTGCTTTGATCTGGATTCAAACTCACTTCTTTCTAGTTCTTGTCTCTGAATGTAGACATCTCTCTCCATTATGAGTTTTTTGGGGTTGACTTATAACCCTGCATTGCTGAGAAGACTCCAGTCTGTCAAAGTTTGTCATCAAACATATTTTGTGTCTGTAATTGTGTACAAATTTCTCCTGGATCTACTCTTCTGACTCAGCATAAGTTTGTATAAGCCTCTCCAGGTTAATATGAAATCCATCTGCTCCTCATTTCTTATGGAACAACAGTATTCCATTACATTCATATGCCACAACTTATTCAACCATTCCCCAATTTATGGGCACCCCCTTAATTTCCAATTCTTTGCTACCACAAAAAGACCTGCTATAAATATTTTTGTACATATGGATCTTCCTCCCACTTCTATGATTTCTTTGGGATACAATCCTAGAAGTGCTATTGCTGGGTCAAAGGGTATGAAATTATTTATAGCCCTTTGGGCATAATTCCAGATTGCTTTCCAGAATGGTTGGATCAGTTCACAACTCCACCATCAATGCATTGGTGTTCCAATTTTCTACATCCTCTCCAGCATTTGTCATTTTCCTCTTTTGTCACCTTAACCAATCTGACTGGTGAGATGTGGTACCTCAGAGTTGTTTTGATTTGCATTTCTCTAATCAATAGTGATTTACAGCAATTTTCATATACTTATAGATATCTTTAATTTCTTCCTCTGAAAACTGCCTATTCATATCCTTTGACCATTTAACAATTGGGGAATGACTTGTATTCTTATAAATTTGACTCAATTCTCTGTATATTTTAGAAATGAGTCCTTTATCAGAGACATAGGTTGTAAAAATTCTTCCCCAATTTCCCATCTCCCTCTTAATCTTGGTTACATTGGCTTTGCTTATACAGAAGCTTTTCAATTTAATGTAATCAAAATTATCCATTTTGCATTTTATAATGCTCTCTAATTCTTGTTTGGTCATAAAGTCTTCCCCTCTCCACAAATCTGACAGGTAAACTATTCTTTGCTTTCACAGATTGCTTACAGTATCAACCTTTATACCTAGATTATGTACCCATTTAGATTTGATTTTGGTATATGGAGTTAGATAATGGTCTATGCCCAGTTTCTGCCATGCTATATTCCAGTTTTCCCAGCAGTTTTTGTCAAATAGTGAGTTCTCATCCCAAAAACTGGGATCTTTGGGTTTACCAAATAATAGATTACTATAGTCATTGACTGCTGAGTCTTGTGTGCCCTATCTAATCCATTAATCCACTCCTCTATTCCTCGTCCAGTACCAAGTAGTTTTGATGACTGCTGCTTTATAATACAGATTGAAATCTGATACAGCTAGTCCACCTTCCCTAGCATTTCTTTTCATTAATTCCCTTGTTATTCTGGACCGTTTGTTCTTCCAAATGAGTTTTGTTACTATTTTTTCTAGCTCTATTAAGTAGTTTTTTTGGTAAATTGATATGTATAGCACTAAATATATATTTTAATTTAGGTAAAATAGTCATTTTTATTATATTAGCTTGACCCAGTCATGAGCAATTGATGTTTTTCCAGTTAGTTAAATCTGAATTTATTTGTGTGAAAAGTGTTTTGTAGTTGTTATAATATAGGTCCCGGATTTGTTTTGGCAGGTAGATTCCCAAATATTTTATAATGTCTACAGTAACTTTAAATGAGAGTCCTCTTTCTATCTCTTGCTGTTGAATTTCACTAGAAATGTACAGAAACACTGAGGGTTTATATAGGTTTATTTTATATCCTGCAAATTTGCCAAATTTATTTATTGACTCGAGTAATTTTTTTTTTACTTGATTCTCTAGGATTCTCTAAGTATATCATCATATCATCTGCAAAGAGTGACAGCTTGGTCTCTTCTTTGCCTAATTTGATTCCTTTGATTTCTTTTTCTTCCCTACTTGCTATCACTAACATTTCTAGTACAGATTGAATAAGAGGGGTGATAGCGGACACTTCCTAGGGAGTTCACTGATGGCTTGTTTGATTTCTTTTTTCTGAGATGGGGTTATTTAAGTAACTTAATTCCCCTTCAGTTAATCTGGGCAACTTATATTTTGGTAAATATTCATCACTTCCCTAAGATTGTCAAATTTATGTGTATACAATTGGGAAAAATTTTTGTTTTTATTTCCTCTTCATTGGAGGTAGATTCACCCTTTTCATTTTTGAGACTCATAATTTGGTTTTCTTCTTTCTTTTTGTTTACCATATTGACTAAGTGTATATCAATTTTATTGTTTTTTTTTCATAAAACCAGCTCTTAGTTTTATTAATTTGATAGTTTTCTTAATTTCAATTTTATTAATCTCTCCTTTGGTTTTCAATATTTCTAGTTCAGTATTTAATTGGGGATTTTCAATTTGTTCTTTATCTAACCTTTTAAATTGCATGCCCACTTCATTGACCTCCCTTTTCTCTAATTTATTCATGTATGCACTCAGAGATATAAAACTTCTCCTAAGAACTGCCTTTTGCTGCATCCCACAAATTTTAGTATCTTGTCTCATTATTGTTATTCTCTTGAATGAAGTTACTGATTGTTTCTATAATTTCTTGTTTGACCCATTCATTCTTTAGGATTAAATTGTTTAATTTCCAATTAGTTTTTAGTCTATCTTTCTGTGGCCCTTTATTGCATGTGATTTTTATTGCATGATGATCTGAGAAGGATGCATTTAATATTTCTGCCTTTCTGCACTGAATTGTGAGGTTTTTATGCTTGGTTGATTTTTGTGTATGTGCCATGTACCACTGAGAAGAAGGTATATTCCTTTTTCTCCCCATTCAGTTTTCTCCAGAGATCTATCATATCTAGCCTCTCTAAAATTCTATTCACCTCCTTTACTTCTTTCTTGTTTATTTTGAGGTTAGATTAATCAAGTTCAGAGAGGGGGAGATTAAGGTCCCCCACTAGTATAGTTTTGCTATCTATTTCTTCGTCTAATTCCTTTGACTTCTCCTCTAGGAATTTGGATGCTATACCACTTGGTGCATAAATGTTAAGTAATGATGTTGCTGCATTCTCAATGGTGCCTTTTAGCAGGATATAGTTTCCTTCCTTATCTCTTTTAATTAGATATATTTTTGCTCTTGTTTTATCTGAGATAAGGATTGCTACCCCTGCTTTTTTTTTTACCTTAGCTGAAGCATAATATATTCTACTCCAGCCTTTTACCTTTACCCTGTGAGTATCCCTTTGTTTCAAATGTGTTTCTCATAGACAGCATATTGTAGGATTATGATTTTTAATCCATTCTGCCATCTGCCTCTGTTTTATGAGAGAGTTCCTCCCATTCATATTCACAGTAATGATTACTAGCTGTCTTTTTCCCTCCATCCTACTCCTTCACCTGCTTATGTTTTTGTTTTTTCCTTCTCTCTTCCCATCCTTAAGCCTTTTCCTATTGACCACCACCTCCCTCAGTGTTCCCTCCCTATGACTTTACTCCCCACTTCTTTACTTACCCTCTCCCCTTACTACCATTTCCCTCCCTTCTGATCCCCCCATTCTCATCCTCTGCAGACCCTCCTACTGCCTATAGGACACAATAGATTTTTATACTTATCAGAGTATATTATTCCCCCTTTGACCCCAAACCAATGAGAGTAAATTTCATATAGTGCTCTTCTCTCTCCCTCCTTTCCCTCTATTTAATGATTTTCTGTGTCTTTTCACCTTAGAATCTTAAACTTAACTAATTCTGTTGATCCCTCTTTGAACCAGAACCAGTGAGAATAATGTTCAAATGATGTTCTTCTCCCTCTTTCCTTCCCCTCTTCTATATTGTGTTTTTATGCCTCTTCTTTTGGAATAATTTACCTTTTTCTGTCTCATCCTTTCCTTGTATCCCATTACAGTCTCCTTGAGCCCCTTAATAAGTTTTTTTTATGATAAGATTAATTCAGTTATGCCCACACCTTCTATCTATGTATAACACTTTTAAAGTCATGATAATTACATAAATTTCAATATGGAAAGTTATCAGCTTCTCATATAGGGATGTAAACATTTTGCTCTTATTGTGTCCCACATCATGTGCATGTGTGTGTGAATGTGTGTGTGTGCATGTGTGTATGTGTTAGTGTGTGTTTTCCTTTTTTACCTTTTTATGTCTTTCTTCAGTCTGTAATTGGAGACCAAATTTTCCATTGAGCTCTGGCTTATTCATCAGGAAAGTGTGGAAGTCCCTTATTTCATTAAATGACCATCTCATTGCCTGAAAGATTGTGCTCAGTTTTGCTGGGTAGTTAATCCTTGGTTGTAGTCCTAGCTCTTTTGCCTTACAAAATATTGAATTCCAATCCCTCTGATCTTTTAATATAGAAGCTGCTAGGTCCTGTGTAATCCTGACTGTAGTTCCACGATATTTTAATTGTTTCTTTTTGGCTGCGTGCAATATTTTCTCCTTAATCTTGTAATCTTGGAATTTGGCTACTATATTTCTTGGAGTTTCCAATTTGGGATCTCTTTCAGGAGGAATCTGGTGAATTCTTTCGATAACTACTTTACCTTCTGATTCTAGGCTTTCAGGACAGTTTTCTTTGACAATCTCTTGGAGGATGTTGTTCAGGCTGCTTTTTTCATCATGACTTTCTGGTAAACCAATAATTATTAAGTTATCTCTCCTGGATCTGTTCTCCAGGTCACTTGTTTTTCCATTGAGATATTTTACACTTTCTTCCAATTTTTCAGTCTTCATATTTTGTTTGATTGACTCTTGGTGCATCATAGAGTCCCTTGCTTTGATTTGACTGATTCTAATTTTTAGTTAATTATTCTCTTTGGTTAGTTTTTGAAGGTCCTTTTTTAGGGAAGTATTTTCTCCAATTAGTTCACTAATTTTACTTTTTAAGCATTTGTTTTCTTTAGTGCGACTTTTTTTCCTATTTGGTCACTGTAGATTTAAATTTATCTTCTACTTCCCTAATTTGGCCTTTAAAATCTTTCTTGAGCTCATCCAAGAATGCTTTTTGGACTTGAGACCAGTGTATATTTTCATATGTGGACACAGAGTCCATGGTGTTTCCTGAAAGTGATTCTTCCCGTTCAGAATAATGGGATTCTATTGTCTTTGGTCTTGCCTTTGCAAGTTGTTTCTGGCCCATTGTAGTTGCCTATTTCCTTTCCTTTTAGGTGTATTTCTGCTCCTGGAGTACAAAGGGCTCTGACCCAAGCTTATCAGGCTGGGAGCTAGGTGCCTGGTTGTTGGCTTTGTGTGTTTTAGCATGTGGGTGTCTAGATTAAGGCCAAGGCCAGGATTCTCAGTGTTTTCCCTGAGATACCCTGAGGTTCACAGAGTAATCTGGGGGGAGGGGGGAGCATGGTTTGACCGCTTCAGATTTCTGCCTCTATGTGCCTGGGATACAGCTCAGGCAGGCTTTTGCTGCTCAGTGAGGTGGGGCTTGTTGGGAACCCCCCTGCTCTTCTCTTCAGACTCCTTAGTGCCTCAGTTACACCCTTTCTCCATCACTACTAAGCCTGAGGCTATTTCTGCTATTTCAGGATTTTACTCTGGGTGGGACATTTATCCCTGGGTTTTCTTGGTAAGGGAGGGGGAATCGGAGGAGCCAGAGTTTACTTTGCCATCTTGGCCCCTGGAAAGTGTGGTAGGTAATTTTTAAACTTCCTGGCTGTGGGTTGATAGCTCCAGGAGAAGCTGCTATCTCTGCTTGGGGCCCTGTGCTTTCTCTTACCCAGGTCTGATGGATCCTCCAGTCCAGTGGTTAGACGCTGGTGAGACAGCTGCTAATTGTCCTTGGGGTGAGTGAGTCTGCTAGCTGGGGCTCCTTCTCTTTCTGCTGTTGTCAGCTCTCTAGTACAAGCTGCTGCAGGCCCCACATGCTTCCCACTCCCCCTGCCCCACCCATGTGGGCACTTTCCTGGGCTGGACTCTGCCCCGCTCTGTCTCCCAGTGGATTCTGACACTCCAAAATCCGTTCAGATTCACTTTTTAAAGTTTAGTGATGGGATTCATGGAGAAGCTTAGAAAAGTTACTTCTTCCATTCTGCCATCTTGGTTCCACCCACCCCCCCTTATTGATTTCTAAAAGCTCAGAAAATATCACCCCAAGAAAAACCCTGGAACAGCTGAGCTAGCAGAAAGATGGGATACAGTAGTCTTGTAACCCAGGAAGCTTGGGGTTTTAATAGAAAAGGTCCCTCTTACTCTGGGGGAGGGAGAGCCGTATAGGATGGGAGATGTCCCAGCAAGCCAGCAGTAAGCCCCAACTCAGCAAATCCGGGTGAGAACCTGAGCCCCATGGTGGTGAATCAGGAAAGTGCCAACACCAGGACCCCCTGAGTCCCTCAGCACAAGCAGAGGAATCGGTAGATACCAGCTTGGAAAAATCAAATGTGCCAGCATTCTCCAGCACCAAATCTCTCAGTGCTTCAGCACAACTCCAGGAAGCACATCTCCAGCAAGCACAGCTCCAGGCTGGCAGACATCTGCCAGCAGTCAAATATTCAAGTGCAGAGCCCTGGTTAGCAGATGTCCCCCAGGGGCCAAACTACCCACCTCTACCCCTAGAGCTCCAGTGTTTCTGACCCCAGTTCAGCACCAGTTAAGCTACCAGAATTCTACAGCCTCCAGCTACCAGCACTTGGGGCTCCAGGACACAAAGCCAGTGACCAGATCCAGGACTCCTAGCACAAAAAGCTTGGGTCAGTGCCCTCTGTGCTCTAGCAGGAGAGCTCAGCTCTAAAAGTCAGGATTTAGGCAAACACCATGAGCAAAAAGCAGAAATGGACAATCACCATAGATTCTTATTATGAGGTCAGGGAAGATCAAGGCACAAATTCAAAATAGAACAACTGCTAATATACCCACAACCAAAACCTCAAAGTGGAGTATGAACTAGTCTCAAGCCCAAAAAGCTTCCATGAAAGAGCTCAAGAAAGATTTTGAAAGTCAAATAAAAGAGGTGGAAGAAAAATTGGGAAAATAAATGAGAGATATGCAAGAGAAAGTCTATTAATAGGTTGGGAAATGAAGGACAAAAATTAATAGAAAACAAATCCTTAAAAAGTAAAATTGTCCAGATGGAAAAGGAGGCAAAAACTCAATGAAGAGAAGAATTCCTTAAAAAGTAAAATGGGCCAAATGGAAAAGGAGGTAGAAATCTAGTAGAACAAAACAATTTGTTAAAAATTAAAATTGGACAAGTGGAAGCTAATGATTCTATGAGATATCAAGAATTAGTCAAACAGAAACAAAAGAATGAAAAAATAGAAGAAAATATAAAGTGCTTCATTGATAAAACAACTGACCTGGAAAATAGATACAGGAGAGACAGCTTAAAAATCACTCGTCTACCTGAAAACCATGAAAAAAAGAGCTTGGGCAGCATCTTTCAGGAAATCAACAAGGAAAACTCCCCTGGGGTGCTAGAATAGAAGGTGAAATAATCATTGAAAGAATTCACCGATCTACTCCTGAAAGAGATCCCAAAGCGAAAAAGTCAAGTAATATATTGGGGAATACACGCAGGGTAAAGGTAGAGGCTGGAGTTGAATATATTATAGCTAAATTACAGAATTACTAGATCAAAGAGAAAATACCATAAGCAACCAGAAAAAAAAAAATTAAATATCATGGATCCACAGTCAGGATTAGGCAGGACCTTTGCAACTTCTACATTAAAAGATTGGAGGGCATGGTACAAAGGAGCTTGGATTACTACCAAAGATCAGCTACCCAGGTGAAACTAAGCATAATATTTCAGGGGAGGAGATGTATATTCAACAAAATTGGGGACTTAGAAACCTTCCTGATGAAAAGACCAGAGCTCAGCAGAAAATTTGATCTTCAAATATGATACTCAAGAGAGGCATAAAAAGGTAAACAGGAAAGAAAAAAGCAACATGTTATTAATAATATTAATTAATGTTATTATATTTATTATGTACTTATATATTTATTAAATTTTTATTATATTATACATATATAATTATATATAATATTAAAAATATTATATTTATTATAAAATAAACTGAGAAACGAGGGCAAACAAAGGAAGATAATACTTGTAACTCTTGAGAACTATATTGTGATTACTCCATTGAAAAGGAGCATACATAGACAGAGGGTGTGCGTATAATTTGACTTTGATATGATGATAAAACATCTAATTAAGTGGTAAAAAATGATTGTACTGGGAAAACAGGAAAGGAAAAGGCAGACAAAGGTGAATTACATCACATGAAAAGGCACAAAAGCCTATTACAGTAGAGGGAAAAAGGGAGGGAAATGAGCATTGTTTGAACCTTATTTTCATCATATTTGGCTCAGATAGTGAATAACATAATCAGTTAGGTATAGAAATCTAACCCTATAGCAAGTAGGAGGGGAAAGGGGAAAGAAAAGGGAGGGGGTGGATAGAAGGGAGGTAAGAAGTAATAAGTGTAAAGAAGAAGAAAAGGGAAGGGACTGATAGAAAGGAGGGCAGACTGAGGGAGTTGGTGGTAGAAAGAAAAACTCTAGTCTAGGGAAAGGGAGAGAGAAAAGCATAAACAGGGGAAATAGGATGGAGATAAAGACACAGATAATGATCATAACTGTGAATGTGAATGGGATGAACTCTTCCATAAAACAGAATAGGACAGCAGAGTGGATTAAGAACCATAATCCTACAATATGTTGTTTACAAGAAACACATTTGAAGCAGAGGGGTACACACAGGGTAAAAGGTAAAGGCTGGAGTTGAATATATTAGGCTTCATTTGAAATTAAAAAAAAGAGCAGGCAACTCAGACAAAGCAAAAGCAAATTTAGATCTAATTAAAAGAGATAAGGAAGGAAACTACATCCTGCTAAAAGGTACCATAGACAAAATTATGCATACCTTTTGACCCAGCTATCTCACTTCTAGGTCTGTATCCCAAAGAGATCATAAAACTAGGAAAAGGACCCATATGCACAGAAATATTTATAGCAGCTCTTTCTGTGATGGCAAAGAATTAGAAATTGAGGGGATGATATTGGGGAATGGTTGAACAAGTTGTGGTATTTGAATGTAATGATATACTATTATGCTGTAAGAAATGATGAGCAGGCAGACTTAAGAAAAACCCGAGAAGACTTATGTGAACTGATGCTGAGTGAAATGAAAAGAACTAGAACATTGTACACAGTAACAACCACTTTGTGCGATGACTATCCTTGGAAAACTTAACTCTTCTCAGCAATGTAAGGATCTAAGACAACTCCAAAAGACTCATGATGGAAAATGCTATCCACATCCATAGAAAAAATTTTGGAGGCTGAATGCAGATGGGAAGCAATCTATTTGCTCTCCTTTCCTTTTTTTTTTTATTTCTTCTTTCTTATGGTTCCTATGCAGAGTGAATGGAGCACCGGCCCTGGAGTCAGGAGGACCTGAGGTCAAATCTGACCTCAGACACCTAACACAAAAACTAGTCGTGTGACCTTGGACACGTCACTTAACTCTAACTGCCCTCCCCTTCCAAAAAAAAGAAAAAAATATATATAATTCTTCTTTACATCATGACTAATATGAAAACATGTATAATAGGAATGTATAAGTAGAGCGTTATATCAGATTTCACTTTGTCTTGGGGAGGGGGGAGAAAAATGTGGGGGAGAAAATTCAAAACTCAAAATCTTATGGAAGTGAATGTTGAAAACTAAAAATAAAGGACTAGAGGAAGCAGGAAAATTTAAGATTTAGCCCTCCCCAACTCAGATCTAACTAGAATATACTTTAAATGGAAAGCGATTGAATAATCTTTCAGGGAAGGAGATGGATATTCAACAAAATTGGGGACTTCCAAACCTTCCTGAAGAAAAGACCAGAGCTCAGCAGAAAATTTGATCTTCAAATATAAGACTAATTACGTGGTGAAAAAAGATTGTACTGGGAAAATAGGAAAGAAGAAGCCAGACAAAGGTGAATTACATCACATGAAAAGGCACAAAAGCCTATTACAGTAGAGGGAAAAAGGGAGGGAGATGAGCATTATTTGAACCTTATTTTCATCATATTTGCAACCTGCTTTGCCATGATTTAAAATTAACTCATCAGTTTGAAACAACTTAGAACATTTGGTGAAATCTTTAATTGAGCATTTATTCTTACAACTCCATCCAGGATGAGTGAACATCAGACCTCTTCTTGAAGATCTCTTATGATGAAGTCATTATCCCATGAGGTTGATCATCCATTCTACTTTTACATAACGCTAGTTTATAGTATGTATTTCTTTATTCTGGACCCTTGAAGAATAAAGCCATTTACTCTAAAATGTTTCACTACACTTGAGAGTAGAAAATTTTCCTTTTTAAAAAAAAAATATATTCACTAAAATTTTTTTCTGGAAATCCCAAATATAAACAGAAAATTAAAGGTCATGTTTCTCCTCATTAAATACATGAAAGTATATAAATTATATGGTCATGATTTGAACAAGACAAAAATTCTTTTTTTTTTTTTAAAGCAATCAGGATTAAGTAACTTGCACAAGGTTACATGGCCAGTTATTTCTTGGTGTGGTGCTAAGTATCTGAGCCCGCATTTGATCCAGGTCATCCCGACACTGGAGCTGGTGCTCTTACTTGCTGAGCCACCTGGCCGCCCCTAAGCAATTGGGGTTAAGTAACTTGCTCAAGGTTACACGTCCAGGTGTTTCTGGGTGGGTGCTAAGTGTCTGATCCCGGGATTCGATCTCCAGTTCATCCCAACACTGGAGCCGATGTTCTTACTCGCTGTACTACCTGGCCGCCCCACAAAACAAATTCTTAAAATTAAATTCATTCCATTTTTCTAGCCTTTTCTTTGACTTTTGATGAACCACTTAAATGTTGCAGAAATTGGAGCAATACATGTGATGCATGAATATGTTATCTGCCTTCAAAACAAAATAAAACACTGTAATGTCTTCATGGAAATCTTATTGCTGACATACTACATATATCTGTAGATACCTATAGATAGATGGATAGATAGGTAGATAGATAGATAGATAGATAGGTAGATGATATATAGACAGACAGACAGATAGATAGATAGATAGATAGAATGTGTGTATACAAGAAAACTATATTTTCCTTGAACTAAGCCTGAATTCTAAACAGTAAAATTACTTTCTGTTCCTTTTAAGGATAACAAAAATTTATAGTTTAAAAAGTTTTGTACTTCACAAAATACATTATACATATATACACACATGCATATATGTAACATACATATGTAGTACATACATTCATACACATATATCGTTTTACTTGTTTCAGCCAAAGGTATACCATAGGGAACAAACATAATAGATTGAACAAAATAGAACAAACAAAAATAGATTGAATAGGAAACAGCTGCTATGAACATAAGGCCTGTATGGGTCTTGGCCTAAAAAGATCTGATAAAACTCTTGTGATTGTACTTGATTACAGTCCCTCCATAACAAGTGAGTTATCTGTTCTATAATGAGTATCTGGAAGCACTAATCCAATTATTTTTTACAACAATGAATATCACCAGGAGGTAGAAATTGCTGTACTTTTTTGATGCAACTTGATTCAATTATAGTCATGGAAATAAGGACTAAATTTGAATTTAAAGTGATGGCAGGTATAAGATTAGTTTTTGTTGCATATACTTTGCATTTACTTAATTATATGTATGTCATATCCCTCCCCAACAGAATGTAAGCTACTTGTGGGAAGGTGTTTCATATTTTTTTTTGTCTTTTTAGCCCCAGAACTTAACATAGTACCTCATTTGTATTAAGCAAGAAATTATTGCACATAGCTCCCTTCCTGATGCTGCATTTTTTTCTTAAAGTAGCAATAGGTATATATTGAGACAAAATCTTTACCAAAATCATAAAAAAGAAAAAGATTCTGTTTCCATGTCCATAGAAGGAATCTGTCCTTATGTAGCAAAACTACCACCTGATTTGGCCTATTTCAGAAGGAACTGGCAGTCTCTCTTTGGAACAAGGCTCAGGATGGTAACAGTAACAGCATTATAATGGATCTCAGAGCAAGAGTACTTTGGCAAATTTTTAGAATGAAATTTTTTACAATATTTGATTGCACTAAGCCTGGGCTATAGCTAGTAGAATTTGTCTTTCTCTTCCTTTCAAGAATAACAAAATTTGTGGTTAATAAAAGGAATTATGTGCTTCTCAAAATGAATTCTAACTTCCTAAACTTCATATTTAATCAGTTACTAATTATTAGCACCTAAAAGAAAAAAGTGATTATCAAATCTATGAAACACCCTAATTTTCCATTTATTAGAAAATCATTATGATTTTAATGCCTAGAATTAGGTTCTTTTAGCATTTCATAAGAAGAGACACCAGTGAGACATTTCCAACACTAAAACATATCAAGTCTTTGTTAGACAATAATTTCTATTACAAACTCATTTTTTTTAATCACTTTCATATATCCCCAAAACATTACTCTTTTGTCAAACAGTGTTGTCCCTCCTTGGTTAGCTCGTTAAAATTATTGCAAGAAGCACCATTTTATATCCATTGTGACTCTTTTTGTAATAACAAAAGATTGAGGGCAAAGAAAAGGATGTTAATTTGTTGAATAATGGATAACCAAATTATGGCATAAATTGTAAAGAAGTATTATTGTACAATTAGAAAGTGATTGACTGAACAGGTTTAGAGATACCTCAGACCTTATTGAATTAATGCAGAGAAAAGTGAGCAGAACTAAGACAATAATTTATATGAACCACATCTAAAGAAAAACAACTTTCAAAAACTTGAAAATTTTGGTCTGCATGACTGGATAGAGGACTGCCAAAAATGAAAATAAATAAAAATAAAAACATTCTATCCACCTCTTGACAGACTCAAGATTCATCAACAACTCAAGGTTGACTCAAGATGCAGAATAAGACATTTTTTTTTTACAGAGCTAATGTGAAAATTTGCATATCTGTTAAAAAGACTCTGTGGAAGATATGGTAAAAAAAAAAAAAAAGGAAAGAGAAAAAGGTAGAGAAGAGAAAAAGAAGGACCATTGAGTCATTTTTTTAATTCAGAGAAGAGAATGAAAAAAAAGGTCAGAAAGAAACATAGATAAACAGGGTGGCTTTGGAAGCAACAAGTTGAATTTATTATATAATAAAAGAAAAGCAAGTTATATGACCTAATTCTACAATTTTATATATAATTCTATTTTTCTCTTCTACTGTGCATATAGAAATGTCCATTTTCTTAATGCTTATTTAGTTCAGATTAAAAATAAAATTTTAGAAGTCCATTGTTATAATGATTCTGTCTTCTATTTTAAGGTCCTACAATGTTTACTTCTCTGTTATCAATCAAGAATATTATTTTTCATTATTAGAGAAAAGTATGTTTTCCTCCAATGACTTATGAAGTTATTAGGGTGAAAAATATTCAAAATCTTTTGTTGATGAAGTAATATTCTTTCATTTTGGGTAGGCTTATCAATCATTTTGATAAGATAATTTAAATTGCAGGAAAAAAAAGCCATTAGAGAGCCCAAGACCATAAATACAGGTCAACTAGAGATATTTTGATATTATTTTTACATAAGATCCTTGAGAGAAGAAAAGATTGTTTATTTTTTTTTATTTTTATCTATAGTGCCCAACAAATTATCTGACACATAGTAGACATACAACAAACACTTGTAGATTGACTGACTTTTTACCAGGTCTGTACCACAATTGATGATGAAAACATTCTGTAACACAATTTAAATAGATTATTTCTTTTGTTTTGAACTGACATTTCAAAATTAATGTTATTTATTATTAACTGCTTTTCAACTCCAATATCCATGGCAAAAATTCTGACCCTAGGTTGTCAAGGATTATGTAAAAAAAAAAAAAAACTCTATAAATGCTTTCAGTATTGGTTACTTAATAGATCATTCATTGTCCAGGAATCAGCCCAAATGTATAGAATTCTGCTTCGCAACTGTAGGAACAAGCACCCCAGCATCCCCAGGGTGGCTGCCAACACAGGTTCTTAGACCTGCTTTGCTAAAGGAAAGCAACTCAAAATGGGTTAACAAGGTTACTTTAATGAGTCAAATATATATCGTTTACCTAGTTCAGAGGAAAAAGGTCAGCACCCTGAAATTCAGAGTATACAGACAGAATTATCAAGACATGGAAACAGATCAAGCAGACAGGTTTCCCAACTGTGCAACCATTACATCCATACCAAATCACAGTTACCATTAATATCTGCGTTTTTCAAAGCCGGGGGACTCTCAACAACGGCTTCCCAGAATCCATATCAAATCACAGAACACTTCTCAAAGTGAGCCCCAAAACAAATCAGGGTTTATATATCCTTCTCCTGGCTTAGAGAATGTAACAACCTTCTTGACCCACTGCCCAATCACAAAGTATCTCCTGAGAAACAAGCCTCCCACCCCAGGCTCCAGGTGCACTTTAGCCTAGAGGCAGGGAAGATCTTCAAAATTTAAGTTCCCATTACAACAACACCAGGATGGGCACTAGATAACATTTTTCATTTTTAACAACTAACAAATATCACCTACTAAACTACATTTTGCAATCTATTTCCATGCAGAAAATGCTCAAGCTAATCCTTAAGCTTTGACATAAAAGCACTGTGTGTCAATTAACTATCTTTTTAATACCAGAGACACTCTGTTCCCTGCCATCAACCATACTAATCTAAGTTCTTCTAGGACAGGAAAATTCTCATTTTTTGTATTTTTGTCCCCAGTGCTTAGTGCAGTGTCTAATATATAGTAAGCACTTAATAAATGCTTTTTAATTTATTAATGTCATCATTCACTCTTCGTATAGGTCTCTCTCTCTATTATATATACATATATATATACACACATATATATGTATGTGTGTGTATATATGTATGTGTGTGTATATATATGTATGTGTATGTATATATGTGTGTGTTTATAAGTATATGTGTGTATGTATGTATATATGTATGTGTGTATATATGTGTATGTGTGTATATATATGCATGTGTGTATATATGTATGTGTGTGTATATATGTATGTGTAGCAGCAAGCACCCCGGCTTCCCCAGGGTGTCTGCCAACACAGGTTCTTGGATCTGCTTTGATAAAGGAAAGCAACTCAAAATGGGTTAACAAGTTTACTTTAATCAGTCAGATATGTATCGTTTACCTCGTTCAGGGGAAAAAGGTCAGCACCCCGAACTTCAGGATATACAGACAGTATTATCAAGACAGAAACAGATCAAGTACACAGCTTTCCAAACTGTGCAACCATTACATCCATACCAAACAACATCTGGGTTTCAAAGCCGGGGGACTCTCAACAACAGCTTCCCAGAATTCAGATCAAATCATAGAATACTTCTCAAAGTGAGTCCCAAAACAAAGCTACACATCAGGGCTTATATAGCCTTCTCCTGGATCAGAAAATGTAACAACCTTATTGAAATCAAGAAATATTTACTGAAAAACAAGCCTCCCACCCAAGGCTTCAGGCGCACTTTAGCCTAGGGGCAGGAAAGATCTTCCAAATTTGCATTTCCATTACAGTATGTGTGTGTATATATATGTGTGTGTGTATGTATGTGGGTGTATATACGTAATTGCATATTGCAAAATAAATGTTTCTGCCACATTTAATTTGGCCATGGTCACATAGATACAATTTACCCAAAATCTCTGGTGTTATCCTTTTAAGTTGAGAACAATTCCTTTTCCTTTTCTTTCTCCTCCATTTCCCCTTTCTCATTCTCCACTCTTTCCTTTTCCTTTCTGTTCCCTTCTTTCTTTTCCCTTCCATTTCCTTCTTTTCTCCTTCCTACTTCCTCGTCCTTCCTATTATTTCCCATCCTTTCAGTATTGCTGCTGCTTCTCCTCCTCTTTCTCCAGTGCAGCCTAAGTTCACCTTCTCTGGGCCTCCATCCCTTCATTTGTAAAATGTGGGAGTTCTCCTAGATGATATCTGAGCCCTTCTAGTCTAAATCTATGATCTTATGATCTTTGAGTCGTCTATGATCTATAGATCATAGAAAGATCTACGAACTTTAAAGGAGAATCTCCATATAATTCAATAGAGCTGTTATTTGATTACTGTGAGCATGTACTTACCCCCTTATGTATAATAATAATCCTTCCCCTCTCCCTAACTTCCTTATTTCTACAGACAGTACCACCATCTTCCCACTGACTTAAGCTTTCAACATAAGTATCATTCCTGACTCCTTACATTCACTGACCTTATATATCAAATTTCTTGGCTCTTGTCATTTCTTCCTTCAGATCATTTCTCATATCTGTCCCTTTCTTTTCACCCACACAGTCCATGTAGCACTTAAGTTGCTCTCTGAATTGTACCTGTGCTATAGCAATAAGCTTATAATCAACCTTACATCCTTAACTTTTTCCTCAGTACAACCCATTCATGGAGTAGCCCATCTGATTTTCCTAAAGTGAATGTATAACCATGTCACTCCCCCCACGCTCACTTTTCTTTTAAAAAGAAAAAACAAAATAAAGCATTCCCTCAGGAAAAGTATAATCTAATCAGGGGAGATAACAGATTGTATATAAGTTTCTACAAAATATATTCATAATAATTGGGAGGGGAAGGGGTAGATAGGTGTCATAATGAAATAGAGCTAGAGGTAGCCTTGAAACTAGAAAGACCTAGTTTTAAATCCTGCTTCTGACACTTTGAACTGGTTTTGTGTTCCTGGGAATGTCAGTCTCTCAACTATTACCTGTAAGGTCAAATATAAAGGCCCCTGTTTTGCATTTAAAATTGTTCATTACCTGGCATCTTCCTACTTTTCCAGTTTTGTTGCACTTTACCCCAACTACATACTTTAAGATCCAGCTCACTAGCTTATTTGTCTTACTATGACATTCCATCTCTTACCTCTATACTTGGTTGTTGTCCTCCATCCTCAAAAGGGACAAAAATGACATCACTATGTTGGAGTCAGTGTGTCCAACCGTGGCTGATCAGCCCCAAGCATGGAAGGTTCTACCACAGGTTGGGCACAAATAGTTCATTTGAACATCTGGCGTGTGGAGATGTCTCTAAATTTGCCCATCTCACATTTCTTTTGAGCCACTACAATTCTGCTTTGCTCATAGAGCACAGAGACTTCTTTGATGTGGGTATGCTATACTGGGTGGTCCTCTGCCAGTGTCTCCCATGTCATGTGCATACCTTTACATGGGTTGACTCCCATACCTGGAGTGCTCTGTATCCTGACCTCTGTATCAGTTTCCTTGGCTTCCTTTAAGTCTTTCATCTAGTATGTCACACCCCCAGGTTCTAATATCTTAGCTTCTGAAATTACCTTTGATCTACTCTGTGTATATCTTGAATATTCCTAGTTGTCTCCAATATTAGAATTTAAGGCCCCTGAAGTCAGGCACTGTTTCTGTGAGGTCTTTTTTCCCTTTCTTTCTGTCCCCAGCCCTGAGCACATGGTATTTGACTTGTAGCAAATGCTTACAAAAGAAATGATATCTTCATATCTTTGTAGATAATGTTATATGGAAGATTCATAAATGCTAGCACATGTTGTCTTAACATGCTTGAAATTGTATTGTGAATACCCATGTCCTTATTACCAAGGAATATATCATTCGTACATATTGAGATTTATTTTAAACCATTGTGATAAAAAAAAATTGCTTTCACAAGCAAGGATCTCTATACTTTCCTCCATAGATGACAGACATAGTCAATTGGAGGATCTGTATTTAAAACCTTTCCAACTAGAGAGACACCACCAGACCTTGCCCTCTAAGGCATAGCATAGCATCCTGGAAGAGCCCATGTTCACCTCCTTGCCGAGATGAGGCAAGAGAACAGAACATTAGTGGTTGAATGGTAAGTTTAGAGAGAAAAAAGGACTATAAACACAGAAGTTTTACCTACTGAAAATATTTAAGTAAATCAACAATAAATGTAACTAAACAGTATGGTGTTAAAGGCATTTTGTCTATTATTTATGGGGTCCTGATGTAGCTATCAGGTTTTAATTGAGATGTGTGACTTTTTGAATTTTAATTACTTTAGTTTTTAATGTGAAAATTAAAGTAGAATGTGTACCCGTTAGCAGATCTAAACACTTCGCAAAATATCACAATGGCTTAAAATAAATCTCAAGATGCAAAAATGAGATATTCTTTGGTAATAAAGAAATGATTATTCACAATACAATTTCAAAGATGTTAGGACAACATTTGCTAGCATTTATGAGTCTTCCATATGCTTTTCTTTAGCAATTAACCTGCAGCTTTCATTTTATTTTGTACTTTATCACTGAATTCCCCTTCTGGAGTGCAATCTGATGGGCACAAAAGGTATCCTTTCATCTTATCAAAGAGCATATGTATTGGAACCAGAACATTTTCAGGTCGTGTTTAAATAATGTGATCATTTCCATAGGTAACACAAATATTGGAGACAGCTTTCCTCTACTTCTCTAAGCCTTGTATGAACACTGTAAAATTGACTTTGATGGTATCTACATAATGAATTAGTTATGTTTCTCAAGAGGATCTTTCTTGGGGGAAAACACAAGGGCTACATGTGAGTTATAGATGAGACTAATGGCAAAGTCTACCTTCCCATCTGCAACCTTCAAGAGTTGGATCTGATATCCTGCTGATCCAGGGAGTAAGAGAAAGCCTTAACCTTTACTAATGGAGAGCCAGGTAACTGCCTCCCAAAGGTCAGAGGTATCTCTACTGAACACATCAATATACTTTCAGAGGAAGTATACCAACCACATTCAGAACCCATCTTCTTTCTGTTTTCTCCATTGCCGTTAAGTTCAATCTTCAAGGTGATAAATTCAATCAATGGTTTGACAGTTTCCTTTGGTGGTAAGAAATTGTCACCACCCTGTAACATTATACTGTTTTCCATTATACCCTTTGTAAAATCCTCTGTACCACTGGGAAAACATCCTAAGCCACCTCAAGGAAAATCAGTTGATCAACAGTTATTTTTAAAACACCTAATATATGACAGGCATTATGCTAGGTGCTGGTTACACAAAGAAAGAAATGAAATATTTCTTGTCTTCGGGGAACTTAGAATCTACTCAGAAGAGATAATATACATATATGTATTCCTAAAAAAATATTCATAATTATTAGGGGAAACAGAGATATGCATAAGTGCTATGATGAAGGAGACAATGAGGTCTTGAAGCCAGAAAGATCAAGGATTAACTTCATCCTCTGATACCTACTGACTATGTGATCTTAAGAATGCCAATTAGCCTGAGTGCTCTACACAAAACTCAAATAGAAAGTCAATATGTGGACCAGATGTTGACTTAAAAAAGTTAACATATTTTATTGTATTTTTATTTATTCTGTTAAAACATTTTCCAATTACATTTACTTTGGTTTTGGCCCTACTCAGGAATTGTGTGAGGAGACTCTTAGGATGTGATTTTGACCCTCATTCCAGACAAGTCTTTAAGAATAAAAGTTGCAAAGATGTCAACGTGACCTGATACAGAAAATATCTTGGTCCTGGAGTTCTCTGTACATATGTATGGGTAGTTAAGTCATTTAACTATCAGGCCCAGTCCCTGATTCTATTTTTCTGAGAAGGAGGTAATGGTACATAGGAACAAGAATGGCTGTGAATGGGGGAAGAAAGGGAGGGAGACAAAATTTAGAACTCAAAATCTTTTGGAAGTGAATGTTGAAATCTAAAATTATATTAATTAATTATTTTTTTTTAATGGCTTCTGGTAGAAGGTGGTGCTTAAACTGAGTCTTAAAGGAAACTAGGAATTCTGTGAGTCTAGAATAAGGAAGTACATTGAACACAGGGAGAATAATCTATGTTAAGGTGTGGAGGTAGGAGATAAAACATTTAATGAATAATTAATGTGATTGTAAGGTCTGATTTTGCCCAATTAGCCCGACATAAAAATGAGTGTTCACCTGTATGTTTGAAGCACTTAGGTGGAATACTGATGGTATAATGTAGAAATTTGGCAAAACATGTAACAGAAATGGGGTTTAGGGAAAGAATTACCCTCAAATTCCCTGGGTACCATGATTCTACCTCTCATGCAGGAAAGGTAAAAACCATTTTCTCCCATTCTTTTCCCACTGTGTCTTTTCTCTTGCTCCTATGATTTACTTTCTCTTTAGCCTGCTGCCTCTGTTGCACAAACACCCCAAGCTTTCCATTTCCCTCTTCACACTGTCCCCATACATGTCAGAATTCATTCCCACATTATTTTTTCTTGAGGTGGTTCTGTGAGATCATTTAGTATGGAGAAATGACAGTAGGTCAAAAAGTAGGTGTAGAGGAGACCAGGGTCAAAGAAAATATGAGGAGAGGTCAAGGAAGACTACTCATTCATGAAACCACAATCAAGAGTGTGACGGTTTCATGACAAAATGACTACAATGAAAAATTTTAGAGTATAATGTTCAGAAGCATTATAGTTATGCTAACCCATGACAGGGAAAGATTGATTGCATGACAGAATTTCCTTTTTCAATCATGTGGGCTCTAAACACAAATTCCTTAAAAAAAAAAAAAAAAATATATATATATATATTTAGTATAGAATGCAGAAAATTAAGGAAAAGGATGTGGCATTCAGTTCAGCTCTATAACTGACCCTAAAGGTAGGGAGGGCATTGGACTAGTAAATGGTTGCTGACCTTGGGGGTTAAGGACAGGAAAACTTGTTTTAATCTATGGCTAAGGGAACCTAGGAAGAGGCAAACACAGTGGGCTTGGAGGTGGATAGGACTGCTCATTTTACTCTGAAATAGAGTACTAATTTAAATATAGAATCACTCATGACTAGAGAGGGAAAATCTAGAACCCCTCTCTCTTTTCCTCCACCAATGACAATTACCAAGAGACATGAGAGGGAATGAAAATTTTTCATGGGTGAGGCCAAGTGTATGTTGGGAAAAAATTTTAATACAGCATGAATTTGACTGGGGAATCATTTTCTATGAAAATAAACCAGGTTAGACTATTCTGGAATAGAATAATCATAAATGAATTTCATAGTTTTGTGCCTTATACACCCTGGCAGTTTATTCATAGTTTATAAATTAACTTGAAATTGCAGCTGGGAAGAATTGGAAAGGTAGAAACTTCACATTTCTTGCCAGCACTCCAAAAATTTTGAAATTGAGCATTGGGCTCCAAGAACTGAGAAGCATCTAGTATTCCAGAAACACTTTATTTCATGCAAAAAGAAGAAAAAAGCAGAGGAGTTAAAAGAAATTGGGAATTTGAAAAATTCCAATCTGGGATGAACAGTTTGATTATAATCAGATAAGAACAAGGTGATCTATCCTAAATTCTCATTTGGTGAAACAAACACTAGCTTTTAGACACATCAAATACTTTTACCTGTAGATTTTATAGCTTTGAGGCAAATCAACAAACAAGAATTTATGAAATTTCTCCTATGTCCTAGGCATGGTGCTAGGTGCTGGGGAAGTAAAGAAATAAAATCAAAGAGTACTTGTCCTCAAGGAGTTTTTAGTCTATCCGAAGAGCTTCTTTGCTATTAGGCTTTTTTGATTTATTTTCTGTCTTTCTTCAAAGAGTCCATGAGGATCCTCTAATATTTGCTCACACCCCCAAGTGCTCTGTGTAGAGCCTGCACTGTAGGTACATGTATTTATTTTCCTTCATGTTTCTGAACATGACATATTTTACTTGAAAGAAGCTAAAGAAATATCCTTATATCTTATTCCCTATAGTAATCTCTAAATCATGATACTCTAACTTTTGAGAAATAAAAATAATATTCTGACAAGAAAAAAAAATCACTTCTTTGCTACTGAAGAATTAATGTTGATTGAAATGCAAAATGAAGAAGTTATAAAAGAGATAATCATTTGACTATTATTCATATCATGAGTATATTCACTTGTTTATACATTGCATCCTTCCCCCTCCTGGTAGATGGCAAGCTCTAGTGGTTTTCATCTGCCATTCAACAATTGTTTCTTCTTCAATGGATCATAGGCTTAGTCCTAGAAATGGCATCTAAGATCAAAGACTCCAAATCTAACATTTTATAGATGAGAAAAATGAGAGAGAGAATGGAAAAATGGCTTTCCTAAGGTCTCACAAGTATTAGTTGGCAGACCCAAGATTCCACCTCAGAATCTTTGACCCGATAATCAGGTTTTATGCACTGTACCGGCTACATTTATATGTGTTCATAAAGTACTTATTATGTGGAAGGTACTGTTAGGTGTTGGGCATAAAAAGAGACAAACAAAGCAATTCTTGCCCTCAAGGAATTTCCCTTCTATTGAGTGAATGCAATGTGTACCCAGATAAGTCAATATAAAATGTGTACAAAGTAAATTCAATATAACTTCAGGGAAGAGAATTTTTTAAAAAACAAATTAAATAAATTATTTTTTAAGCTGTGTTGGAAGTAGCCTGTGAGCTAAGTTTGTAAGGGTGTGAAAGATTCTAAGAGGTGGGGGGAGAAGACAAAAGCATAACAGATATTTTAGAATGCTTGTATTGAATTGGAACAGTCTAGAATGACCTGAAGGGTTTCATAATTTAAAATACTTATACTTTAGGTGGAAGTAGATGCATCAGACTGAGATTTTACTGCCATGAAATCTTACCAACATTTTCATCCCACACCATGAAACTTCAAATGTCAGATTTTCAGGAATCTTGAATTACCCTAGGCTTTCCTCTTTATGTTAAGGGCAAAAACTGGCATTTCTTGATCTGTGCTGAAAATATACCTATATTCTGACCTTGAAGTCCAACATGTACTCATTTTCACCATATCTAAGCACCTTGACTCTGAGAGTCAATCTTGTTTCCAATTCTCAGATCCACCACTAAGTCCAGTCCACATCTTCCTCCCCACCCTCCACTTCATTTACATACAATAGAAAAAAATACTTAGAGAATTAAGACAAATAACCATTCAGCATATCCAAAGGGCATAAAGAAGGAAGCAGCAATCAGAACAAATGACCAGAAAGTGGATAAACTTATCTTTTTAAAAAATAACATTTTCCAACCATTGCCCTAGAATTTTTTTAAACCTCTGATAACAGAAGATTCTAGTGTCTTTCTTCCTTTAACAGTCCCCTTCCTTTCACCCCCACCTCAGGCCCCACCCTTCTCTTCTTTGATTTGGGATTGGCCTATCCAGGTACTCTGGCCCATGTTTATTCATCCAGGTTTCAGTTTCAGGCTCACTCAGCCACAAGGCTAATTCCTAGTCAGGAAATCTTTTGATTAATAGTCAGCATCTGGTCTTCAGCCATCACAGCTGTGCATTAGGAAAATAACTTTGATTTCTAGATTTGTTATCTGACTTTTTTCATTTATCCACTCTGCCTCTGTACTTACTTAGATATTGTTAAGTGATGTGTTAGTTTGCATATAAATATTTTTTCCATTGTTTTGATCTTCCCACCTAGATTATAATAAACTCCTTGAGGATTGGAATTTTAATTCCTCCAATATTTATTTAGTACAAAGATTATTTATTCAATACATACTCCATACATGATGACATAGATTCAAACATTATTTGTCTCTGATAGTCATTAATGGTAAATTTTGAAGATTTTATTCTTAATCTGGTAGACATTTCTATTTTAGATGAAAATAAAGACTCATTCTTACCAAAATGTGAAATTACAATGTTAGGAACATGTTTGTTTAATGTACTAAGGATATTCCAGTTTAAATTGGCAAAAAAGTAGAGCTGATATAATTATATCCAAGAAATTGGGGGAGAAGACATTAATATCATCTCCCCACCCACAACAATCATGCAAAAAATGAAGTTTGACTAAAATTATCTAAATTAGCTATATAGCTTCCTTAAATTAGTGAGCTATATATAGGTGATAAACTGATGGATGGATTTACAGACAGAAAGAAGAGAGAGACAGAGAGAGAGAGGGAGACAGAGGAGGGAGAGAGAGAGGAGGGGATGAGGGAGATAGAAAGAGAGAGACAGAGAGAGAGACAGAGACAGAGAGACAGAGACAGAGGCAGAGAGAGAGAGACAGAGAGGGAGAGAAGAGGAGAGAGGGAGAGAGAGTGGGAGAGAGAGACAGAGAGAGGGAGAGAGAGAGAGGGAGAGAGAGAGGGAGAGAGAGAGAGAGAGAGAGAGAGAGAGAGAGAGAGAGAGAGAGAGTGAGAGAGACAGACAGACAGAGGGAGAGAGAGAGAGCATTAATTAAGGGCTTACCATGTGTCAGGAATTATGCTAAGAGTTGGGAATAAAATTACAAGAAATAAAAATAATGCCACTCAACAGTGGGAGAAGACAATATCCAAAGGGAATATGGAAAGTAGTGCAAGGGGAAGTTATTCACAAAGTTAAGGAGGTGGAACAGTCCAAGAGAATGAGGGAATTGGGAGACAGAGGGAAGAAAATGAAAAGAATAAATTTTATCAAATAAGGAAACTTCTCATTTATTCTTATGTGTTAGAATCCTTCTCCAGACCCTTACCAGCAGATATAATCCCAGAAATAACATCTAACCTGCCTCTGTTAGCCTCAGTTTTCTCATTAGTAAAATGATGTCAATAGCAACTATCCCACTAGCTTATTGTGAGGTTTAAATGTGTAAATATATATGAAGAGCTTTGTAAACCTTAAGGTAGTATATCAATATTAGCTAGGTTTGTGTGGGTAGATATTAACCTCAGGGGATTTTATTGAAATTTTTAAGTTCAAATAAGTGGTTTCTTTCCATTTGATGCTTTTCTTTGTGCTACATATAAGTTGCTGTAAATTGACTATCCTCTCCGTTTTTGAAAATATCCTTGCTAAATCTTGTATCTTTCTACCAAATAATATCACAAGAAATATACATACATATGTGAGATACACACAGAGAGACAGAGATAGACAGAGAAACAGAAATGTGTACGTGTCTATGTATGTATGCATGTAGGGGAAAATGTACCAGGCCATAAACTGCATTTTTACCAATATTTTCGTAATCTCTAGTAACTTATTCCTTGGATCAAATGCACTTTACTTATAGTCTAGCTCGAATTCTTATTATTGGGATGAAAGGGAAATCTCAAAAATGATTTATGTTCTTACTTGTCATGGACACTCAGGGTGCCGTGGATTATCTGAACTCCAAATTATTATGAGCAATGATTCAGGGTTCAACTCAAATCCTGACCCTGCTTTTGGGAACTTGTGTAACCTCAATCAATCAGTTAACCTTTCTGGGTTTCAGTATCCCCATCAGTAAATGAAAGAATTGGACTCAATGACTTTAAAGGACCTTTCTAACTCTAAATCTATGTAATGGTGAATTATTAACAGAAAGAATGACAGTATTGTATTAAAATAAAATATCTGTCAACTAAATTGAACTTCATTCAAATTGTCTTTGACTCTTTGAACTTTTTAGTGGGGCATCGAAATAAGTTAATACTCCCCTAAAACTGTAGAGACTGAAGCAAGATCAGTATATGTAAAAATTATTGTACATCATTAAAATATTATTGTCCCACATTGAAGAAAAAAAACTTAAAGCCATTATCAGAATTGAAACTAACCAGCACCATTTTATTGATTCTCAATTAGAAAGATGGCATGTTAAAATATAAATTATTTAAATAAAATTAATTTCTTAAAGTCTGACTTTTAATTTTTCTCTTGTATAACATTAGCAATGAAATCATAGTATAATTTTCTATTAACTGCCCTAGTCAAAGTCAGAGCATAACCAGAACATTGTGTTCAGTTTCAGGTACCACATTTTATGAAAGGCTTTAGCAAATTGGCACAATCTGGAGGATGAGAAGCAGGATAGCATGTGACTTAAAGCCATGTCATATACATGATCATTTTTCTTTAAGATTTATGTTTAGCCTAGAGGAAAAAAAAAAGAGTCCCAGAAGGACTCAGAGATATATGATCTATATCATTAATTACTAAAATTCATGACTTGTAGAGTACAAGAGGCAATAACTTTATCCTAGTTGGCTAGTTGATCAACTAATTGACCTAGTTAGTTTGAGAGGTCAGTTTTGACTGAATGTAAGATTTCCATTCAACTATTACTTTGAAGCTTCACTATGACATAGGAGTGACCCTGGATTCTCACATAGCTACCACATTGGAGCCCAAGTTTGGGCTTGTCCTTGAAAGATCTACTGAACTGAAAGCATTTTGAGAATAGGACTTATGATAAGCCATGAGTTTAGAGACATTTATCACTAGGTACTTGCTAACTTTCCAGGACCAATGTCTGAATCATAGAGATTGAGATTTGAGTAAATGAGGTTGGAGGCAGAGATTCAGACCAATATAATCAAGGTTTCTGAGCAGCTAGGTGGCACTGTGAATAAAATGCTGAACCTGGAGTCAGGAAATCCTGAATTCATATCTTAGCTGTGTGACCCTGGACAAGTCATTTAATGGCTATCTGCCTTAGTTTCCTCATCTATAAAATTAAGATACTAATAGCACCTAACTCCCAGGGATTGTTGTGAGAATAAAATGAGATGATATTTTAATATGATTTGCAAACCATAAAGTACAATACAAATACTACCATCAACATCACCATCAACAGTAGCATTCCAAATTTAAAGGGGAATAGTTTAGCTATTAAAACTCTCCCAAAATAGAAATTAATTGGTAAGGTCCCCATGGCTAAAGGATTACAAGCAAATATTTAATTACTCCTCTAGTAGGGATATTAAAGCTGACCATTTTGTTACTGGTAAGGTCTCAGACTTGATGAGTTTTCAGAGTTTTTCCAACGGGACTTTGATGCATCTACTTATTTTGATAAGTCTGATAGACAACTATGCACTCATAATGCAGAGCAAAGGGGATAAAGTCATTTACATTCTCCAAACATTGCATCAAACATCACAATGACTCGACTGTTTCAGAAAAGAAGTATTAATATTTCTGGCAATGAACAGAAAAAAACAAAAGCACTTAGGTATGCAAAAGCTGTGTTGGCCTGATAAGAAGAGCCTTGTGAAACAGCAGAAGAGGCATTTCTCTGCAACTTATTTATAGTTGTTATAAAATTGTTATAATAGGGGAGTGGGGATGGGAGGCATAGGAAAAAAAATCAATCCCAGCATTTGAAAGGAAAACTCAATACTCATTTTGTAAACATTATGAATGGGTACAATGATGCAGTGATTCCACTGCATTTCACACGCATTTCAGATATTAATCTGCCTGGTAAAGAATTCTCATTGGCGCCAAGATGCATTTCTTGGGTAGATGTCAAATGGTACAGCTGTTAATAGCAATTCAACTCCAGCTCATTCTAATGACAACATTTACATAGATAGAATATCATTCATGGCATGTCGTTGGACTGTGCCTCATGGATATCTAATAACTTGCTAGTCTGTTAAGAAAACCTACGAGATTTTTTGGAACAAAAAAAAGTGAAAGGTTTTTATTTGATAGAATGAACCAAGACACCCTGTTCCCCTTCTCTGAAACTTCCTCTGGGCTTCCAGCCAAGAGATCAGCACTGTTAAAAAGTACTACACACTTCAAATAAGAACTTATCAAAATATTGATCTGCTGACTATGTGAGTGTCTCAGAAAACTCTCCCATTGCCAAGACCTCTAGAGTATAATTACAAAAGTGGAAGGAAGGAAGGAAGGAAGGAAGGAAGGAAGGAAGGAAGGAAGGAAGGAAGGAAGGAAGGAAGGAAGGAAGGAAGGAAGGAAGGAAGGAAGGAAGGAAGGAAAGAACTGTATTTTTCTCTGTGACACACAAGCTATGAAATAAAGGAGAAAGTGGTGTCTTCTAACAAAGTACGGGATATAATCTTGTAGAAATACCGTATATACTTTCTTACCCTGCCTGCCTTCATTGTGAAAATGCTGGGGTTTTTTCCATTGTGAACTGTCTTTAGGAATTATATTTTTAAAGTGGATTAGTTATAATGCCCAGTTATTATCCCTACAGCATCCCTGAGGGGGTTAGACTATTTTCTCCTAGTAAAGTAATGCGGGTTACAACTCACATAAAGCAGTACTTCTGCCTTTTAAATGTATAAGCCAAAGTCTAAGAGGAGAGCTTTCTGGCTGCCCCCTGGGATGCACAGAGTCACAACAAATGAATCTCAAGGTGCATTCATTCTCCAAACAGCACTGATTCTGGACCCAAGACTTCTTATGTGCTTTCTTCTGAAGGAAGCTGTTAGCTTTGATAGTTTTCTAAATGTCACTAATCACTGAGGTGGCTCAGGGCCAAAGATCAGTAAGACAAGTTCAGAGAAAGTCAAACGCAAGCAAAAGATCAAAATAAGAACCTCAACAAAACCTGAGGAAGCAGGGTTATTCTGGGGCTTTGGACCACTTCCTACTCCCTGAATTCCATTCTTTCCTCAGTCCCCCTGGACTGGTGAACTGAAACTAGGTAACAAGAAACTAAGCTTCCACTTGACACCTGTTTTTGCACAATGCACATGGTGTCACTGTATGGGTCTGAGAACTCCTTTTGCCCTGGTATATAGCCTTTCTTTTTTCTGGAACTCTCCATAAAACCCTGACCCTACTATTCACAGACTTCCCTGTCCGTCTCCCTATGCTGACTTCAGAGGGAAACGTTACGCACCCTTGACTTTTTCCTGGATATCCTAGAGCGTGCACACACACACACACACACACATACACACACACACACACTTTTTTTTTTCCACAGTAAGAATCCAGTCTTGTATGGTGGAAACAAATAGACTGCTTGGTGGTTTTTTTTTTTTCCATACTATATGAGAAACAGTGTAAAAGGTATAATCAATGAGATATGTGGTAGGAAAAGGAGGTGGGCCTGGCATATGAGATCAAGCAGTGATAGCTAGACAGTCCATGTATTCCATTCATATCCACAATGTTGAGATACCAAGAGAAATGCCCAGCACATTGCACAGAAAATTTAGGAAGGATGTAGACAACTGGTTGAGAATGCAGGAATGGATACACTGTAATCTGCAGCATTGGAGTGACCATTATGATGAGATAATGGGTCCACTGAAATAATAATTCAGTGAAAGTATCAAAAATACATCCTTCATTTAGGATTTTTTAAAAATTCATTTATTTTAGTATAATATTTCCAAATAGATCTTCCTTCTTCCCCTATCTAGTTATCCATACTTTGTAACCAAGAATAAGAGATAAATAAGAAGGAAAGAAGGAAGAAAGGGAGAGAGAGAAAGAAAATGAAAGAAAGAAACTGAGAAAGAAAGAGGAAGGAAGGAAGGAAGGAA
>NW_027185655.1:51245168-51298742 GCF_028583685.1 Petaurus breviceps papuanus
AGGAAGGAAGGAAGGAAGGAAGGAAGGAAGGAAGGAAGGAAGGAAGGAAGGAAGGTCATTCAGCAAAACTAAGCCACACATCAGTTATAGTTTATTTCTTTCAAAGGGTCATATATGATATATATATATATATATATATATATATATATATATATATCATTGTATAGTGGTTATATGGGACCACCTTGGAGTAAGGTATACTTGGGTATGAATTCTGCCTCTCACAAACCTTATCTATGAAATCAAAACTCTACAAGACTCTAAATTGCAGATATATTGTTGATCACTTCAGTATAGAGCTGTTGTCAACCATGAGATACCTAGATCAGTAAAATCAATCACCCAGATGATAAATTTCCTGAGCTTAGATCCTAAATGAATCAATTATGTCTCAGCTATATGCAATTCAAGTTTTGGAGTATATGAAAATTTAAAATATAGGGGTGGCTAGGTGGCACAATGAATAACACTGGCCTTGGAGTCAGGAGAACCTGAGTTCAAATTTGGCCTCAGACACTTAACACAAAAATTAGCCTGTGACCTTGGGCAAGTCACTTAACCCCAATTGCCCTCCAAAAAGAAAAAGAAAAAAAAAGAAAAAAGAAAATTTAAAATATAAATGCAGTGTATTTTGTTGAGAGCATGTATGACAAAGACATTTTTCCTATCTTCTGTATCTGGATATCTTTTTCTCTCCTTATAATCTTCTCATTAAGTTCACTGTGGGGCATGACATTGGTGACAGACAGTTGCTCTATTGCCAAATTGAACTGGTTCTTTGCAGGGAAACTTATGCATTGCCTGGACTCTGTGTGTATATAAATATGATATATGTGGTATGGATCTATGGATATAATTACAGTATATATATATAGATATGGATATCCTTATAGATGTATATATATAGATATGGACATAAATTTCAATATATTTCATTAAAACATTTCTATTCATTTCTCAATGTCACTACTAAATGGTAAACAACTTTAAGAGTGGGTTCATTTCTTCTATAAATTATTTTTCACAAAGTACTTATAAATTAGTAGAATGAGATTAAATGTGTGGAATAAACAGAACATGGTTGGCATACAGAAGGGCCAAGCCCTCAAGTGATAGTGCTATGTCTTTTCCTCCCTTTTAGTTTATAATATGTGCTGGCTGAAGCAAATATTCACCACCAAAGAAGATAAATAGAAGTTGTATATAATTGACTACATAGTTCTGTAAAACAAGCAAACAAAAAAAAAAATCTATTGCAGGCTTAATCCTCTGTGCAAAAAGAAAGGGCATATAGTATAAGCAGCAAATATCACTTTCTAACTAACCTCTAAGAATACAGATTTCTTTCGGTGAAGAATATCAACACAAGAATTTGAACATCTGCTTTTAGCATGCCCAAAACATCAAAAAATGGTCATTGATGATCAGTCCATCAACATGGAGGGTGGTCAGTTTCAGTTACTCCATAGGCCACATCAGGACAATCACTTTGAAAAAGGCAGACTTTGCTACTGTTGAGTCAATCTTCAAAGAGCTATTGTTACCAAAAGGTAGGCACTTTGTTTTGATGGATCCAAACACCAACATTAGCTCCCTTCAATTTTTTTTTAAAGAAATAATTGAGATGAATAATTTTAAGGAAAAATTCAAATAGATTTATATAAAATATCTTGGGATAATTCTGAAAAAAAATATTAGAGTATTATGTTTCAGCCTCAAAGTAGGTGCTGCATTAGCCACAAAATTTGACAGGCCCTGCCCAGGGATCTTGTAAACTGATTACAAATATCTATGCTGTAAAAATATGAAATGCATAGATCTAGTCCATCAGAATCACCTCAAAGTGGAGCCATTTTCTAGACCTTCTATCACTTTTATAGGAAGTATATGTATGAGAACTCTTCCCAACAATGCAGGTTGGCAAATCAACTATAAGGTGGAGACTTAGGGAGTTGTCAGCCTAACACACTGTGTGTTCAAGTGACTTACCCATAGTCACTTGGCTAGTATGGTTCAGAAGGTAAACTTGATCTCAGGTCTTCAAGAAGCTGAGACTGGTCCTTAATCTTGTATGTCAAGCTGTAGCTCATTATTGAAAATATTATTCATTAAACAAAGGTGACAGTGAAAGTGACAAAAGTCCAAATTTCCCTCTGGAACAGGATAAGGAGGATTTTCAGAAAGACATGGTATGAAGGAACATTTTCAATAGTGAAGGTTTGTCTAAAAGTGTACAGCCATCTTGGGAAAATGTGAGCTCCCCCATTTCAGTTGTCTTAAAAGAAAGACAAAATAATCACTATGTGGATTTTGGAGAGTAAATTCCTGTCCAGATAGAAATTATATTAGATGACTTCTAAAGATCCTTCTATTTACAAAATAAGTTTTTCCATGATTTTCCCATGTGGTAAAACCATATCAGCATGGGAAGAGATTATTAACACTTACACTGGGACCTTTATAATAATAAGGGGTAATCAAAGGAGTCACCAATAAATTTGACTATTCTTATCAACCTAATGTGATTGTAGGTCATAGAACATGACTTATAGGCAACTGGCATCCATCCTTCACTCAGTTGTCAAAGTGATCTTCCTAAAGTTAAGTTCTGACCGTGTCTTGACTCCATCCCAAATCCTCTGCTCATTCAATAAATTCCACTGCCTCCTATCACTTCCAGGTTCAAATCCCTCCCTTCTCATCTTCATTCCATCTCCTAGCTTCCCTGGATTCATTTAAGTCACAACTATAATCCCAACTTTTAGAAGAAGTCATTCCCTAACATTCTTTTTTTTTGCTTTTTGGAGGGCAATTGGGGTTAAGTAACTTGCCCAAGGTCACATGGCTAGTTGTGTGTGTGCGTGTGTGTGTGTGTGTGTGTGTTAAGTGTCTGAGGCTTAAGGTCAGACTCCAAACTCAGGTCCTTCTGAATCCAGCGCCAGCGCTCTACTCACTGTGTCACCTAGCTGCCCCCATTCCCTAACATTCTTAATGCTAGTGCCTTTCCTACGTTATCTCCAAATTGTCCTGAATCTTCCTTAATTATTTTCATGTAATCTCCTCACTATATTGCAGTATCCTTGAGAGCAAAGACCATTTTTTACCTTTCTTGGTGTATCCTCAAGCTGGCATATAATAAGCACTTAGTAAACTTGCCAACTAAAGGGCCTGGTAGTGTGAGATATTTGCATCTCTGTGGTCTGAAATGAGACAACATGAGAGAAAGCTTTTTCAGCTTAATAGATAGTAGTGGTCAGGGCACTGAGAGGTTTCCTTCAGAACTGCATGATAAAAGCAAACATATCCTTGCCCATTCTGCCCAAGAAGGCAGTCCCAGTTTGGGGTTTGCCTTTTAGATAGTGCCAAGTTTGAGTTACTGAGTTAAGGAACCAGGCCTTCCAGAGAGAGATTTCCTGAAAAAACATGTTCTTTCAGGAAAGGAAGTAGTTCTCATTATTTTCTTCATATCATCCTACTTAAAGAGTAAAGCCAGTGGGTTAATTGAACACTGCAGATCTGGAAGAAATGGTATTGCTGATAGGATAATCCCCAAAGAATGTTTATCTTTTAAGATAATTTAAACTTATCAGCAAGCATTTATTATGGATATAAGGTGTGCTAGTCACAGTGCCAAGAAGTGGTGATACAGAGATAAAGGTGAGAAAGGAAAAACCCATCTCTCAAGGACCTTATAAATATATTTGTAAAAATGTATTCATTTATGTGTAGGTGTATATAAAAATAAATAAATATAAACCTCCATGCTATGTATTATATAACTATAGGCCTGCATTTGTATGTGTATCTATACATTTGGGTATATGCCTACATATATATGAAGAGACAGAGACTAAAGGAGATATGAAGAGACAGAAAGAAGTTTTGGGGTATCATAATGCATCAGTCTTGGATTTAGGTTCAGGAGGACTTGACTTTGAGCTTGCTTCAGGCACTTACTAGCTGTGTGATCCTGGGTAAATCACATACCTCTCCCTAAACTTCAGTTTCTTCTTCTTGTAAAATGAGGAAACCACATCTGTTTCACAGGGTTGCTGTAAGGATCAAATGAAATAATATATGTAAAATACTTTGCAAACCTCTAAGTGTTATATTTAGGGGAATGAAAGAGAGAGACAGACAGACAGAGAGACACAGAGACAGAGAAAGAGAGAGAAATGTGAATTAGAGACCCTGCTACCCACATTTTGGGAAAATCATACATTATGCTATGGGTGCAGTTAACAAGCTAAACAGAAAATGCCTTTCTTTACCCTGGGGTATTTGGAGTGCTTGGGCTCTGGGTTATACTATAATTCTCAATTGTGAGTGTTTTGATGTCTTGAGAATAACCTCATAGTTGAAGCTGTCTTAGCACAAAGTTGTTTGGTATATTATTTTAGTCTTTTTTCAGTGGTGCCCAACTCTCCATGAGTTTGGAATTTTCTTGGCAAAGATACTGGAGTGGTTTGCCATTTCCTTCTCCAGCACATTTCACAGATGAGGAACTAAGGCAAGCAGGGTTATATGACTTGCCTAGGGTCACACAGCTGGTAAGTGTCTGAGGCTAGATTTGAACTTAGAAAGATGAATCTTCCTGAGTTTGCATTTGCTTAAAGATTTCAGAGTGCCTTGGACAGGCTTCAACATAGCCATGCTCTTCACCGATTCCTGTTTTGAAATCTTCAAGTTGGTAAATTAAAGGAAACTCAGTTTCGTCACTACAATTCAATAGAATAAAAATCTAGAGACTTTATTCTCCTACCTAACTCCCTGGTAGAATGTAAGCTCTTTGAAAGTAATGAATTTTACTTATCATTTTTGTCTCCCCAGCAAGCAGTTAAGTGCCTAGAACAGAGGTTGTACTTACTAATTCCTGTTAAAATGATATTACATAATGGAAAACTTAAAAGAAAAACTAAATTAGAAAATAGTGAAATTTGACAAGGGCTTCCTAGAAAATTAGCAACATTGCTTGAGGACAGTGATTTTGTACATAAACACCCTGATACACCCTGCTCTTAATAGTGAAGGGGAAATTGGGCAAAGCAGCATGAGGGAGGTGGTATGCAGTGATTTGGCAAAGAGGAGAGGAAAGTCTGGATCAGACTAACCAGGCTCTTTCCCAGCTCTAATTTGTTGAAGTCTATGAATGTTGACAGATTTGTTTAAGGAAGCAAAACAATACGTGAAAGGAGTTAGATAGAAGTTGCCAATAAACAAAGTATGTCAAGTAATGGTCCAAGTTATCTTGCCAATGCCCTTTCAAAAGGAGGCTAAGGAATACTATAGAATAATTAGGAGAAAAACATATGCTCAAGGTTTTGGAAAACCTCTGTGTATGCCTCGGCATATGTGTATAAATGTGCATGATGGTGTGTACATACGTGTATTTAACCTGGAATGCCACAAGCTCGTAGGTAATATCTACATGTGGTTTTCTTAAACAGGCCAGATGTGGGCAGCTGCCTAAGATAAATTATTCATCACTAGAAAATGCCCAACATTTACAACATCTATTGGTTTCTTCTCATACCACTCATTTGATCATTCTTTCCTCATAACTCCTGTAACTTAAAACATGAAAATGGCAGTGGCCATTTGAATGGAAATTAGAGAACTGATTTTTCAAAGAATAATTTCCACATAAGCAAATAGGCCTTGACAGAGGGACCTTCAATTCAACATGACCTCTTTGAAGCCTGGAATAATTTTAAATGCTTTTTTTTTTTTCCTTTGTATAAGATTACTGTCAATCGGTATAACCGAGAAATTATACTTTGTCATAGTCCAACAGTGCTGGTATGTATATGATAAGTCTAAAAGTCAAAAAGAAGCAACCAAATTAAGGAATTCTTTTTGAAAGTGTCTGACTTCTTCAGTTCTCAGTCTGCCAATAGCACAGCTCTCAGTGACCATCAGCTTATGCCTCTTGGGTGTCAAAAAAATTCATAGATGTTTTTGTTTGTTGGTTGTTTTTTCCAACATGGGAAAAAAGTAAGTCTGATGCCCAGTCTCCTTACATCTAGTCTATTTTAAAGGATGGCATAATGTAGTCATGAGACATGAACAGACTGAAGAATAGTAGGGCAGGAAAGAAATATCTGCCTTTCCTTTCAGTGATCCTGCTTCCTCAGACAGATTCAACCATTAAAGACAGCAGGGTAAACAATATGAAGGGGAGAAAGGAATAAATATCTGTGTGTGTGTGTGTGTGTGTACCAGGCACTATGCTAAGTACTTTACAGATATGTACTCATTTGGTCCTCATGACAACCCTGTAAGTGCTATTATTAACTACATTTTACAGATGAGGAAACTGAGGCAGTCAGAGGGTAAGTGACTTGCCCAGGGTCACACAGTTAATATGTGTCTGAGGTCATATTTGTCTGAACTCAGATCTTCCTGACTCTAGGCCCAGAGCTCTAACCACTGTAGGACCTAAGGCTTCAGAGTTCTAATTCCTTTCGCATATGTTTTGTTTCCTTAAATAAATCCATCAACATTTAAGGACCCATAAATTTGCCATTGTAGGTCCTCTTTCTATCCAAGCAAATGGTGACTTCTCACTCTTTGGAAGAAGGTCTTTAGGAGCTTTTGTAGCAAAAAATTCTATCCCTTGGTGGTTTAAGGAGTGCTTTAAAGAGTACTCAATACATTTATTTTAAAGTCTGTCACTGTCTCCATACTGAAAATCTCTTAAATCTGTTGGGTTGTCCAGGAGAGCAGGGTAACATCTTTGCTCCATGACTAACTTTTGGTGTAGGAAAAAAATAAATTTACATATCATCCCTCCTCCCCAGTCTCGATAATTTAGAGAACAGGAACAAAAGATAATAAAGGACTTAGAGCTTATTCTATTTAATCAAAGCCTTCATTTTACTGATGAGTAAACAGAGATGTAATAGGGTTAAGTACCACACACAAAGTAAGGATATTAATAAATGCTGGTGGACTGGCCGATTTGGCCAAAGGTGCACAGGTAGTAAATTTTGAGACTGAGATTCAAGACCTGGTATTCTGATTACAAATCCAGTCATCTTTTCATATTTTTCCACTCCCAGCTTTGAAAAATCCCTTGCTATTTTTGGAGAAGTAAGTGTGTTATGGTGTTCAGGAAGCCCCACCTTACCTTGGTTTTTTTTAAAATTACATTTTGCCTGTCTAACAGCTTTATATAGAACCTTTTTATATAGTGTGACACAGAATTGGCAGACACTCTTAAACATCTAACGCCATTTAGGCTAGCTCTGGGCAGAGATTCTTACCTGAACACAATTAAACGTACTGGGATTAGACTGACTGAAAGGAGTTATAGAAATAGAGGAGTCATTTTTCCTACACTGAGATATTGATTCAAAAACAGTCAACATAAATATATTAGGCACCAAGGTGATAGAGAGCACTGTATGCCAGGGCTTGAGGGAGATTCCAAGTGAAAATGTGACACAGTAGTCACTTTCATACAGTTTACATAAGCTAAGAGGAATATAAGACTGACATTTGTATTGCAAATATTACATAAGTTCATTAGAGAGATGCCATGAGACTAAAAAATGAAAAAATAAAGTCATGTTTTCTGAAACTACCTTTTTAATTGCTCCCTGGTTGTGAATCAATTTAAAAAGTGAGTTAGATTTCTTCAAACTCTTTATTATTGATTGAATTGGTGATTGACTGCCCATCCCCATACTCTTCCAAGAAAAGTAACTTAAAGGGATATTAATTAAAGGTATCACCTTTGCAAAATAATTTAAGTGCCACATCGGCCAAAATATGAGGGAAATTTTATGATTAATAGAATTATATACAGAGACAAGAAGATTTGGATTCAGGTACCATCGCTAACATAGAGTGGCCCTGGGATCTTAAGCAAGTATAATCTCTCTGTGTCTCCTGACCATTCTTTAAAACTACAAATATTCCAAAGCATATTGGATTAGAGCAAAAGTCCTCAACCTGGAGTCTGAATTTTCTTTTTTGATGACTATATTTCTATATTGATTTCCTTTTGTAAGTCTATATATTTGATTTTATGTATTTACAAATTATTCTAAAAAGGGTCCATTGGTTTCCGCAGATTGTCAATGGGATCCATGATACAAAAAGGAATAAGAACGTTTAGTCTAAACATGACTAATATGGAAATGTTTTGCATGACTAAACATGTATAATCTATATTGCCTTGTCAATTGGGGGGGAAGGAGGAGGGAGGGTCAGAATTTGGAACTCCAAGCTTTTGAATCAAATATTAAAAATTGTTTTTACATGTAACTGGGGAAAATGAAATACTACATTTTTAAAAGGAACATTTAGTATAAAGGAAGTTTATAACCTACTCAAGTAAAATTGTAGACCTGGTCTAAAAATAAATGCTTAAATAAATAAAAGATTTATCCACATTTCCCTATTTCCCTCCCCCAAATGAAGTCTGACATTTAAAGCCTGAACATAGTTTATAATTAAAATTAGGGTTTTTTTTTTTTAGTACATATCACCATGTTTTCTGTTAAGATATATTTTGAGATATTGCCTATTTGTCAGAGCAGCCTACATTCAGACAAATATGGTAAGCTATTTGCTTCCCCACCCTTCATACCCCAAAGTCCTTGGAAGGAAGATCCTATGTCAACAGAAAGTCATATTATTAACTATTAGGTCAGCAAAATCTATTTAGAGCTTCAGTATTGGGTATTACTTTCATCTTTCTTGCCCATGACTAAAGCAGTCCATATGGATTAAAGTAATAATTCAATATGAGTGTTTGTTTTATAGTCTGTTTTTCGGTTTTTTAAACACACAAAATGTTGAAAAGCTGTCAGGTGGTTAGCTCAATCTTCTCTGTTGCTTTTCACTGAGATTTCCAGGATTACATTGAATACTTAAAGGAAGATTTGAATATTTGCAAATGCTGGGTTACTATTATCTTATTTCTGCATCAGTCATGGAGGGTCTTAAGCAATAATATAATGTCCCCAAGCCCTCAAGAAAAACAATCCCTTGATGCCAGCCCACACATGTTACTAATAACAAGTCAACCAAAAGAAAATGGTACACAAAACAGTCACGTAAGTCTGGTTCCATTCACAAGTACTATGTTTAGTAACAATTTCAAAAGATGGCCTGAGTCACTGACATCTTGTCATCTTCCCATACCTCCTTCCCCCACCCCCAAAGGAAAATCTCTGGCTCAAAGCATCTATTATGAGATGTAAATGACATTATGAGATCAAAGCACTCACTTCTTATCAAGACTTATCATGTAAAATCATTTGGGAAAGCCTGTCTGTGTCATCATTTTTTTTAAATCAAAGATGCCCTTGATATGGATATGAATAGACTATCCCTATAAAGTTGTTATAGACATGAGCAAATAGCTATGTGGATCAATTATTACTAATCACCTCTTGATTTCTATTTTTTGAGCCATAATACTATCCATGCACTTTTCTAACCATTCAATTACTTCCTTTTTTCCTTTCCTTCTTTTCAGAGGCAGCTAGGAGTTAGGAAGACTGGAGTTCAAATTTGTTCTTAGATACTTACTAGGTGAGCCTGGGCAAGTCACTTAACCTCTGTCTGCCTCAGTTTCCTCAACTGTAAATTGGGGGTAATAATAGCACTTAACTCACAGAGTTGTGAGCATCTATATAAATTCCTTTTTTTCTTTTAGATATTTTGAGAATAAATCCTTCAATACTTTCAAAATTGCTTAACTTCCATCAAGTTTCTTCTGATTGTATTTGTTTGGGCTTGGCTGATTCCCTTTGTCTTTTTTAGTGCTCTTTTTATTCCTTTCATTGGAGACCAAGGCCAGATTCAGATTCTCCACTGTCATGCTGTCATTGCTGATGAAAATAGCTGGTTATAGTAATGCTTATGAATTTTAAATTTTTATTGATTGGTTTATTATCCGTCTAGTTTTGTTTTGAACTGCTCTTAGGATGATCTGGCCTAATTAGGATACATGCCAAGTTTTTAGCAATACTGAGTCCTAGGATCACAGAATTTGAGTTGTAGAAAGGGTCTCATGTCTATCTAGTTGTAGTCATAACTGAAAGAAATCCCTAATCTCATAGGCCCAACAATGGGTCATCTAGACTCTGATTGAAGACATCCATGAAGAGGTAATCCATCATCTCTGAAGACAGACCATTTCTCTAATACAGAAATTTCCAAAGTAGACAATACGGTTCTTGGAGGGGTGCTGAAGAAATACAGGGGGGCCATGGTAGCCATAGGTACAAATGGGGGATATTGAAAATAAGGGGGTGGTATAAGTATAAGGTAAGAAAAGAAAAAAAATTGAAAAACCATCTGTATGTGTTTCATCTGTTGTGGAACAGAGTTAAAATAATATAATATATTATATATATAATGTTAATATTATATTAAAATCATATAATATAATAAATAATTACATTATTTTCCAAATAAGCACACAAAAGCAAGTTATAACCAATCAGTAGTCAAATCCACTGATAGGTCTTAACAAACAAGTGTTGGCAGACAAGTGTGTTGCGCATTGTAGGAAAGTCCAGCATGCACCACTAGGAATATGTGTTTATAATGACTTATTTACAATATGATACTATATGGTTACATAATGCAATATTTCGTCATTAAAATTTCAATGTAGGAAAAACATCAGATTTATAATAAATTATCAAATTTAATATGCATGATTTCTAAAGATATATATATATATATATATTTAATGGTGCAAATTAAAAATATATATATATTGAACGGTTAAAGAAAGCAGATTTCCGTGGGAGCTGGGGGCACTGAGTAATTTTTTTTTAAGAGGTCTGTAGGCTAAATAATTTTGGGAGCCTCTGCTCTAATGGTTAGAAGATTTCTGTTTTGTTTTGTTTCAGTTTTCTCCCTGTCTTCATGCTTTAATTTGCCTCTTCATGACTTCTGCTCTCATTCACTGTGAATCTTCTCTTTTCAGGCTTAACATTCAGAGAGTACCTTCTCTCTCATCTGTACCTCATGTGGCCTGTACCTCATATGACACTGGCTCAGGGCCCAGCTCATTATCTTCCTTGACTGTCCTCTGTAAAATTTCACAAATTAGTTTCTCTTCTAAACCAGTGATTTCTCTGACCATTATATCTCTTTTCTGGGTAAGGAGATTAAATGTTTGCTCAACTGAGATGGTTTCTGACATGGAAGGAAACCTACGTACCTTCAGCTCTCATTGTTCAGAGGCCTGACCACTGGAGCCAGTCCAGACATGCAGAATCACTCTTTCATTTGAATACTTTTGTAATGTTCAAAAACAACTCTCATGGCTCCCCTAAATCCTCTCTTCTTCAGGCCAGGTGGTCCAAGCTGCTTCAGTAAAGCCTAAAATGTATACTCTCAGTGTCCTACTGAACTAAGTTTGTTCCCCTCTGGACATGTTTCAGTGTATCAATGCCTTTCTTAAAATGTGAAATGGAGAACTAAACATCTAGTGGTTGTGGTCTGAACAAAGGAGTGTACAGTGAGACAATTCCCTCCCTAGTCCCAACTAGGGAGCCCTGTGGCCTCTCTTGATACAGTCTAAATTCGCTTTTTTTGGCTGCTCTATGACAACATTGATTCCACTGAGTCACTAAATCCACTAAAACCACTTGCAATCCACTAAAACCCTAGATTCTTTTCAGAGAAACTATCTTCTAGACATGCTGCTCCCATCTTTGACTTAATTTTTGAAACATGAACCTGACTTTGTATTTTTCCACAATAAATTTCATATTTTTAGACTGAGCCCCTATCAAGCCTATAAAGATCTTTTTTTTTTTTAATAATTTTTTTCCTTTGTATTCTCAGCTCCTGGCACATAGCATGTGCTTAATAATTTTTTTTAACTAATTAACTATCATCCAACTATCCCTTACAGCTATGAAAATATCATAAACTTGCTATCTATTGCCATTTTTCTGTATCACTGATAATTGTTTAACATCACAAGACAAGTAAAGATCTCTGTAATTAGTTCTCCTTGTAATTCAAATCAGTTAGAATTTATCAACAATAGCTAACATTTATATAGCACTTACTGTATGGTGAGGCAAACTTAGGTTAAGTGACTTACGCAGAATCATATAAGTAGTAAACATCTGAGTCCACACTAGAATTCTGGTCTTTTTTACTCTAGGATAAGGGCTCTTTCTACTGTTCCACTGAAGCAATGAAGCTAGACAAAGACAAAGACAAGTTCCTCCCCTCAAGTAAATGATATTCTACAGAGGAAAAACAACATGTACACAAAGAAGTAAGACAAAATATGATGACTTTTTTCTGTCTGGCCATTCAATAAAATCTGAATTTGCCTAACTGCAATAAATAAATATGCAGCTTTTCCACAAGGATATCTAGAGAAATATTGCTTGTCATCAACCTGGGGCAACATGCAAGAGAGAGAATTGTAAACATGGCAATTATATATATATATATATGTATATATATATGTATATATACACACACACACACACACACACATATGTAAACTGTAGGTATAAGAAGAATCCTATATGGAGAACCTAAGTGATACTAGGGGATATTCAGGGGCTTTATGAGAGGTGCAGGTACATACTTAAAGAGTATGTAACTTGTTTCGAACTCTTCTTTCACTGCAAACAAAACATCCTTTTCATATATTTACAATCAATAAGCTTTCCAGTGTGGAATTGGGGACAAGTAGAAAATTAAGCAGAGAATAGGTCACCATACAAAATTAATAAGGGTATATCTGTAGCACCAAAGCAATATTTACAGTGCCAATGGTCATTATACATGTCTGCATAGTTCTTGATCACAAAATATAACAGACTCTCCATATAGAAGACATTTATTCAGACACCAAAAAAACAAATCCCAACACTAGGAAACCTAATCCATGATAGCAACATAGAAGTTAATGCACTACAATGTAGGAGAGAGACACACCATCCTTTAGCCTTCCTACAAACCAATATAAGCCTAGCTGTCACAGGATGTAGCAAACACCAACCTTTACTCACAAGACTATCTCCCTCAGATGCATGCTCTTCTCCCACCATGTCTAGCTCCTCTGACTCCCAGCTTCCTTCCACCCTTCAGCAAACTCCACCCACTACAGTCTCCATGTAATTACATTCAGCCTATTATGGGGCAGGGTATATCTTTAAAGCAGAGGTTTTCAAATTCTCTTAGGCTTATTAAGGGACAGGGAAGATCTTCAAATTACCATTACTATTATAACATCATAGTAATAGTCTTAGTCTCTGACAACATCTCTCCCAATAATCATCAAATCAATGCTGCCTTTGTTTCTCGAAAGGGCTTGTCAATCTATTGCCCTAGGGCTTCATTCGCCCATTCCTGTAATACCCCCCCCACACACACACACAAAAAAGTCTCATCCATTAGAATGTAAGCTCTCTATAAGAAATAATGAACTCATTGATCATACAAAGGCTTGGAAATACTTTCACGAAATGATTGAAGAGCAAAGTGAGTAGAACCAAGAGAATATTGTATATAGCAAAAGCATTATTGTGTTAGGATTGACTTTAAGCAACTAAGTTATTTTAACTACTATAAATAAGCAAATTGAAACTAAAGAACATATAAAGAGAGATGCTATCTGCATCCAGAAAAAAAAAATCACTGATAAGTAGAATGTATAGAATAATTTTAGATGTCTATACTCATTTGTGGCTAATGGTAACTGTTGTTAGGGCAGGGTTGGAAGGAGAGGAAAGAAAAAAGGGAAAAAAAGAAATTTACAGGATAACTTAGTTGTATCTTTGAGGGAATAGCAAGTTGTACATGATAGATTTGCAATTATATGTGAAATCATTATTTTTATTGCACTGTTATGGAAATGTGTGTTTTGTTTCCTGAATTGAAAAAAAAAAAATGAACTTGAAGGAAAAAATAAAGAATGTAAGCTCTCTGAAGAGAGGAACTGTCTCTCTTTTGTATTTGTATAGCCAGACCTTGGCATGGTGCCTGATATTTTCTAAGTATTTAATAACAGATTTTTCATTCATTCTTTCTTTCATTCATCCATCCACAGGTTACAATTAATGTTAGTTAAATTCTCACAGCATATCTGAGGCAGGGGAGGACGACACCATTGCTGAAAAATGCTACAAATACCTTGCATGCCAGAGCTAGTGAAAAGTTCTTACAGTGACATTCTTCCTGCTAGTCAAGAGAAAGGTGAAAGGCAGAGTGGTTGAAAATAATCCTCTCCTTTTCCAAACAAAGACAGAGGAATGATGGTAATCCCAGTTCAATGCTTCTCTTATCAAGTGTTAAGTGCAGGTGTTAAATACTTAAAGAAAGACAGCTCTACTCAAAGCCTGGCTTTCCTTCCCTTGCCCTACCTAACTTTGTATTCACTGGCTAGTAAATGACAGGGCAAGTCTGGCTTTGTGAGTTGACTTGACAGGTGGGATTGATCGAACTCACAGTGCAGTGTCTTATAACCTATCCAGTAATCAGAATTTTTCTAAGATTTGAGGAAGAGAGTAGCCTTGGCCTGTTCCCTTGGAAACTCTGCCTAGTGATTTGGCATTACTGGAATTTCACCAGCCAGCTTTGTAGTGACAGTCTAATGCTGATGGCTGCCTACTGCATTTCAAATTATAGGGTTTTATTCCACTTTAGTTTTACAGGATTTTAGCTCTTATTATGTATATTCAGCTAAGGATGCATTTCCTTTCATCTGTTGGTTTGAGTTCCTGAAACCCAAGGTTATTTCATATACCCAGGATATCACTTTTAAGGTGGCCAGCTGGTAATGACTTCTAATTAGCATGACTAGAAGCTAATGGCTTGTAATCACTTGCCAATTTATTCTAAATATTTTCTTTTTAAAAATAGCCTGAATAATCTGAAAAGGCCTTAAAGGGAGGGGTAGAGAAGCTGGGCAGAGAAAGAATAGAGGATCTACTGGGAGAGAGTTAGACCTGCTGTGTCCCAGGCACTGTGCTAAGTCCTGGGGTTACAAAGAAAGGTGAAAGACAGACAGTTCCTTCTCTTAAGGAACTAGAAGTCTGAAGGGGTAAGCAATGTAAAAACTATGTACAAACCAGTTATATACAGGACACTTTGGAAATAATTAAAGGAAGGGAGGTATTAGAAATTGGGGGAATTGGGATAGGTCTCTTATACAAGAAGGTTGGATTTTTTGCTGCAATTTGAAGGAAGCCATGAAACAGAAATGAGAAAGAAAAGCATTCCTGGCATGGGGGATGGCCAGTGAAAATGTCAGGAGTATGTGCTGTGAAGGGGAGAGCAATGCATTTGGAGACAGAGACCCTAGAGTCGAATACTGTCTCTATGCCAACCTTGATGCTTCCAAACTGTACTGATGGAGAAACCAATTCAATAAGCCTCAGTTTCCTCATCTATATAAGACTTGCACTATTGGTTTCATTGAGGTTGTTCTGAAGAAGGTATCTGTAAACCTTACATTACATGCAAAGAAAGTGTTCCTATACAAGTAAGCTATTCTGAAGTCAAATGGTTTCCTAGGGTGGTAGAGGGTTTTCCCTCGAATGGAGGGGTTCTAAGCAAAGAATGGTTAACCAATTGTAAAGGGAAAAGTTGCTTATACATTAGTGATCAGACTATATGTTCTCTGGGGCCCCTACAAGTCAATATCAGAGATTCTACATACAGAAGCTATGTTTATTACTGACATTTTGTTGAAAAAAAAAATTAAAGCAGACTTTCAGATTCAAGACTGTACACACTGGAGAGAAACAATTTTATGTGGATCTGGAATATTGAAAAATCATTACTTCCTCATGTCTATTTATTGATTTTGGTATTTGTCACTTGTATTCATTCAGCTATTATAAGACAAATGACCATAGATGCTAGTAGGGCAGCTATATGGATTAAAGCAAATTAATGATCATAGATGAATTTCTTTAGGCTAAAAAAAATCTGTAATATGCTATGTAGGGATTCTGGTAGATATGGAGAAGTGCTATGGGAAAGGAGGAGGGGATTGAAATATAACAGCAGGAAGTTCAGAAGGGAAAATAAACAAGCAGGATGGTTTTATTACAATTATGTTAGATTTAATATTCACTTTAAAGCAAGTATGAAATAAAAAGTCAGTTTCATATGTAACCTTCTATGGATTTTATATTGAAATACTCATGCTTATTGATATTTTAAGTTCATTATAAAAAGAATTTATGTGTAAAAATAGAAAATGCGGCAGAGTCTAATTGGAGAAGAAGATGGCAGAGAAAATGGGGGAAGAGGATACTTCAGGGGACAAGGAGAGTGGATCTGTGATTTCATTGGTATAGACTAGAGAACTCCATCTACTATGGCAGACCAGCAACTTTTCTGGACCTTATAGCTTTAGATCTGGAGGTTAAGAAATGAAGTGACTTTCTCCAGGTCACAGAGCCAGTAAGTGTCATTGGAAGGGTTTGGACTCCATTTCTTATTTCTAGAGAGTTCTCTATCAACTGTGCCACACTGTGACTCTTTGAGAATATATGACTCAACTGGGAAAAGTAAGTCACTTTCCCTCCTTGTACCTCCATTTCATCATCTGCCAAATGAAAGAGCTAGAGAAGGGATCTAAAGTTCATCCCAACTCTAATGTCAATGATAGCACAGCATTGTTGGAGTGGACATATTTCATGTATTTAGTTGGCAAAGAACTAATGACAAATTATTGTCTGGGCTACAGGAAGAGGTCCACCTTTAGATACTTATCCCATCATATTGACCTATCAATATAATAAAGCAAAGTAAGAAAGTAAAGTGACCTAAGAAAATGTTCAACTTCAAAAAGAAAAATTCAGTTCTGTTGTTCTTTTGAAACTCTTGTGGTAGGTATCAGTAACCAGGGGAGGGAAAAGTAAGATCCCAAAATAGCATTTCTTTATTGCTGCAAATCTCCAATGGGTATCATAACCTCTACAGCTCAGTAAATCCAAAGGACCCTAAACCACAGAACCCCCTGGCCCGAACACATGCTGTTCTTTCCCTCTTATTTTGTTCATCTTTGTTCCTTCTTACATTGTTCATCAGCGAGGTGGCAGCCCTTTAGAAGTGATTCCATTTTAGCAGCTGACAAAACCCAGAGAAGAATCATGCCTTTTTATACCCTGTGGTTCTAGTGCGTCTTCAGAGGAGGTAGCAGAAAAAAAAATTTAACTCCAGCCAGTCCTAGAGAGATGCTGTGAATGCTGTATTATTTTCTACACACCATAGGAGAAATGCTTTCAATTTAGTTCAAGAAATGTTTATTATCTACTATATGAACCAAAGAAAATTTCAAAATAGATTTCAGCTCTGCTTTTGCAGTGATGGGGACAGAATGGAAGACAAGGTGACACAGGCTGCTAAGAATTCAGTTCTTAGACTGTCAGTAAATAGTAACTTACATTATGCTAGTAACCTTATATTAGACAGCAGCCAGGTCTCAAAGTGGATAGAGCCCTGAGTCTGGAGTCCAGAAGACCTCAAACCTGGCCACAGACACTTACCAGCTGTGGGCCCCTCAGCAAGTCAATTAATTTTTGTTTCCTCAGTTTCACCAACCATAAAATGGAAATTAAAATACCTCCTTCACAGTGTTGTTGGGAGAAATAAATAAGATATTTGTAAAATGTTTACTATAGTGACTGGCACATAGTAGGTACTTTAAAAAGCTTATTTCCTTCTTTCCTGATGGCATTCTAAATGTAAAATTTTTGTCCAATGACGAGTTGATATGCTACTGGAGGAACAGAATCTTACTAATTTTATAGACTCAGGGGTTCTTTATTAATCTGGAATAGTATAATAATGATAATAGTATATATTATAGGCTTATAATATATTTATTTATAAATGTTATTATATTATGGAACATATAAATTTATTATAAAATTATTAATGAAATTAAATTCTATTTAATACTTAATACATTTTAAAATCAATTAAATTGTTATTAATTAAATAAAATATTATTAAATTATATAACAAAATAAATTATAAAATTATAATATAGTATATCTATATATAATATAAATAATACATGATAATAAACATTTGCAGTTATATAACACTTTAAAGTTTGCAAAGTGCTTTACAAATGATACCAAAGTTAAGCTTCATAACAATCCTAGGAAGTAGGTGCTATTTTTATAATCATTATTTTATAGGAATAAATTGAGGCAGATAGAGGTTAAATAACATATCTAAGGTCTGACAATCAGTAAGTATATGGTGCTAGATTTGAATTCAGGTCTTCCTGCCTACAGATTCAGTTGTCTATCCATATGTGATTTATAATTATGTATGTATGTATATACATGTGTGTATAGATGACAGATTGATAAATATATAAATATAATGACAGAGAGATAGGAAGATAATTATATTTTAGCATAACATATTTTTTCTGCTATCCTAATTTTGTTTTATGCATGTAAGGTAGAATTCTCTGGAGTCCATCACACACACACACACACACACACACACACACACACAGACAAAGTCAAGAATCCATGATGTATAGGAAGAAACCTGGCAAATTTGGGTCCCTGGGGGGCATTCATTTTTAACGGGAAAGTTAGGTAACACAATCAATAGAATATTAAAATACTGACAAGGAGTCAGAAAGACCCAAATTCAAATCTGTCCTCAGGTACTTGCTAATTGTGTGACTTTCTTATATGTGAAATGCAGATAATAATAGTGCTTTCCTCCCAGGGTTATTGTGAGAATAAAATAAAGCAATATTTATAAAGTGCTTTGAAAACCTTAAAAATATTTTTAAAAGTTTTTGTGGTTGTTTGATTTCAATTTAGAGGCAAACACAGACAAGAGTAGACACCAAATAGGGTGTCATCTACAATAGGAAGTGTCCAAATGGATAGGTTTGAATTAACATCAAAGTATGCCACAATATAGCCAATATATCATGCTTGCTAGCTGCTTGGGACTAAATAAGAATTCCTTGACCTCAGATTTATGATCTGATAGTTGTGAGGGGAATGGAGAGATATTATAATTACCCAGACATGCAAGGTAAGGTGTCACAGACCAAGAGCAATAGGAACATATGAGTAGGGGAAAAACCCCCCCACAAAATAAAACACTTTCAGCTGAAATTCATAGGATGCTTTACAAATTTGTATGCCATTAATCACTACTGGAATGCCACACCAATACATTTGGGCCTTCTATTTATAAGCCTTGTGAACTCAATTAAAATGGCAGAAAGAGCCCTTTATCTTGTTTCAAAGGTGTTATCAAAGACTAAGTCTTGTGTTAAAATGAGTGGATCATGTGCAGAAGGCATAAAATCCCCAGTTGGACCACTTGTCCAAATCATCTCATTCATCATCATAAGCTCCAAAATAATCTTTTCCCCCAAAGCATGGTGTCTCCTGTATTTTCAACTCTCTGTTCCTTCATTCAGGTAATTAAAGATTTATAGTATTGATTTAGAGGTTAAAGGCTGTCAAGTGTAAAATTCTCATTTTATAGATAAGTAAAACTGAGGCACAGAGATTGACTTGCCTGGAAAACTATTACATAATTGAATCATGATTTGGACTGAGGTCTTCCTCCCTCCCAGTACAGTAGTAGGTGCCCCTGGGCTCCTCCTGAACCAGGTTTTTCTTTCTTACTGTAATCTTTAGTTATCTGATTTCAATTAATCAATCAATAATCATTTATTGAGTACCTATTGCCACCTTGCTGATTTCTCTATATTTCACTTGTCCATCAAATCTGATTTCTCTTGTTATTCTTTTTTTAAAATCTTTTTTAAATTAATTTGTTTGTTTCCTTTTAGTTTACAGGATTCAATTCCACAATTCCTTGAGTTTCACATTTTGTCCCCCTCCCTCCCTTCTCCCCATGGCGGCTTATAGTCAAGTATAGAATCTGTAAATACTTTCACATTATACATTAGTCAGGTTATAAGGACGGATTGTACCAACTGGAATGAAAAATGGTAAAAAGGACATAAAACCAAACAAGAGAAGGAAAAAGATCAGGTATTTTGCTTCCACCTGGATATAAACTTAGTTCTTTCTCTGGATGCACATATTTCTCTCCATCATGAGTCTTTTGGAATTGAATTATATCATTGCATTGCTGAGAAGAGTCCAGTCTATCAAAGTTGGTCATCACACATACTTTGGTCTGTAATTGTGTTCAAATTTCTCCTGGTTCTACTCTTCTCACTCAGCATCAGTTCTTTTAAGCCTCTCCAGGTAAATATGAAGACTGTCTGCTCCTCGTTTCTTATAGCACAATAGTATTTCATAACATGCATATAACACAACTTGTTCAGCCATTCCCCAATTGATGAGCACCCCCATAATTTCCAATTCTTTGCTACCACAAAAAGAGCTGCTATAAACATTTTTGTACATATGGGTCTTTCTCCCATTTCTATGATCTCTTTGGGATATAACCCTAGGAGTGGTATTGCTGGATCAAAGGGTATGAACGTATTTATAGCCCTTTGGGCATAATTCCAGATTGCTCTCCAGAAAGGCTGGATCAGTTCACAACTCCACCAGCAATGCATTAGTGTGCCAATTTGCCCACATCCTCTCCAGCATTTGTCATTTTCCTGTTTTGTCATCTTAGCCAATCTGACTGGTGAGATATGGTACCTCAGAGTTGTTTTGATTTGCATTTCTCTAATCAATAGTGAATTAGAGCATTTCTTCATGTGCTTATATATATCTTTAATTTCTTTCTCGGAAAACTGCCTGTTCATATCCTTTGACCATTTATAAATTGGGGAATGACTTGATTCTTATAAATTTGACTCAATTCTCTGTATATTTTAGAAATGACTCCTTTGTCAGAGACATAGGTTGTAAAAATTCTTTCCCAATTTCCCACCTCCCTCTTAATCTTGGTTACATTGGCTTTGTTTGTACAGAAGCTTTTCAATTTCATGTAGTCAAAATTATCCATTTTACATTTTATAATGTTCTTTAATTCTTGTTTAGTCATAAAGTCTTTCCCTCTCCACAAGTCTCCTTGTTTGAGGAGACTGCTTACAGTATCAATGTTTATACCTAGATCATGCACCCATTTAGACTTGATTTTGGTATATGGTGTTAGATAATGGTCTATGCCCAGTTTCTGCCATACTATATTCCAGTTTTCCCAGCAGTTTTTTGTCAAACAGTGAGTTCTTATCCCAAAAACCAGGGTCTTTGGGTTTATCAAACAATAGATTACTATGGTCATTGACTTCTGAATCTCGTGTGCCTAATCTATTCCATTGATCCACTCCTCTATTCCTCAGCCAGTACCAAGTAGTTTTGATGACTGCTGCTTTATAATACAGATTAAAATCTGGTATAGCTAGTCCACCTTCCCTAGCATTTCCTTTCATTAATTCCCTTGATATTCTGGACCATTTATTCTTCCAAATGAATTTTGTTACTATTTTTCTAGTTCTATAAAGTAGTTTTTTGGTAAATTAATTGGTATGGCACTAAATATACAATTTAATTTAGGCAAAATTGTCATTTTTATTATATTAGCTTGACCTATCCATGAGCAATCGATATTTCCCCAATTAGTTAGATCTGACTTTATTTGTGTGAAAAGTGTTTTGTAGTTATGGTCATACAGGTCCTGGGTTTGTTTTGTCAGGTTGATTCCCAAATATTTTATAATGTCTACAGTAACTTTAAATGGAATTTCTCTTTCTATCTCTTGCTGTTGAATTTAATTGGAAATATATAGGAATGCCAAGGATTTATGTGGATTTATTTTATATCCTGCAACTTTGCCACATTTATTTATTGTTTAAGTAGTTTTTCACTTGATTCTCTAGGATTCTCTAAGTATATCATCGTGTCATCTGCAAAGAGTGATAGCTTGGTCTCTTCTTTGCCTAATTTGATATCTTTTTCTTCTCTAATTGCTACTGCTAACATTTCTAGTACCAGATTGAATAAGAGGGGTGATAGTGGACACCCTTGTTTCACCCCTGATTTATGGGAAATGCTTCTAGCTTCTCCCTATTACATACAATACTTGCGGATGGCTTTAAACAGATGCTACCTATTATTTTAAGGAAGGCTCCATTTATTCCTATACTTTCTAAAGTTTTTAATAGGAATGGATTTTGTATTTTGTCAAAAGCCTTTACTGCATCTATTGAGATGATCATGTGGTTTCTGCTCGTTTTATTGTTAATACGATCAATTATACTGATGGTTTTCCTAATGTCAAACCATCCTTGAATTCCTGGAATAAATCCTACCTGATCAAAGTGCATTTTTCTTGAGATAAGTTGCTGTAGTCTTTTTGCTAGCATTTTATTTAGAGTTTTTGCATCTATATTCATGAGGGAGATTGGTCTATAATTTTCTTTCTCTGTTTTATCTCTTCCTGATTTAGGTATCAGTACCATATTTGTGTCATAGAAAGAATTTGGTAGGACTCCTTCTTCATTAATTTTTCCAAATAGTTTGTAGAATATTGGAATCAATTGTTCTTTAAATGTTTGATAGAATTCACTAGTGAATGCATCTGGCCCTGGAGAATTTTTCCTAGGGAGTTGACTGATGGTTTTGTTCAATTTCTTTTTCTGAGATGGGATTATTTAAGTAATTTACTTCCTCTTCAGTTAATCTGGGCAACTTGTATATTTGCAAATATTCATCCATTTCCCTAAGATTGTCAAATTTATATGCATACAATTGGGAAAAATAATTCCTAATTATTATTTTGATTTCCTCTTCATTGGAGGTAGATTCACCCTTTTCATTTTTGATACTCATAATTTGGTTTTCTTCTTTCTTTTTTTATCATATTGACTAAGAGTCTATCAATTTTGTTGGTTTTTTCATAAAACCAGTTCTTGGTTTTATTTATTAATTCAATAGTTTTCTTAATTTCAATTTTCTTAATCTCTCCTTTTGTCTTCAATATTTCTAATTTAGTATTTAATTGGGAATTTTGAATTTGTTCTTTTTCTAGGTTTTTTAATTGCATGCCCAATTCGTTGAGCTCACTTTTCTCTATTTTAATCATGTATGCACTCAGGGATATAAAACTTCCCCTAAGAACTGCCTTTAATGCATCCCACAGATTTTGGTATGTTGTCTCATTATTATCATTCTCTTGAATGAAATTACTGATTGTTTCTATAATTTCTTGTTTGACCCACTCATTCTTTAGGATTAAATTGTTTAATTTCCAATTAGTTTTTAGTCTGTCTTTCCCTCGCTCTTTATTGCATATAATTTTTATTGCATCATGATCTGAGAAGGATGCATTTAATATCTCTGCCTTACTGCATAAAAAGGTTTTTATGCCCTAGAGCATGGTCAATTTTTGAGTATGTGCCATGAACCACTGAGAAGAAAGTATATTCCTTTTTATCCCCATTCAGTTTTCTCCAGAGATCTATCATACCTATCCTCTCTAAAATCCTGTTCACCTCTTTAACTTCTTTCTTGTTTATTTTGAGGTTGCATTTATCAAGTTCAGAGATGGGGAGATTAAGGTCTCCCACTAGTATAGTTTTGCTGTCTATTTCTTCCTCTAATTCCTTTACCTTCTTCTCTAGGAATTTGGATGCTACACCACTTAGTGCATATATGTTAAATAATGATATTGCTTCATTCTCGATGGTGCCTTTTAACAGGATATAGTTTCCTTCCTTATCTCTTTTAATTAGGTCATGTTTTGCTTTTGCTTTATCTGAGATAAATATTGCTACCCCTGCTTTTTCTTTTACTTTAGCTGAGGCATGATATATTTTATTCCAACCTTTTACCTTTACCTTGTGTGTATCCCTCTGTTTCAGATGTGTTTTTTGTAAACAGCATATTGTAGGATTATGATTTCTAATCCATTCTGCTATTCATCTCCATTTTATTGGAGAGTTCATTCCATTCACATTTACAGTTATGATTGTTATCTGTTTTTTTTTCCCTCCATCCTATTTCTGCCCCTGTTAATGTTCATATTTTCCCTCCCTTCTCCCTTACCCCCCTTAATAATTTTCCTTTTGAACACCATCTCCCTCAGTGTTCCCTTTTCAGCCCCCCTCCCTTTTCCTCCCCTTTCTCCTTACTACTTCCCTCCCTACAAACCACTCCCATCCCCCTTTCATAACCCTTTCCCCCTCCTACTGCCTGTAGGATATTTTTATACTTAATGAAGTATGTTATTTCTTCTTTGCACCAAGAGTGACAGGAACATATCTCATGTAAAGCTCCTCTCCCTCCCCTCTTTCCCTCTAAAATGATACTTTTTGCATTTCTTCTCCATAGAGTCCTATGCTTAACTGGTTGTTATTCCCTCTTTGTACCAGAACTGATGAGGGAAAAGCTCATATGCTTTTCAACTCCCTCCCTTTTTTTCCTCTGCTATACAGTTTTTATGCCTCTATGTGTGGCATAATTTACCCTTTTCCACTTCATCCATTCCCTTTCTTCCATTGCAGTTCCTTTGTAGCCCTTAATAAGATTTTTTAAAATCATCATTTTGTGTATTTTATAGTCATATGCTCTACTTGTCTATAACCAGTTTGCTCTTATCAAATAGCAGGGTGTATGTGCTTTCCTGGTTTACCTTTCTAAGTCACTGTTGCATCTCCTAATTGGAGGTTGAATTTTCGATTGAGTTCTGGCTTTTTTATCAAGAAGGTCTGGAACTCTGTTATATCATTGAATGATCATCTCTTTGCCTGGAAGAATATGCTCAGTCTCTCTGGGTATGTGATCCTTGGTTGTAACCCGAGATCTTTTGCCCTCCGGAAAATTGTATTCCACTTCTCCGATCTTTCAGTGTAGAGGCTGCCAAATCCTGTGCAATCCTCACAGTGGACCCTCAATATTTGAATTGTTTCTTTCTGGCCGCTTGAAGTATTTTCTCTTTTATCTGGTAGTTCTGGAGTTTGGCCACAACATTTCGAGGACTTTTCAGTTTGGGATCTCTTTCAGCAGGTTTCTGGTGGATTCTCTCGATTTCTATTTTCCCCTCAGGTTCTAGTATCTCAGGGCAGTTTTCCTTAACGAGCTCTTGGAGAATGTTATCCAGGCTCATTTTTTCATCATAATTTTCTGGTAGGCCTATGATTCTCAGATTATCTCTCCTGCATCTGTTTTCCAGGTCAGTTATTTTTTCTTTGAGGTATTTTACCTCTTTTTCTAATTTTTCATTCTTGTTGTTTTGCTTGACTAATTCTTGGTTCCTCACAGAGTTATTTGTTTCCATTTGTTTAATTCTAGTTTTTAGCAAATAATTATCCTTGGTTAATTTTTGGAACTCCTTTTCCATATCATACACTTTTCTTTTTAGAGAGATGTTTTCCTCATTATAATGTTTTTCTAATTCTGCTCTTTTGGTTTTGACAGAATTATTCATTTTGTCTTCTATCTCTCTCATTTTGTTTTCAAAGTTCCTTTTGATCTCATCTAGGAGAGCCTTCCATGCTTGGGACCCATTCCCTGTTGAAGTTTAAGCTTTGGATGTGGAGACCACATTGGCTCCCTCTGAGGTTGGTTCCTCCCTCTGAGGATAGTAGGACTCCAGAGTCTTTGTCTTTGTAATCTGCTTTCTACCTATTTTGAGGCAGGGTCCTAGCTACGCCCTTCCTCTAGGATCCCAAGCCTTTACTGTAGAGGGTTTTGCCCTGGGGCAAGAGTTACTATGTTTTCAGGGTCAGAGGGGGGGGGGGTTTGGAGCAAGTGAGGTTCACTCTGTCATCCTGGACTTTGGAGGTCCTGAAAGGGGCTTTTAAAAAAAATTTCAGGGCTATGAAGTGGTAGCCCCAGGAGTGTTTGCTGTCCAGGGCAGGGGCCCCAGTATTTGCTTCTTACCTTACTCTTTCCAGTCCCAGCCCTTTGGTGATAGTCCTAGTACTGGACCTTGTGGTTGGTGGGAAGACTTGCCCTCCGAGGTGATCAGGCCCCTTCCCGGCCTGCCTCTGCGCCTGCGCCTGCCGGCCGCGCCACACCACACCTTCCCGGCCTGCCTCTCTTGTTATTTTCAACCCAATTGCTTACCATATAATTTTTACCACCCCCTCTATTCCTCAAGCACTGCCAATCTTTGATCCATTTTGTCCATTCCTCATTGGAAGTGAGCACATGGCTCTGGGAAATGACAAAGCATATTATGTCCACTTCATACCTGAATAAACCAACCCCACAGGGATCCTACTGCTCTGAAGGAATAAGGATAAGGTCATGGATTCAAACTATGATTTCATTGGTGCAGAGAACTTCCATGAAGGAAGCCCCTCTACTGAGGCAGATTGGTACCTTACTACAGCTCTCTTAGTTGTCAAGGGCACTGAGGAGCTAAGTGACCTGCCCAGAGTCACATAGCCATTGTGGCTCATGGGTGAAACATGAATTCATGTTCCCCTGGCTCTGAGACCCGTTCTCTACTTATTACATGGAAGGAGAAGGCTATGGTATGTAGACTATTGTATGTGCTGTCAGATATGGTAGATATGCTTAGTGGTTTTAATTAATTACCATTTCCCTTTTTTTTGTATTTATTGTAAGAGAAGGCTCCCTGTGGTATAGGATGGGGGAAAAGTAGGGTCATATCAAGAAATCAATGTGATATACAACTTCAAAAAAAATCAATATAACAAATTTAAAAAACACAATAAAACAACATACCTCATCAGAATGTTTCCACTCAGGAAATTTAAATCTTTAAACAATGACTCCTGGTCATTGAGGTATATTTCCAAAAATATCCAGAATTCATGAATTTCTTAGCTTTCAGTTCAGGAATAGGTAACAATGGTTGTAATTGTTGTATATATTTAGGCCAGACAAAGTACTAGGGGTATAACATCCTTCCTTTTTTTGTTGTTGTTGTTCAGTTTTTTCAGTCGGGTCTGACTCTTTGTGATTCCATTGGGGGTTTTCTTAACAAAGATACTGGGTGGTTTGCCACTTCTTTCTCCAGCATATTTTACAGATGAGGAAACTGAGGCAAACAGGGTTAAGTGACTTGCCCAGGGTCACAGAGCCAGTAAGTGTCTGAGGTCAGGTTTGAACTCAGGAAGATGAAAAATTCTTCCTATCTCATGGCCCAGCACTCTATCCACTGTGTACCCTAGCTGCCCTACTCTTCTATTTAGAATGTGCTATGTAGTTTGCTTCAAGGAGGAATGAATTGCTATTTATAGGAATCCCAGAATGCAGCCTGTCATCCAACTTCCATTTATTTGTTCATTTGCATGACTATTAATTCTTATTGTTTTATATCACAATTATTTCTAGATAGTACCCTGATGCACCTAGTGAATCTTCCTTTGGAAAAATAAAAACAGTTAAGAAAAACCATCCAAAACAGTGGCTAGCTCTGACAGCATAGCCTAATTGCACACATATGAGTCTCCAACCTCTCCAAAGAAAAAGAGACGAATCTCATTCTCTCTCCTCTGGTATCAAGATTAGGGCTTCCAATGACAAGCCATTTGGCCTCCACTTAGTTATTTTCATTCCTATTATTGCAGTCATTGGGCATTTGACCTACTGGTTCTGCTCATGTCACTTAGGTCCTCCCATCTTTCTTTGAATTCCCCATATCGATCATTTCATATTGGGAAAAAAAAAGTTTCTTTAGATTCCTCTGCTACAATCTTTTTTAGTTATTCACAAAGTCAGTGAACACCCACTTTAATTCATTTTTCACTAACACAATATCATGCCATTATGAAAATTTTTGTTTAGATTAGATTTTTTCTGTGTTTGACTTCTTTGGGGTATATGCTCAGTACTGTGATTTCTGGGTCAAATTACACACACACACATCCCCACACATGTATACATATACACATACACCCACATATGTGTATATGTACATACATATGTACCTATATGTATATGTACATAGATGTGTATATTTTAAAATATAAATTAATGTTATAAAATATATTTAATTTGCATTTAAATGAATATATAAAGAAAATATTACATTAACATTCACTTAATTTATATTTATTTGAATATAGTTTATGTATTATATAAATCATTATATATGTATATATATTTATATGTGTATATGTATACATCAATTTTCAGAACAGCTTCCCTTGAAGCCCTAAGGTAGAGTCAGTGTTTTGTTGCTTACCTGCAGTACTTGAAAGTGGATTTATACTGGCTCTTGCTCTCCAGTTTTAAAAGGATCCCATCCTCATCTCCAGAAATAAAAGGTGTTGTGATGAGTACCAATAAAATTGGCAAGAACAGGCAGGCCTTCAACGTGACAGTCCTTTATTTCTATGAAACTCCTCTGCCCTAACTTCACCCTCCAAATCAATGCAGCTATAAAAGACAATATGGAAGGAACTAAGACAACCACAGGAACTGAAAGGAAAGCAGGAGCAGGTATTCAGCCCTAGGCCCTCAGCCCAGCACAGGAGAGAACTGTGGGCCTCAAGAGATATGCTACTGCCCCCTATTGTCAAACCAAGTCAACAAGCATTTATTGTGCCAATCACTGTGTCTAGTGCAAAGATACAAGCAAAAAGAAAGCTAGACCCTGCCCACAAAGAGCTTATGTTCTAATGTAATATTACATTGCATGTTGCATAACTTAATATAATGTTAAATCCTGAAAAGGGATCCTAAAAGAAAGCAGAAAATTGTGGAGAAGTCCAGGGAGTCAGGAGCTCACCTGGTAGAGGAATGGAGGGATCATGGCAAAGTACTTTTCCTCAAAATGGAGCTTCTGGGAGGAACTCAGTAATGAGGGTAGGCCATAGATACAAAGGGATTTTGCAAGGTGAGAAGGCAGTTGAGACATACTGAAAAAGTCTGGAAAATCAAGAATAGAAGTAGGAGATGTATGAAGGATTGTGCCAGTCTTCTGTCTTCCCAGACTTTCATGTTACTCAACTCTTCCTGCATTTTGCTCCCTCCTCTTCTTGGCTTGGCTTCAGGAAAACTAAATAGCAACTCATTTCCAGGAGACACTTAGCTGAGTTAACGATAAGGTTAGGTTCACTGGAGAAGTAAAAAAGAAAGTTGGGATGTGATGGGATGGAGAGAAAAAGGTACTGGAATTCCAAGATTCTGGTAATGGGTCTGGAAGCTTAACTTCCAGGGGAACCATCTCTTTGTTGAGTGTGGCATGATTTGTTATGTTAAAGAATACTATGAACACAGTGGGTATAGGAGAGACAGAGAAAGAGAGAGAGAGACAGAGACAGAGACAGAGAGAGAGAGAGAAAGAGGGAGAGCTACCTAATTACTGTATTACATTTAGAAAAAATATATAGGAAGATATTATTGACCCCAATACACAATCAGGATAGTAGTTTTTCATATACATTGCAAGAAATTTTTGTTTGTAGTATATGGGGACCCATGCCTCCTAGTTCCAGATATAGAATAGTGTGGCTCAAACTTTGGCCATCAAAATTATACTGCATGATAATAATAGCCAACATTTATATAGTATTTTAAAGTTTGTAAAGGACTTTACATATATTTTATCCTTACAACATTGTAGGGAAGTAGCTGATATTATTTGCCCCATTTTGCAGATGAGGAAACTAAGGTAGATGGATGTTAAATGACTTGCCCAGGATCACACTATTAGTTCATACCTGAGGTAGGCATGTTTCCAACTCAGATCGTTTTAATATAATATGCTACCTAATTTCCTCTAGATCATCAGTAAAATGGCAACCATGTTGAAATAGCATCATGACCAGGTCTGATCTACCTACATAGATAGAAAAGTCTTTTTATAGGAAGAACTTGAAGTTGCTTAAACAATTTGCACACTAGTGTTTCCAGTAGCTAACTTTTAAGCTCACAAAATAGAAAAAAACATAATCCACCAGTGTACAATGCTTAATACTCTATTATTTTTATCCTAGAAAATTATTGTGGGAACCATTCAGCCCTGCAATTTTTCCAGCAGGGAAGCAAGAAGGCCAAATGATTAGCAGGACTGAGTAGTCACTAAACCATTACCACTCTCCGTGCTTAATATATCCTCAATCCTTTCCTTTCCCCAACCCCTCCCTGTTCAGTAGCAAGCTTATTTCTTTTTTCTTGGCCCTTCTCTTTCTAAGTGCAGGGCACAGTCTATTTCTCTTATTGTGGAAAGAAAGATCACCAGAATTGGAAGAGAAGAGGGGGAAAAAGAGCAGATTCATTTTATCTCCAGGTACCCTGCCACATGGACACATCATTTGCCCTAATAAGAAGTGTCATTTGATGTTGACAATTCCAAGAATTTTATATTTTCTTCTCAGACCTGCTCATTCGCTGTTAGGAAGGCCTGATCTCATTATCTCTTCTCACTTGCCTTTTCAGGAGCAATTTGTCCTTTGGCTCCATCCTTTAAGCCAAAACACATGTCTTCTTATCAACCCTTTATTTTGCCCTTCATATACACACACACACACACACACACACACACACACACACACACATATATATATATATTTTTTTTTTTTAAACAATCGGGGTTAAGTAACTTGCTCAAGGTTACACAGCCAGTTATTTCTGGGTGTGGTGCTAAGTATCTGAGCCTGGATTTGATCCCCAGGTTATCCCAACACTGGAGCCAGTGCTCTTACTTGCTGTGCTACCTGGCCGCCCCCCTTCCAATATATTTAAAGAGCAATTATAGCCTTCACTGATATGAGAACAGCATGTCTTTTCCTCAGGACCAGTGATCTCAAATTTAAATTTCCTTTTGATTTTAATATTTGAACATTTCAAAAGGAATATGAATTTATTGCTGGGAGTACTCCCTACATGCATGCAGACCTCAACCACCATCTTTGATCTAACCTTTATTATGTGCCAAACATTATACTAAATGCTGGATATACGAGGAAAAAGCAAAGACAACCCCTGCCCTCGAGGAGCTTATATTCTAACAGTGGAGAAAAGATGTAAGTGAGTAGATAAATACAGAAAATCCTAAAGGAACGTTAGGTTGGAATACAATAGCAGCTGGGGGAGCAAGAAGGGCCTCATACAAAAGGAGTTTTTATACCAAATCTTGAAAAACCCAGGGATTCCAAGAAGTGGAAGTGAGGAAGGAGAGTGTTTTCTTGACATGAAGGATTGTTTTTTGCAACAGTACAGAGACAAGAGACAGAGCATTGTATGAGAGGAGAAGGAAGTAGGGTAGTATTCCTGGACCACAAAGTCTGTGGAAGACAGTAAAGTGAAGAAACTAAGTAAGCAAAATGTAATACAAATGAAAACATAGGAAGGGACCAGAAAGAGATTTAGTAAATTAGTCTTGACTTCTCTGGCATGCTTTAAGTCCCAGATAAAACCCCACTTTCTATAGGAAGCCTTTCACAATCTTGCCTCATTCTCATACCTTCCCTCTGTTGATTACCTCCAACTTCTCCTGTATTTGACTTATATGCACATAGTTATCTTCAGGTTGTCTCCCCACCGGATTGTCAACTCCTTGAGAGCAGGGACTATAGTTCTGCTTTTTTTTTTTGTATCCCTAATCTTTATGTGATGCCTGCTACATAGTAAACATCTACTAAATGCTTATTTATGGCTGACTAGTACAAAATTCTCGGTAACTCAAGATCCAAAGATGAGAGACCAAAGTCTCATAGTTTACTCAGAAACATCAATCAAACAAATATTTGCCTCAGGAAGACATATAGAAAGCAATGGTGTGATAAGATTCAAATTTATTCTTATTTTAGACTAGATCAGGGACTTCATTGGTGAAGGGAACTCCTGATGGTGAAATTACCGCTTCCTCTCAGCACCTGCTCTACAACTTATATTTATAGGTAGCTGCCTAGGGCACTGAGAGTTCAAGGTGCCCAGGGTTATGCTGCCAGGGTAGTTCCAAGGCAGGACTCTAGCCCTGGTCTTTGAGACTCTAAGGGCATTTCTCTATTTACTAGATCACACTAGAGTATGAAACCTTAAGGTAGGGTCTCCTTTTGCCTTTCTTCATATATCAGTACTTAGCATGGTACACAGCAAATGATAATTGTTTAATAAAATCCTTGTGGATTGATTGGTTTATAATATGGTCTACCTTTCATCAAAGAATAAAATAAATGCAATTGATTATATCCTTTAAAAAAGAATTACATGATAACCATTTCAGAATTTACTGTCTATGTGCAGTTAGACCAAAGTAAACACTAGAAGAATTGCTAAAGATGAGAACGCAATATGTGCTTTTTGCATATCCAATTTAGTTTGTATGAATAAATGATCAAGTCAAAAAATAGGAATCAGATAAAAAGGAAGACACTGAGTATGGCTGGTGGCGCAGTGGATAGAGTACCATACCTGAAATCAAGAAACCTCATCTTCCTGAGTTCAAATCTTGACTCAGAAACTTACTAGCTGTGTGACCCTGGGCAAGTCATTTTACCTTGTTTGCCTCAATTTCCTCATCTGTAAAATGAGTTGGAAAGGGCAAACCACTCCTTGATCTTTGCCCAGAGAACCCCAAATGGGAGGGATCAGGAAGAGTCAAACATGCCTGAAAGCTACTCAGCAACAACAATAAAAGGTATTTGTCCCAAGAGATTCTAAATTGATATAAATAATTTATAAGAGAATGAGAGTGAGAGAGTGTAAGTGAGAGACAGAGAGACAGAAACAGAGAAAAAACAAAGAGAGAGAGAAGAGAGAGAGAGAGAAAAGAGAGAGAGCACATATTAGTAATATCTGCTAATAAAACTTTAAAGAGAACAAAAAACAAACATGAAACGGAACATATCTGCCATTGTCATTTATTGTTTTGCTGGTAAATTTTCTTTCTACACTGTATACAAATCCTAACATTCACAATTACATTCTACCTCCCCCTCAAAATCACACAGTATACAATCAGTGAAGTTAATGAAGCAAAGAGGTATGTAAAAATGTAATTGTGACAGATAGTAGATGACAACTTCCATTGTGGGAGTTTACCATTTGTTAGCAGAAAGAATGCGTTTTAACTTTGAAAAGTTCCTAGCACCATTTCACCTTTTAAAAATCTATTTTACTGTGTTTTAAAGTTGTTTCATTTATGATATCACAGTCCATGTATGTGTTATTTTGCCTTTTTCATTATGCATCAAACAAAAGTGTTCCCATATTTCTTGAAATCCTGTTTAGTCATCATTTTTGTTGGTCTTATCACCATTTATAATCTATTCTCATCATTCATGTTGCATAGTGGATAGAGTACTGGCCTCTCTTAGAAGTTCAATTAGCTATCCAGGGCAAGACATTATAGATAAGGCAATGATAAGTATAGGTAAAAAAATTTCCTCTCTGAGAATTCAAAATTAATGAGTTCAGAGGTCTGGGTAGAGTCAAGAGTGAATCTCATTTGAAACAATAATGGAACCACCATTAAAATAATACTCTGCCATCTCATGTTCCCCAAGTGAGAAAGTGACAATGACCTTTTTGAAATAGGAACAGTCGTGGTTATCAGATCAAGAAGAGAGGTAAAATGTGTGCTGTATATGATTTTAAAAGTATTCAAAGTTCTTTTTTTATTTTGATGGTCTAATTTTAAAATTTTATCTACTTCTTTGATTATTTAAAATTTTATTTGATGTCTTGTGCTTATTATACCACAAGTCACTTACCAAATATATTCTACTTTGAAGCTTTCTTTATAAAAAACGGACAAAAAACCAAGTACTTTACCAAACATTTGTCATGAACAGTCAATGAAGCAAAACAATGAAGTTAAACCAAGCCATAAAATCAACATCTATAAGAGCATAAGTGATGTTCATTACCTGTAGCACCCCACATCTTATCATAGGTTTAGTAGGCATTTACTAAGGTACCAGGATTGGTCACTACAATTCATTTTAATTGTGAGAAATGAAGATATGGTTGCCCTGGAAGTGTTCCTTTAATAGCTAATCTAGAAGGAGCTGTCCATTTTCCACCCTCCCTTCTCTCCAATTAGAGTCAAGGTGGGTCCCAGGAGTAGGGACCACTGAGGAGATATACGTTTTAGGAATAATATGATCTTGGTGTGTGATGAGATTCTAGAGAGCATGATAAAGTCCCAAGTAGTGTAGGCTAGTAGGAGATATCTTTTTTCCAGCTATACTGGAAGATACAGATTACCATATGATAATAAGTTATATCCAAAATTAAGTAGTAGAAAGTGATTGAACATAATATCATTAAGAAATTGGATGCTTTCTATCTTCTCAAATTATAACCTTTTATAAAATCTGATGTCTTTAGCAACAACATTCATGAAACTCATGATTTTCTTTGGTATGAATTTTGAAACCTCACAATCTCAGAATTACAAAGAAAGATGCAAGATGGATAAAATCAGACTCTATTTAATAGCTATAATGACAACAATAATAGTAATAGTAATAACAAAATAGCATTTACATATCACTTAAAGGTTTGCAAAGTGCTTTAAGCATAGTGTCCTCACAACAACCTTGTGGGGGGGTAGTTGCTATTATTATCCTAATTTTATAGATGAAGAAACTGAGGATGACATGTTAAGTGGCTCACGTCTCTATGAGGGCCATCATATTTCCAAAAACTCAATTTGTAACCTCTGAGTTGGTTTTGACTAACTGATTTCTCTCACTTCTTATATTCACTAAGCTGCCCCATTTTATTGATTATACCTCCATAGCATCACTTTCACCCCTCCCTTTGTATCCATTCACACAACAAACAATCATCCTTGTCTAGGACTTTATCACCTCTCACTTTGGTCTACTGTAGTAACCTCCTAATTGATCTCTATTCTCTCAATGTCTCTTCCATATTTGTCAGGACAATCCTGTCACAACAAAAGACCTTCAGCAGTTTCCATTTTTTGAAAGGATCATTTAAAAACTTCTTATACTGGCATCTAAATCTCTCAACAATCTAGCTTCTATCTAACTATCTACTAATCCATTTTAGAGGCAGACTGGAAGTGGAGTCAGGAAGTTAGGAAGACCTGAGTTCAAATCCAGCCTGCAATACTGACCAGTTTTGTGACCCTAGGCAAATCATTTAATCTCTGCTTGCTTAAGTTTCTTTATCTGTAAAATAAGGATCACAATGCACCTACCTGACAGCATGAATAAAATGAGAATGTTTATAAAGTTTTATGCAAATCTTAAAAACACCATATAAATGCTAACTCATTGTTATTTCACAAGCTCTATGTTCCAAGCAAACTGTACCACTAGCTAATTCCTAAACTCATCTCTTCATCCCCTATCTCCAAAACTTGATGTAAATCATCCCCCACCTTAGGAATGCGATTGTTCCTCATCTCTACTTCTCAGAATTATTGTTTCTCACCAAAGCTCAACTTAGATAATACTTGTTCTAAAATCTTTCCTGAGGGGTGGCCAGGTGGCACAGCGAGTAACAGCACCAGCTCTGGTGTTGGGATGACCTGGGGATCGAATCCGGGCTCTGACACTTAGCACCACACCCAGAAATAACTGGCCGTGTGACCTTGACCAAGTTACTTAACCCCGATTGCTCAAAAAAAAAAATCTTTCCTGATTCCTTTCCACCAACAGTCATCTGTGATTTCTCCCTCCATAACTTCGCTATCAATACACACTGATTTATGTACGTACTGCATATCTTCCCCTGGCCACCAGTAGGTTATATGATCATTGAGGATAGGGGCTTAGTGTTGAGGACTTTTTTGTCTTTTGTACACCTATGATCTACATTGAGGATACGTGATTATATCAGCGGACACCAGTACAGATCACAAAAATACCAATAATTAGATAAATCTTACAGACTTATTGGCAATTCATACTGGTTAAGTTAACCCAATGTAAGTAAATTACTATTAACTGTCAGAGACAGGATTTGATCCCAAAGCTTTTTGATATCAATCTCAATGATGCATGCACTAATCTATGCTGCAACACTCCTTCCACATGCATAGGTGATTAATAGGTGTTTTTTAAAATTTAACTGTTTAATCTTTATAAAGGCAATCTCTTTCCTTTTTTAATCTCTGATCTCTAGGGCCTAGAAAATTTCCTTTGAGGTAATAAGAATTTCACAAAAGTTTGTTCACCTGAAACCAAGGAGACATGGTCAGAATGAAAATGAGTGTCATTTTGAGGATGAGAAAAAAAAAAAACCGAACAACTTTAAAAACCTTAAAGTGCTACATAAAGGAACTATGGGGCTTATTCAGATTATTGTTATTATTATTACCACAAATATATCAAAGATATTGTGGCACTTATATTAGCATCATCACTGTTATCTCATTTTTCTCATCCTTTGGGATGAAATTCTGGTAGAAATGGTACAAAGACAAGTCAATGTACTGGTGTTATTATTCTAACACTTTTTAATATTTTATAGACCTCTGCACAGATGAATACAAATTTTGTTTCTTATAGTGGAGTAAAAGTATTGGAATGTACTAACTGGATGACCCTGAGAAGTCCTTTAACCCTATTTGCCTCAATTCCTCATCTATAAAATTACCAAAAGGAAAAAATGGCAAACCACTACAGTATTTTGCCAAGAAAACCCCAAAACTGTAGTCACAAAGAATTGGACATGACTGAAACAATAGAACAATGACTGGCATGTAAACTCATCTTCCACAGACTCACTGAAAGCTTCCTTGGGGAAACCCTGGGGACAGACAGGACAAGAGAGATGACAATTACATTGTACTATTCCCACATGCTTGAATTTCTTTTACTAGGTTTTAGTATTTTGTAAGCTTTTCATTCCATGTATTTTGGATATGGTGAATATTCAATATGTTGACATATAATAATTTTTTTGTTTTTAATGAATGAATTTGATATCCATGTACTTGTGAGCAACATTATTTTTTTCTGTACTGATTCTCTGATTACAATACAGTTAATTCTCAAGGATGATTGGTTTTTCTATTTATAGTATGGGATATGTTACCTGTTAGTTAATAATGACATGAGTTTATCTTATACTATTATAAACAAATGATTGTGTCTTTCTAGATATCAAGCAGATTGTAAATTCTTTGTAAATTTCAGTGATATGTTGCACAAATTCCACCACTTCAATATATTATTTCTATCTATAAATGAGCATAGGATCCTTTAGGATAACAGTCTCTTCTGTACTTTCTGATGTCACTTACTCAGGTCTGAATTTCCATCATATACTTCTCCATTGTTATGAACAGCCTGGGCCATTTTGCTTACCACTTCTCTGTCAATATTGTGTTGTTTGGGCTCATGAGACTATCACCCATTTATGGTCTTCCATCCTTGGATCTTAGCTATTTTAAAGGCCCTATCCAGAGTTAAACCATTTTATTTGATAAATTAAGTGGGATGTACCTATTAGCAACTTTTGTTATTGCTTGTTGGACTAATATCTACTTTTAAAAAGCATTTTGCTTATTAAAAAATAAACTATTTATCATTTATTCTAAAATGTTATCCATCCCCATTCTCCTTTTTAGTGAGGTGTATCAGCAATGAAATATTCACAATGCCATGGGTGTAATGGTTGGACAGTTTGAAATATGTCTACTTGATCTGTTTCTGGCTTGATAATTCTGTCTGTATATTCTGAAGTTTGGGGTGCTGACCTCTTTCCCCTGAACTAGGTAAACAATACATGTTTGACTGATTAAAGTAAGCTTGTTAACCCATTTTGAGTTGCTTTCCTTTAACAAAGCAGATCCAAGAACCTGTGTTGGCAGACACCCTGAGGATGCTTGGGGTGCTTGCCACTACATGAGTATATATTTATCTTTTTTTTTTTAACTGCCTAGAGGTGTTGGGCCATTTTCATTAATAATTTGTGGGGTTTTGTTAGGGTACTTTCTAAAATTTTTATGGTTCATTTTGTAATTTTGAAATTGTATATTAAGATTAGTATTGTTATTATTAACAATTATATAATTTGTATATTAATTTAAATTAATTTATAAAATTATTAAATAATTCATTTATATATAAATTATAAATTAAATTAATTTATAAAATTATAATAATTTTAATAATAAAATTAACTAGATGTTAATTGCTCTAAATGTGTTCCAGTCAGTAAGTCTCTTAATGTAGTCAACTACAGCCTTGATATCTTTACATTCATTATATATTGCCTGTAGCAGGTCAAAGTATTCATAACTATCACCTCTGTCCATTGACTCAATGTGTTCTACATATTCAAGGACAGAATATTTACTCTCCATATTTCATAGGAGTGTGTTAAAAAATTTTACCTTTATTTAGCCCAAATGGCATTTTGATATAATTAGAGAAACTATTCACAAGATGAAAATCTTATTTAATATGTTCCAATTGATAAGATTTTTTAAAATCTCTTTTTAATTTTGAAGTTGTATTTAGTTCTTCTTAGGAAAGCTGATAATGAATTTAAGTCTAGGAAAAGCCAGAATGGGCTGAAAAAAAAACTGTCACATTTTCTGATAAATGTTGGAGATGTGGGAAAATGGGAACATTAATGCATTGTTGGTGGAGTCGTTAACTGATCAAACTATTCTAGAGAGCAATTTGGAGCTATCTCCAAAGGGCTATAAAATTATATAAAACCCATTGTATAAAATCCATTTCTAGGTCTATATTCCAATGAGGTCATAAAAATGGGAACAGGACTCACATGTACAAAAATATTTATAGCACCTCCTTTTATGGTGGCCAAGAATTGGAAATTGAAGAGATGACCATCAATTGGTAATGAATGACTGAACAAGTTTGAGTATATGAATGTATTGAAATACTATTGTTCCATAAGAAATGATGAACAGCAAGACTTCAGAAAAACCTGGAAAGAATTCAATGAACTGATTTCTGAGTCAAGTGAGCAGAACCAGGAGAATATCGTATACAGTAACATCAACATGTGATGACTAACTTAGATAGATTTACATTTTCATAGCAATGCAAGAATCTAAGATAACTCCAAAAGAGTCATGATGGAAAATGCAATCCATATCCAGAAGAAGAATTATGGAATCTGAAAGCAGATTGAAACATACTATTTTCTCTCTCTCTTTTTGTTTCTTCTTTCTCATAGTTCCTCCCATTGATTCTAATTCTTCTTTACAACATGACTAATGTGAAAATGTTTAATTTGAATGCATATGTACAGCCTATATAAAATTGCATGCTGTCTTGGGTAAGGGGGAGGGAAGAGAAGGGGAGAGAATTTGAAATTCAAAATCTTATGGAAGTGAATGTTGAATACTGAAAATAAACTAATTAATATTTTTAAAAGACAAAGAAAAATGCCACGTCTTCTATCAATTTTTCTTGACATGTAGGTGACATGTTTCAAATAGAGAATGATTTTCCATTTACACATGAGACCTCTAACATTCTCTCTTATTATTATTTTACTACAAAACAGTTTTGATCCCTAAGATATTTTTTTAAAAAGAATGCTTCCACTGTTTTGTGTTGCTGGTCTGTTATTGCTATACTACAAAATATGGACATGAATCAAAGATTAAGAAGGCATATAATGGTCATTTTCTTCTTCAGCAGAAGGCATATTTACACCAATGAAATCATAGGTCCATCAAAGAACCCAAATAAAGTAAATCCTAGCAATGAATTCAACATCTTAGATCTCATAGAGGCTGCTGGTGGTACAGGGGTTAGAACACTGACTCTGGATTTAGAAATACCTGAATTCCAATATTACTTCAGATACTTACTAACTGTGTCATCCTGGGCAAGTCATGTAAATGGTCTTTGCCTCAGTTTCCTCATCTGTAAGATGAGGATAATAGCATCTACCTCAAAGGATTGTTCTGAGGATCAAATGACATATTTTTAAAGGCATAGTGTCTGGAACATGGGCAGCTTTAGACAAATGTTTATTCCCTTCCTTTTCCCTTCATATAAGTAGCTTCTTATAAGAGACTCACCATATTAAGACAAAAACAATAATAAATTCTATTTGATGTATTTATCTTACCACATTGTCTACATTTGTTAAAATAATGTTTTGCTATCTAGTCTTGATTTTGAAATTGTGAGAGAGATGAATAATTTGGAAAGTGGGAAAACTTGTGATTACCCAGTAAAATATTTAGCTAAAGCGTATTGAAGGATAGGGAGGTATAGTTAAATAATATAGAATAAAATGGCCATTACCTTGCTTCTTGGCTAAAATTTTGAGAAAATAATGCATTTTAAAACCCTTTCCTCCAAAACATTGCACTTATTTGCTTTTTAAAAGCATGGTAGAAATGGAAGCACCCACAAAATGTTGAATGTGCTGTGTCTTGTTATCATTCATAATAGATATTACTGCTCTAGTGAAGGGATATAATGCATCAAAATTCTTCTGTGTATTTTAAAACTGAAAGGCATTAAGAAAAAATCATCATCCTTTAGTTCAAATATATTTTCCTTGGTAAAGATTCTTGTAGTTGTTGATTGTTATTTTTTTAATCCAAAGTAATGAAGATCTGTTTGATTCATTTTTTCTCCATCTGAACAAAAATTGACAACTGGAAATAATTTAGTAAGTGAGGGGTTTCTTCTCATATTTAGGATTATATTTTTATGGGAAATAATGAAATGGGGGGAAATATGGATCTACTAAACCTTGAACCTTCTGCCTTGAAACTATCCCAGTGTCTATTGTATAATATAATCTGGTCCTTCAAAATTTACCTTTAGGAAGAATTGAATCTAAGAAACAACGTATCTATGTTTAAATATCATCTACAAACCTTGAAAACTCACACTAGGTAACACCTCTTAATAAGTTTTAGTGTTTGAGAAATTGATGTGACTGCAAATTGTGATTTCTTTAAAAGATTTTTTTCATTTTCTATCAAAAGACTTGGTTAAATTCATTTGAGTAGGGGAAAGGAGTGGTATGTGTAAGTGTTGTGTGTGTGTGTGTGTGTGTGTTTCTGCACTTTCTATAACACTTGGAAGAATCAATGAATATTGACTAACTAGCCAAAGTGCTTTGCAATATTAGAGTAAAAGAGGTAATCAGGGGTTTATTGGTCTGAGCCAACTCTCACAGAGTTGTATATTTGTGCTGGCTTCCTACTAAGCAACAAGAGGCTTGCTGGGCTGCCATGGATCATTGCTTATTGGTTCCCAGTAACTAGGGCTGCTTTGAAACTGATGAATGAATGGAGCCATTAATGGAGGATGGATTCTGTTCAGCAGAAGTCATACCCTCTGCAGTTACTAAGTAAGAGTTGAGGAGGGCTCTGTCCATTTTTGAAGTGCAGAGAATTTATCTTTGGAGCCCCTTTCCCAAGTCACTTTGCCTCTTTAAAAATCAATTTCTTCATTTGTAAAATGGGCATAATTGGATCTTTAGTATCTATCTCAAAGTGTCATTGCAAGTATCAAGTCAAATAATATATGCAAAAGCCTGTAAAAACTTAAAAGGACCATAGGCATATTAGTTATCATGATACTCATGAAACTAAAGAGTTAAAGTTGTATCTTTTGTATGTATTTCCCCTTCAACAATGGATTTTAATCTAGGAAAGAACCTGTAGAAAAGATGAGCCTATTATGTCCACTTCCATAAGTGTCCCAAATTTTCTTGACTTCTTATCTCCAAGAGTTATGGTACTGTATATATACATAAATACATGTATACATGCATACACACATGCCACATATCTTTTTTTTTTCTACAGGAAATGAGGACTTTGTGTCAGTCAGTCAATTATCTTTTGTTAAGCACCTCCTTTGTGCCAAACAATGTGCCAACTGCTAGGGAAAGCAAAGAAAGGGGTAGAGGGGAAGGTGTGAGTGCAAACAAAGTGGGATTTTTGTTGGTTTCTTTTTTTCTTTTTGGAGTTCAATTTCCCATGATCAGGCTAAATTGTAAATACCTGAAGGATTAATCTCCTTTGAACCCTGAAAATTCACAGCTGTGCTGAGTCAAATTGGTTTCATGCTTTCTGGCTCTGAGGCAGTCAGGGGTCAAGTCTTTGTTATATGTTCTAGGAGGGTTGACATTTTACTTTGGGGGTTCACTTATGGGAAGCATCTTTTGATTTCCTGGTCAAGACTCCGAGTAACCATATGTTCAGAGCCCCCCAACTGCTTAGATATCTGTGCTCCCTTGATCCAGTGATGTATGTAAAGTGTATAGCAATGTGGCTATGTTCAGATAGCTGTCTGTTGGTCTTTGTGCCAATTTCTCTGCTTGCATTTTGTATACTCACTTCTTTCTCTGTAATTTCAGTAGCATTGTTAATCCATTTAAAGCTGTCTTCCCTTTATAAATCAGATCAGAAGAATGTGTGCTAGCAAGCCATCCTGGGTATGCTACAGTGCTTGCTGTTACAGAGGGGAAGGAAGTTCTGGATCTTCCAGAGTTCACAGTCTAATGAGGGAGACAAAATGCAAACAACTAGATACACAGAAAGTGACATAGACATAGATATAGATATAGAAATGTGTTATATATCAAGGGTAATTTCAGAAGAATGGTTTTAAGATTATGGGGGTTGGGAAAGGCATTATGAAAAAGGTGAAATTTTAGTTGAGTCTCAAGAAAAGCCAAGGAATCCAAGAGCTACAGATGAGGATGAAGATAATTCCAGGAATGCGAGACTATCACTGAAAATGCATTAAATCAGGAGATGCAGTGTCTAATCCAGGAAACACAAAGGAAGTGGAAATCATTAAATTTCAGTGCTCATGGGAATGAAGGTGTGCATTGGCAGAGGGGACCAAAGCATGTGCACTAATAAGTAAAACTTCAAAACACAAGCATTGTAATAAAGCACCTTCCCCACATATAAAAACCAACACTTTTGCATGACTCCTTTTACTTCCCCAATTTCCTTTCTACTTGTTCTTCATTGCTCAAAAATATCCATTTAAGTATTCAGCTCTTAACACAGTGACCAACATATAATAGACACTTAATAAATGTTTATTTAATTATTTATTGCTTGATTATTTGGGCAACACTTATTCCATATCCAGTGTATACAAGAATGATCAAAACAAACATCAGTGACTTCTAATACCTGCAACAGTGGTCATTGAAGCCCAACAAGATTGTTTAAGAGAGGAGAGAAAACAATGAAGGAATAAATTTGAGGGAACATCAAATCTCAAAAATAAAACATTGACATGTTATGATTGTCTCACAATGAAAATAAAGGAAAGAAAATCAGGGAAAAGAGGCAAATTAAAAGATCAGTTTTACCACCCTATTTTCTTTAAGTAATGAAATCTGAACATAGGAATGGAAGAATACTATTGTCATTACAGTTTATTTAGTACCAAATTAAAAAAAAAGATGAAAAAAATCATGTTATTTGTAAAACTGTATTTGTTTTGGCAGAATTGAAATAAATAAAGGTGTCAGTGTGAAAAAATATGACATATATTTATCCTAGAAACTTTCAGATTTTATCAGATAAATATGTAATCAGCCTCTAGTTTAAAAGTGTGTAATTGCTAACTTAGGCTGCAATATGACACAAATAACCCTATAATATTTAATCAAGTGATTGAAATAACTCCAACATTTCTACTCTCAATTTGGCAGGTTTGTAAACTGCCATCTAGAATATACACATGTTAAATCAGAGTCTGGGTAACCATTTACAGTTCAGTTCTGGAAATGATGCTACTTGAAGCTTTGACTCTTGAAATAAAAATGTGATCAGCTTTCCTCCAATGGTAAAAAAGCTGTGTTTAGAAAAGTGGGGATTGTCTGCTCTCAGCTGGCTCTTTTTACAAAAGAGCCTTGGCAGGTGACAGGCAACTTTATCAGCCTAATAGATGCTTCCTGTGTCTGAATCTTAATAGTACTTTAATAAAGTCAGCTAGCATTAAGATTGTGCAAAGCATTTTATGTACACTATCTTGTTTGATCCTCACAATGACTGTGATTTACCAAATTTACAGATAATGAAACTGAGGCTAGGATGGATACATTGACATGGCTAAGGTCACACAGTCAGTATGTGTCTGAGACAGGACTTAAAATCAGTCTTCTTAACTCCAGGTCTACCTTCCAAACTACCTAGCGGGTTCTACTAGTAGCCAACCTACCTGTCTCAATTAAAATCAATAAACATATGTTAAACACTAGCAATATGCATGCCATTATGCTAGGTCCCAGTGATAGGGAGATAAAGAAAAAATTTTAAGGCCATTCCTAGGTCCCAAAGAGGAGAATTTAAAACAATGGGCAGAAGTCAGAAGAAGGTCCATTTTGACTGGATATAAGGAAAAGAGTCCTGTAGCTGTTGATGTTATTCAGTTGTGTCTGATTCTTTGTAACAGTTTGGAGGTTTCTTGGCAAAGATAGTAGAGTGATTTGCCATTTCCTTCTCCAGTTCTGTAATGGCAATGGGAATCTGAAGATCTTCCCTGCTCCTTAACAAGCTTAAGGGAATTTGAAGACTTCCCTGCTTTGAAGATGTACCCTGCCCCCTAATAAGCTGAATGTAATACTATAGAGCCTGTAGTGGGAGGAGTTTGCTGAAGGGTAGAGCAGAGCCCACAGGAATCTGGGAGTCAGAGAAGTTACAGACTGGGGGGAGGAGAGGACACATGAGAGGGAGACAGTTAGGCTTGTGAGTAAATGTTGATTTGTGGGAAGGCTAAAGGAAGCTGTGACTCTCTGTGCTATTATGGCTTATTAACTTCTCCACTACTATGATGGAATCAACTTACTGGTTTGGGGATTTGATTTTCTGGTGTCTGAATAAATGTTTTGCTTCTGTTTTCTATAGGGAGAGTCTGTTAGATTCTGTGTTTGAGCACTATGCCAACATATTTACAATGGCTGTCAGTGCAGTGAATATTGTATTAGTACTACAAACTCATTTTACAGAACAAGAAACTAAGGCAAATAGAGTTAATTGACTTGCCAAGAGTCAAGTTTGTAAGTGCCTGAGACCATATTTGAACTCAGGAAGAGGAGCCTTCCTGACTCTAGGCCCAGTACTCTATGCACCATGGTGCCACCCTTAGCTAGTCCTTTCCAAAAGTCAAATGAGTTGCCATGACTACTAGTGGAGTCCTCATCACCGGAGGTGTTCAAGCAACAATGACGAATTGGGAATTTTGTAAAGAGGAGTTTTTGTTCAATTATACATCATACTAGGTGATTTCTGAGTTAGTTTCTAATTTTAAAAAAAGGCTTTGTTACTTTATGACTAAACAAGAATTAGAGAACATTATAAAATGTAAAATGGATAATTTTGACTACATGAAATTGAAAAGCTTCTGTACAAACAAAGCCAATGTAACCAAGATTAAGAGGGAGGTGGGAAATCGGGAAAGAATCTTTACAACCTATTGTAATGGGAATGCAAATTTGGAAGATCTTCCCTGCCCCTAGGCTAAAGTGCACCTGAAGCCTGGGGTGGGAGGCTTGTTTTTCAGTAGATACTTCTTGATTGGCCAGTGAGTCAATAAGGTTGTTACATTCTCTGAGCCAGGAGAAGGCTATATAAGCCCTTATGTGTAGCTTTGTTTTGGGGGCTCACTTTGAGAAGTGTTCTGTGATTTGATCTGTATTCTGGGAAGCCATTGTCCAGGGCCCCCCCGGCTTTGAAAAACCCAGATGTGGAAACCCAGATGTTGACTGGGTATGGATGTAATGGTTGAAGAGTTTGGAAATCTGTCTACTTGATCTGTTTCTGTCTTGATAATTCTGCCTGTATACTTTGAAGTTCGGGGTGCTGACCTTTTCCCCTGAACAAGGTAAACGATATATGTCTGACTGATTAAAGTAAGCTTGTTAACCCATTTTGAGTTGCTTTCCTTTATCAAAGCAGATCCAAGAACCTGTGTTAGCAGCCACCCTGGGGACGCTGGGGTGCTTGCCGCTACACCTATGTCTCTGACAAAGGACTCATTTCTTAAAAAACAGAGAATTGAGTCAAATTTATAAGAAAACAAGTCATTCCTCAATTGACAAATGGTCAAAGGATATGAACAGGCAATTTTCAGAGAAAGAAATTAGATATCTATAAGCACATGAATAAATTCTCTAATTCACTATTGATTAGAGAAATGCAGATCAAAACAACTCTGAGGTAACACATCTCACCAGTCAGATTGGCTAAGATGACAAAACAGGAAAATAAATGCTGAAGAGGATGTGGGCAAATTGGAACACTAATGCATTTCTGGTGGAGTTGTGAACTGATCCAGCCTTTCTGGAGAGCAATCTGGAATTATGCCCAAAGGGCTATAAATACTTTGATATCCTTTGCAATACCACTCCTAGGGTTATATCCCAAAGAGATCATAGAAGTGGGAGGAAGACCCATATGTACAAAAATGTTTATAGCAGCTCTTTTTGTGATAGCAAAGAATTGGAAATTAAGGGGGTGCCCATCAATTGGGGAATGGCTGAACAAGTTGTGTTATATGCATGTTATGGAATCCTATTGTGCTATAAGAAATGATGATCAGACGGTCTTCATATTTACCTGGAGAGGCTTATATGAACTGATGCTGAATGAGAAGAGTAGAACCAGGAGAAATTTGTACACAATTGCAGACGCAACGTATGTGTGATGACCAACTTTGATAGACTGGACTCCTCTCAGCAATTCAGTGATATAAGTCAATCCCAAAAGACTCATGATGGACAGAAGTATGTGCATCCAGAGAAAGAACTAGAAAGAACTGAGTTTATATCTAGGTGGAAGCAAAATACCTGATCATTTTCCTTCTCTTGTTTGGTTTTACGTCCTCTACCATTTTTCATTCCATCTGATACAATCCGTCTTTATAACCTGATTAATGTATAATGTGAATGTATTTACAGATCCTATACTTGACTATATGCCGCCATGGGGGGGGAGGGAGAGGGGGACAAAATGTGAAACTCAAGGAATTGTGGAATTGAATCCTGTAAACTAAGAGGAAACAAACAAATTAATTAAAAAATAAATAAAGAACTAAAACAATAAATAAAAAAGGCTTTGTTTCAGTGGGTACCTAATACATTTACATTGCATTGTGCAGAATACAGGAAGAGATGCAGTCTTTTAATGACTTTCTAATTCCAAACCTTTAGTCAGTTTCCCTTTCTCATTTGAGCCTCACTCTAGTTTGTGTAGGATTTCATTGCCTTGACCTTTGACTCTTCTTCTTTGTTTCTTCATGCTTTCATAAGTCTATGCCTAATCAATAAGAACAAAGTCACCTACAATGCATTTACTATTTTGCATTTAAAAAGCAACTTTATTCACAACAATCCCACATATTTTATTTTATCTATCTTACAAACAAAGAAACTGAAACTTACGAAGATTATGTGACTGGCTCATGTTATTATAGCAGGTATCAAAGCTGGCATTCAACCATTTTGATCCCAAGCTTAGTTTCCTTTCTACTATACCACACACCACTAAGTAAAACATCCCCTTTTCAAAATACCACCCTCAATAATAACAATAGTAATCAATAATAGTAAATTATACTACTATATATATGTAATGTATGTATGTATATAATGCTTTAATTTTGCAAAGCACTCTACATATCTCATTTGATCCTCAAACATCTATGAAATAGTATGCCTCTTTTTTCCAGTATATGTGTGTGAGTGTATTTAAAAGGCAATGGATTGTCTCTTTTTCTACACATTCTGCTATCTCTTCTTTTTTTTTGCCACCACAAAGAATATGAATTAATGACAACTTTTGTTTGTCTTCCTTATAACCTATTCAGAGCAATGGAGTGAGTATTCAGGAGTGAATGAACCCCATAAACCACACTGCTGATTTTTATTTCTCTTCAGAGTATAACTATAATTAGTTTGTTTTTTTATAAGGTGTAAAATGAATAAGATGGATTGGAATGGTTACTCCAAGTAATTATGTAATTAAGATGCATGCTTGCTGCTATGTGAATTCAAAATCTTTAGGATTTTTTTTTAACTACCACTGGTACAGAGTAAACAATGCTTTAATTTTTAATACTTAACAAATAGTTGCTTATTTTTAACATGCCAAATGGCATATTATTGGCAAATTGGTTTATAGATTTGCCTATTTGGGATGAAATTATCTCATTTTGAGAAATATGCCATAGGTACATGACCAATAATGAAAAGTGGAAATAGATGAAACACTTGTTTAAAATTACCTTCATGTGTATTTCTGGAAAATAATAATTATTTTAAGACTACAGTGTAAATAGCCTGTAAGCTGTGGATATGACATCATTTAGACATTTGAAGTTAATTTTATGATTTTGAATCTCTTTCATGAAGCTAAGTTATTATGAAGTCACAAAATGCATTTATTTTCATGATGGACCTTTGAAATGTTTGTTTAGAAATACATTATTGTGTTTTAGGACATATAAACTTGTAATTGACAATCACCATGGTTCATTTTTCACTCCATTGTTATAGATTCCTTAGTATACAGGAAGAAGAGAAGAGTGTGGCCTATTCAATATTGCTACCTGGACCTTGTCATTCCTTCATTATGAAAAGAGAGAATTATCTTTGAAGCCTATTCCGAATATTTTGATGAATGTTTTTGAGCAATTAACAAAGCTATAGATGCATCTTAATTGAAACACATGCAAAATGAACAACATGAAAATATATCCATGCACATAGAACTTTGATTTATGCGGTGAGGCCATTAAAATTATTTCAATGCTATGGGTGTAACAGACTTTAAGGAAGAGTTGTGTAATATGACAGAAGAAACTTTCAAGATTCTAGGCATAAATACATGTGGGTGAATTAAGTTGATGGATGGGATCTCTGGTTTTAATTTTCTGGTCTTTGACTAAACTTGTTTGAAGTTTCTCAAATTATAAATGTTTGGGTATGCTGAGAGTTTACAAGCAGTATGGCTTTACAACACACTAGTTTTCATCAAAAGATGGGGGAGAAGTCTCTTCTGTTTTCATTGTTATCGTTTGAGTGGCATAGATTAAAAAGAAAAATTTCTTAATGAAAATATAATTCCTAATAATTTTGAAATCACTTAGGAAGAAGATTATTACATTTCACTTTCTCAGATCCAATATTCATCAATCACATCTATTTCCATTTTATAGTCTGAGGTTTTCCATCTTTTTCCTGTCTCATAAATTTGGAAACTTTATCTCATAGTATTTTTCCACTTCTAGTTTCAAAGGGTTCATCTATTCTCATATATTTAACTATACTCACTACAGGAATGACAAAGAAATCTCAATTTCTTTTGCTCATACTCCTGTCCTGAATTTCCAGTTGCTGGAGGGATGCCTTCATTTCAATGTTGTCTAAAACTAAACATGTCTAAAATTCAATTCATCACCTCATGCTCTCCTTTTCCCTCCACCACTAATCCAACTCTCCTTCCAAACCTCCCTTGTTCTAATCTCTTCTCAGTCACTTAGACTTAAAAATGACAATCACATTTGATTAATCTCCCTTGTCCCCTGTATCTAATCAGTAACTGAAATTTCCATTATTTTTCCATTTATAGTTGTATGTATGTATGTATGTATATATATATATGTGTATATATATATATATATATATATATATATATACAGAGAGAGAGAGAGAGAGAGAGAGAGGGAGGGAGAGAGAGAGAGACATATATATGTGTGTATATATACACACCCACAGTCACATGCACACACACACACACAAATATATATATATATATATATATATACATACACACACACACACACATACATTCACTGTCAGTGCCTCATAATTTCATACAAATTTCTCTTGGTTGGTCTTCCTGACTTCAGTGCCTCTCTTTCCCAATCCATCTATGACATGAATTCTCTTTAAACATCACTTATAACATCACTTCTCTGCTCAATTGGTATCAAAGACCCTCAATTGCTTCTCATTTCTGCCCACGTAAAATCTAAGCACATCTGCTTGGTTATAACTGCCTTCAGATCAACGACTACTAACCATTTCCAACTGAATATTGTATTACTCCCCCGAATCCACTCCCCAGAATGATTTACTCCAAATAATGGATTCTTCAAATACACTAAGTTAATCCTTATTTTTTTGCTTAGATTCATGTCACACACCCTTCCTGGTTGGAATGGCATTGCCTCCTATAGCTTTTTAAATTCTCCACATCCTTCAAAGTCCAGATCCAATTCACACTCCCATGCAGATCTTGCTTTCAATGAACTCTCTCTCCTTTGGTTATGATTGTCGGGTAGTCTGGTGATTCTTCAATTATCATTCCTTGCACTGCTTTCTAGGGAAGTTGTTATATATTATTTTGTTGGCATTTAAATTTTTTCCCTTATTTTGATTTTGTTTAAATAGTTCTTATCTCATGTTTGATCCATTACAGTTTTCCGGGACTCCAGTTTGGGGATAAGTTTTGCCACTTTTATTTAAAAATATACTTATATTCCTTTTCATTCTTTCCTCCCTAGTTATTCCATTTTGAATCTCTTGTCTCATTTCTTCTAGGCACTTCTGAAATCTTTATGGCTAATGTATCCCTTTGCCAAGGCTCTTCTTGGCCTTATTCTTGAGTTATATGCTTCTTCTGAAGTAAACTCCTTAGGCATTATTCAAGGCATTTCTTCATTGTGTTTGGTATTTTTAAATTTGTTCTTTTTTCCTGTTTGCTCATATCTATAGCTTCAGTTTCTAATTTAAGGATCTATGCTTGAGTCAAACTCTATTCTTGTATTCCTGAATGCTATGAGCAGATCCTGCTTCTTTCTTGGCTAAAACTTGCCCCACCTTCTGCAAGAATTGTCTAATCTTATTTCCTACAGTGATTCAGGCCAAAGCTATCTGGGTCAAGATTTGAGCAGGACCTGCCTGGGTGCTGGATCGGGCTTTGGCTAACCAGATGCTTCTCTGAGTCTATCATCTGCTATGGCCAGGGTATCAGGGCCACCATGTGCTAAACACTCCTCAGCGACTATGAACTGTCAAGATGTCCAGAGCAGTGAGTCTGTCTTTCACGTGGGATTGGCATGTTCCACATTGAATCTCCCACCTGTGTTCACTTGTCTCCATCCAGAGTTTCAGCAGGATTTTGAAAATTCATTCATACAGTCCTAAACTGAGAAGAGTTTGTACTTGGTTTTCTTTGGTTTTGTTAATTGCTGTTTGTTATAGTATATTTTAAGAAATTTACTAGGATATTGATGGAGAATCTGGGGCTCTTCTGGGCCCTAACACAGTACCATCTTCCTACAATCCTGTTTTCCCTCTATGACATCATATTATACATGTAGTCTAGAGAAAATAGCATGGAGTGGTGGAAAAAATGCTGAATTTAGAGCCAATGGACCTGGATTTTAGTCTTGGCTTTGTTGTTTTCTATCCAATCGACCTCAGAGAAGTCATTTCATTTTTTTAATATCTCAGTTTCTTGTTTCATAAAATGATGGGTCACACTGGGTGGCCATAGAGGTATTATAAATGTTATGACACAATTATCTCAGACTGTATACCAAAGTAAATGTTACCATCATAAGAAATGTACAGGGTAGGGGCGGCTAGGTGGTAAAGTGAGTAAAGTGCTGGCCCTGGAGTCAGGAGGACCTGAGTTAGGTTCTGCCCTCAGACACTTAACACCCACACCAAAAAAAACCCCCAAAACTAGCCATGTAAACTTGAGCAAGTTACTTAACCCCAATTGCCCTCCAAAAGGCAAAAAAAAAAGAAATGTACAGAGTCAACAGATAATAGTCCTGAGGGACTCTCCCATTCTCTTAAGCTGCTTTTAAACAACATTTAAGAACTAGAAGAAAAGACTCTTCAACTTAATATTTTTTACTGGACTTTATCCAAATTAGAGATTTTGTGGCAGAAAAACAGAATTCTCAGTGGGTCTGGTGTTCCAGGGTGAGTTTTCTTGTGTGTCTTTGTTTCTCTTTGCTATGTAAGTACCTGGCAAAGACTGAGCTGTAAGTTGCAGACAATACTCAAAAATAAAGCAATGTTAAGTCAGTCTAACTAAGTCGGGGCAGCTTTGTTTTTTGTAGCATCTTCCAAGACATATCAAATTCTCCCAAACACATCTTTGTGGAAATATAGGAATCATAAAAATCAGCCCATAATACAATTATTATCAAATGATAGATTTTGAATTGCCAACCCCTCTCAGTTTAGGAAATCAGAGATATGACAGGAGTTGTCTAAGGTCATGTACAATAGTTGGATTTGAATCTCAGTGTTCTCACTCCAGATTTAGCCTACCCAGAAGTAGCAAAGGTGGACGTAAAGCTGCCAAAAGAAGAAGCAAAGCAATATTTCTCTTTTAGCATTGGGAATACTGACTTAAAAGTGGCAGGATGTCCTCACGTATTTGGTTCACATCCAATTTCCACTAGTTGTAGCATAGACCTGAGCTAAAGTTACTATTCATCATTGGAACTTAGTATTCACTTACATTTCATTGATCTCATGACATTTTAGAACTAAAAACCTTTTATTTTACTTCCAAACCATAAATAGCCTTTTCAAACTCATGTTTGCATAAAAATCCTGGAACTGGGAATTGAAAGGTGAGCTCAATCAGTACAAAAGACAAAATCCCCAGAAGTAATTAGTACTCTTTTGAGGGCTTCTTATAGGCATAGCATGTGCTGTCTTGATAGCAACTCCATACTAACCATTTCCCCCAGGAAAGCTAAAATGACATTAATTCAGTCCGTGTGGTGAGGTCATTACCTCAAAGTACATGATATTCTCATTTCCACTAACTAACCATTTTCTATATAGCATCCTAGGTAGCTCACATTGTATTCCTAACTTCATATTTCATGGTGGGGAGCTGAGTGACTCTGAAATCTTGTTGGTCCTACCAACAAATAAAGGACGGATGATAGGATGTTCATCTGTCTTATGAGCATAAGCCTAGCTACGTTCAGAAAGGCTCATCACCAGATTAAATGCCCTGTTAGTAGTATTTTGATCATTTGATTTCTCTGACAGAAACTCATGAAACTATCAACTAGATCAATGAGGGGTTTACATGAAGGACTGTCCAGAATTGTTAAAGTCCTCTTAGTACATGCCATTGCCTGCCATAGTTGGAACTCTAGTGTAGATGTTGGAAAGTATTTGATATATTGGCCTACACAATACTCCATTTCTGGGTTTTGTGCCTTTTCACCCGCTGCTCAGACCCTCCATCCCTGCACTACTCTATCCTCACCTATTCCTCTTGGCTTCCCTAATCTCTTTCAAGACAGCTCAAATCCCACTTTCTCTAGAGGCTTTTCTCACTTCCCACTTCTCTGATTAGTACCTTCACTCCAAGGTTACCTACAATGTATTACTTACAATTATATCTTCTACATATCTATACTTATTTTCATAATACTTCTCCTTGAAGAATATGAACTCCTTTAGGGAATGAAACATATTTCCGCCTTTCTTTTTGTCCTCAGTATTTATTGAAGTACATGACATATAGTGAATGCTCAGTAAATAGTTGCTGACTGATTAATATAGTGAAGACTTCCTGAATTCTTAAAAAAATAAATGTATATTTAAAATAAAGATATAGCTAAATTGGAAATAGAGAATGAGTTTGTTTTTCCTAATGCCAGCTGGACTTAAAGAATTTATTTATATAAAATGCTTAAAGTATTGAGAAGTGAATTGATATGAATTGCCCTCAAAGAAAGATGGTAAAAAAAAAGAA
>NW_027185655.1:51298752-51324763 GCF_028583685.1 Petaurus breviceps papuanus
AGAGAGAGAGAGAGAGAGAGAGAGAGAGAGAGAGAGAGAGAGAGAGATTGAGAGCTTTATCCTTTTTCCTTCTCCCATACTTAAATAAGTAAAATATAAACCATGACAGTTTGGTTGATTATAGATCCATCAAAGATAAAATTAGCCAAGAAACAAATAAAGCAAACGTATCTACATCAAGATGAATATGGCATTTCTAGCACCTTGTAGTCAACTCAATGGAAATTTCATATGGTAGAAAAAACACAAGTAGACATGCATGTTGGCCCATGGACTACACAGACTCTGGAGAATAGCATCTACATTCTGGCCTGCCATCATAGATGTGTTGAGCCTTAACAAAATTGGGGGAACAAGACACTGAAGCAGCAAGTGGAAGCATTTGATTTTAGGCAAAAGCACTCTTGGGAAACAAGTAGCATTTACTTCCAGTGATGGTAGCAAAAATATGGGTTGTTTTGACATTAATTTTGCTTTCCTTTGACATTTTCTCTTTGCATGATGGGCATTATTCTATGGCTTAACAATATAAGAATGAGGGTTCTTCTACTCTTAACTCTGCTACTCTCTAGAAGTGTTACCTTTGCCAAGTCTCCTGATCTTCCTTGGTCTCAGTTTTCTCATCTGAAAAACTTGATGAGAGGAGTTTGACTAAGTGGTCTACAAAGTCACTTCCTTTAAAAAAAAAGTCTTTAATTCCATAAGAACTCCTTGAAGACCAAGGGTTATATGATAAAAGTAAGCAACAAGGAGCTATAGAGGATAAAATTCTTGACTGGGAGTCAGGAAGATGAGTTCAAATCCTTCCACTTAAGGCAGTTAAGAGATATTTGACCCTAGGTAAGTCTCTCAACTTCTCTCAGACTCAGTTTCCTCATCTGTAAATGAAAGGGCTATACTAGATCTTTAGATTGGAGATAATAGCACATATCTCATAGGTTTGTTGTAAGAATCAAGTGAGACAAAATGTGTAAAGTCCTTTTCAAATACTAAAGTGATCTGCAATTGTTAGCAATTATTAGATTAATCTTTCCTTGGCACCTTCTGTTTTACTTCTCTGCTTCATTCTCTCCACTGTAATGTTTTGTCCACCCTTGAGCTATTGGCAGTTCCCACCTGTCAAAAAGAAAATAAGGGGACTTGAAGGAAAGTAGTTGAATGTGAGGTTGTATCTAACCCCTGTTTCCAATTATGAGTAAATATCCCACAAATATGAGGAAAATCCCCCAAATAAAGTAAGAAAAATAACAATAAATAAGAGTAAAAAGGAAATAACTTTCACACAAGGTAGTTTTACTGGTGAAAAAACCCTAGCAACAATAACAAAAACAGAAGGACAAGTTACCAGCTCAGTGCTCCTATTTATATCCTGAACTCACTGCCCAAGTCTCTGAAGTTCCAATGTAGTAGCCACAATCAAAGTCTCTCTTCACCCTTACCCAGTAGAGGTCTATAAATTCATCCTACCATAGTGGTTTGCATAAAAGAAATCAGGGGTCCTTAGATGGAGGAATGGCCTAATATTTCTTATTTTGTTCCAGTGCTCCTAGAACATAAGGGAAAGAAACTTGCAGAAAGGTCATTCTCCCATTAAAGTTTGCCAGATGCATCTAAATTTTAAAAAAATCTAAAATCAGATGAGGAGGGGAAAACTTCTAACAAGACAGCTGAGTGAGCATTATACCTAGACCTAAATCCCCTCCACCATCTCAAAATAATGCAAAGTCAGATTCAATAGCCCTTCTTACAGGGACTATGTATAATTATCCTCACTGCATTTTTAAGAAGAATGTCTTGGTGAACTAAAGTTTGCCTGTGATCTGTGTGAAGTGTCTGGGAATACTGGTAGTTAGTCTTATTCTGGAAATACTGTAAACCATCATAGCTAAACAACAACAGCAATTTGAACATAGAGAGAAGGACTGAGATAGCTGTGTGCATTTTTTTCCCTTGAGGGAGGTTTCATAAGGTATGAGAGAAAAGACTAAAAGAAATTCTTTCCTGAGGGAATAAGTGGTATTTCTTAACGTAGGAAAACATCATAAGAGAATTTTGAAAAGAAACTTTTGCTGACAATCTGAGAGAATTGAATTACTGAATTATAATTGGTTATCTATCATGTGGAGGTATATTAATGATTTTTAAACATTTGTCATTGTATTTTTATTACAGTTACTAAATCAACAATAAATTGATGTTTATTTAAAACTATGAGACTAAGGAGTATGATATATAGACAGAAATTACTGAAAACATATGGGAAAATAGGTTTTTTTAGTTTAATAACTGATGATTAATATCCTGGGTAGAAGCTCAGAACTAATTAGCTAATAAAAGAGATTGTGGGTTCTATTGATTTATGGAGTAACAAAACATTTAACTGCCTTAGAATCAAAGGTGACAATAAGGTAAAGAATCAAGTAGCAGGTTCAAATGTAAAGGTTTGGTGTTGTTATCAATTAATGTGTGCATACAACATCCATGTATAATACATATTGGTGTGTTTATCCTAAACCTAGTGTGCTAGCAGAAAATATACCAAATGAAGAAAATATGTAACAACAAATAGTAACAAAAAAAGGGAAAAGAAGTGATCACAAGAAAAACACCACAAGAAAAAAAGATCAGTAAGAATAATTTAAACAAATCAAATACAATTAATGAATACTGCAGTATGAAATAAATCAAGTTGAAAACTTGTGTTGAGAAAGTTTTAGACTAATTATTATAAATTCTGCAGAAATTACAATGAAGCAACTACAAACACTTTGTACAGACAGGTAATAAAAGAATGAAAAGAAGAAATAAGGTTGGAGATTATGACAGGATTTCAAGCTCTCAAATAAAAGATTTGCATATAAGATAAAAGAGTTTATATGTTAAAATAAAACAAAACAACTTTTCTGGAAAAGAGAATCACAACATTTAAAATAACAATTAATATATAGAAGAAAAATATAAAAAAATTAGAAGAAATGCATGGCTGAAAAGTTACATAGAAAAACTATACATGAGATATATTTATAACAAAAAAATTGAAAATTAAAAATCTTGAATATCACACTGCATGAAATCATAAAACACATTTTCATGAAGACTTAGGAACAAAAGGCAAAGTACAGATTACAAAATTCAATATATTGTAGAAAAATGAATTCAAATTTTAATTCATCAAAAACTATCATGGTAAATCAGTAGTCAGAATTGTTCACTATTAGTAACAAACTGCTTGAAATGCTAGCTCTATCAATAAGGTAAGAGAAATCAATTGAAAAAGCAAAATTTCATAAAAGGCAGGCAAAATTATTGCTATCCAGAAATGGTATAATCATTTACTTAAACACAAAAGAGACAACACTGAAGAATCAGGGAAGAAACTAACCAATATAATTAGTAACTTCAATAAAGTTATAGATTGCAAAATAAATATACAGAAATCACCAGCATCTAACAAAAACTCGGGGAAAAATTGAAATAAAAATTCCATTCAAAATAACTAAGACATTTATCTTTAGCATGTCAGCTTTGTGATTCTGCATCATTCTCCCCGTTGCATTTTAGTGTTTTGTCCACTCTCCAGCAGCTTGGTATTGACGTATCAAGACCCATTGAGAACTTAGTCACAAGTCTAAATCATTCCTTATACAAATAAAAGACCTAAATGCTCAACATAACAAAAATGACTAAATAGCTTTTGTTTTCCTACAGATTTGAGGCTGTACCAATTAAATTACCAACGGATCATTTTATTTAATTTTATAAAACAGCACTAAATCCATCTGTGAGGGGAAAAAAATGATGAAAAATTCATAGGGAATAAAAGATACAAATGGTTTTCTCCACTTTCCTCGAGGCGGAAATAGGTCCTCAGCCTCTTCCGCGGTGGCTCTGAGGTCAAAATGAAGTTCAATCCTTTGTGACCTCTGACCAAAGCAAGAACCGCAAGAGGCATTTTAATGCCCCTTCCCACATACGGAGGAAAATTGTCTTCTCCTCTTTGTAAAGAGCTGAGACAGAAGTGCAATGTCTGCTCCATGCCCATTCGAAAAGATGAAGTCCAGTTTCTTCAAGGACACGACAAAGGTCAGCAGATTAGCAAGATAGTCCAGGTTTACAGGAAGAAATATGTGACCTACATTGAGTGTGTGCAGCAGGAGAAGGCTAGTGGTACAACTGTCCATGTGGGCATTCATCCCAGCAAGGTGGTTATCACAAGGCTAATGCTGGACAAAAATCGCAAAAAGATCCTTGAGTGAAAAGCCAAATCTCATCAAGTAGGAAAGGAAAAGGGCAAATATAAGGAAGAAACTGTTGAGAAAATGCAGGGGTAAAAATTACATGGCTATAATTAAATTTCTAGAATGAACAAAAATGATATAAATGAAGGGGATCTAAAATCATCAAAGTTCAATTTACAAAGAAGTTAAAATCAAAATTATTTGCTACTCAAGAATAAAAAAGGACAGCAGTGGGGTTGAGCCAAGATGGTGGAGTGAAAGCAGGAACTTGCTTAAGCTCCCACACAAACCATCTACAATACCTGTGAAATATGAGTAAACAAATTTTAAAGCTAAAGAACCCACTATGTGATAGAGAGAAACAAATTTCCTATTAAAAGCAGCCTGGCAGGCCAACAGGAAGGGTCTATTGCACCAGCATGGGGGTTTAGCAGTCCCATGTGAGCTGTGTGGGCTCAGACCCCAGACGGCCCCAACCAACAGCACAGAGAGGTCAGAGCAGACTTCAGGAAAATGAATCACTGGCAGCTGTGATTTCCAGACTTCTCAACCCATAAATGCAAAAGAGAAAGTAAAAGGTCAGTAGGGACCTTTGCTGGAGCTGGGTGAGAGAAGACCATGGTCTGGCCCCTGCCCCCAGGGTGAGAAATGGTAGAGGCACAGCAGCTGCAGCTGCTGCCCTGTGGCTGCTGCCAGAGCTCCTGGCCTACACATCATAGGGAGAACAAGCTACCATTCAGAGGGTAATTGCTCTTGCTTTAACCTGCTTGGATCTTGGTCACTGTCTTGGGTGGTAGTCCTGGGGTGAGGAACACCAGTGTGAAAAGTTTGTGGGGGCTGTAGAGAGGGCATCCTACTCATATCTCTGATGACTGCAGAAACCCCAGCATATTGGGACACAGCTTTCTCCACTCTGGAAGCAGAGTTCTATCATGGTAAAGAGCTCAAAAGTGAAGTAATTGACTGGCAAAATAAACAAGCAGAGGAAACACAATTAGACCAAAAAATCCTTTTTTGGAGACAAAAAGGATCAAAATATGGAACCAGAAGAAGACAACAAAGTCAAAACTTCTGCATCAGAAGCTTCCAAGAAAAATATGAATTGGTTACAGGCCATAGAGGAGATCAAGAAGGATTTTGAAAATCAAGTAAGAGAAGTGGAGGAAAAAATTGGGAAGAGAAATGAGAATGATGCAAGAAAATGAGGAAAAGACAGTCAACAGGCTGCTAAAGGAGACCTAAAAAATACTGAAGAAAATAACATCTTAAAAAATAGACTAACTCAAATGGCAAAAGCGGCCCAAAAAGCCAAAGAGGAGAAGAATACCTTAAAGAGCTGAATTTGCCAGATGGAAAAGGAATTTCAAAAATTTACTGAAGAGAATAGTATCTTCAAAATTATATTGGAGCAAATGGAAGCTAATGAATTTATGAGACATCAAGATACTATAAAACAGATCCAATCAAATGAAAAAAATAGAAGGCAATGTGAAATATCTCATTGGAAAAACCACAGACCTGGAAAATAGATACAGGAGAGATAATTTGAAAATTATTGGATTACTTGAAAGTCATGTTAAAAAAAATAACCTAGAATTCATCCTTCAATAAATTCTCAAGGAAAATTGCCCAGATGTTTTAGAACCAGAGGGCAACATTGAGGTTGAAAGAATCCACCAATCACATCTTGAAAAAGATGGCAAAAAGAATTTTTTTGGAATTTAAGAATTAGGAATTTTATAGGAATATTAGGAATATTATAGCCATATTCTGGAGTTCCCAGATCAAAAAGGAAATATTACTAGCAGCCAGGAAAAAACAATTTGAATATTGTGGAAACACAATCAGGATAACACAGGATCTGGCAGCTTCTACACTGAGGGGTAGAAGGGCTTGGAATATGATATTCTGGAGGTCAAAGGAGCTGGGATTAAAACCAAGATCACTTAGGCAGTCAAAATGAGTATCATGTTTCAGGGGAAAAATATGGTCATTCAATGGAATAGAGGACTTTCAAGCATTTGTGATGAAAAAACAAGAGCTGAATAGAAAATTTGACATTCAGATATAAGAAGCAAGAGAAGCTTGAGAAGCTAAACAGGGAAAAGAAATCATAAGGAACTTATCAACTTACATTCCTATATGGAAAATTGATGATTGTAACTTATGAAACTTTTCTCAGTATGAGAATAGTTGAAGGGAATATAAATGTGTGTGTATACACACACATGTGTGTTTATGTATACATACATATATGTCTATATAGGAGTGTATGTGTGTATATATGTGTACAGGTATACATAGACAGAGGGCATAGGGCCAATTGAATAGGAAGTGATGATAATTAAAAGGTATAATTGAGAAGTGAGAGAAGACTATAATGAGAGGAGATGGGGTGAGACAGAATGGGGTAAATTATCTCATATAGAAGAGGCAAGGGAAAACTGTTACAATGGAGGGAAAGAACAGAAAGGCAAAAGGGAATAAGTCAACCTTACTATCTTTGAATTTGGCTTAGGGAGGGAATGACATACACACTAAATAGTGTGTCTCACCCTACAGGGGAGTAGGGAGTAAGGGGATGAGAGGGGGGGATGATGGAGGAAAGGGAAGGTTGCGGGGTGGGGGGAGATAAGTTGGAAGCACACACTTTTGAAAAGGGACAGGGTCAAAGTATAGAATAAAACAAGTAGGGAGGGCACGATAGGAGGGAGGGTAATATAGTCAATCTTTCACAATATATCCACTATGGAAATGTTTTGCATAGATACACATGTACAACATTTCTTGAATTGCTTATCTTCCCATTAAGGGTGGATGACGATGAAGGAAGAGAAAGAATATGAAATTAAAAGTTTTAAAATCAAATGTTTAATATATAAATAATAATTATCATTAGTTTTCTGCAACCTGGAAATAAGATATACAGGCACTGGGGCATAGAGATACATCTTGCCCTACTGGAAAGTCAGAGAGGGAATGGGGGAGACTATAAGAGAGAGCAGATTGGGGGAGGGGGTATACAGTGGGATTGATGTTTAGGGGTTGTGAGTGGGGGAGAGATGGTGAGAAAATTTGTAACTCAAATCTTGTGGAAATGAATGATGTAAACTAAAAATAAATAAAATTTAATTTAAAAAGATAAAATAAAATAATTCAATTGGACTAGAAAAAAATAATAATTGTAACTCATGAGACTTTTCTTAGTAGGAAGATAGTTGAAGGGAATATATATATGTTTGTGTATATATATATATGTTTGTGTGTATGTGTGTATACATATATATGTATACAAACATATATGTATGTGTAGGAGGTTGTATGTGTGTGTATATATATATGCGAGTGTATATATATATGTGTGTGTGTTCATGTATACATAGACAGAGGGCACAGGGTCAGTTGAATAGGAAAGGATGTTATCTAAAAAATAAAATTAAGAGGTAAGAGAAGAATATAATGGGAGAAGGAGAAAGGGAGAGATGGATTAGGGCAAATTATCTCATCTAAAAGAGGCAACAGAAAACTTACAATGGAGAGTAAGAGCAGGAAGGTGAAAGGGAATGGGTCAACCTTACTCTCACTGAATTTGGTTTAAGGAGGGAATAACATGCACACACAATTGGTTATCTTACCCTACAGGAAAGTAGGGGGAATGGGATGGGGGGGGTGATGGGAGGGCAGATTGGGGGAGAGATAGTTAGAAGCAAACCCTTTTGAAAAGGGACAGGGTCAATGTAGAAAACAGAAAAAGTGAGGGGTGGGATTGGATGGAGGGAAATATAGTTAGTCTTTCTATATATAACTATATATAGCAGTAAAACTACATTAAAAAAAACATTTTGTGTAACTACACATGTAAAGCCTATATTGAATTGATCGTATTCCCAGTGGTGGTGGGTAAGGAGAGAAAAATGGAAAGAATCTGGAAGTCAAAGTTTTAAAAACAAATGTTAAAAAAAATTGTTTTTTACATGCAATTGGGAAATGAGATATATAAGCACTGGGGTATAGAAATCCATTTTGCCCTACTAGAAGGTTGGGGGTGTATGGGGGAGGATATAAGTTAAAACAGATTGGGGGAAGGGGTATTCAATAGGCTTGCTTTCTTGGGTGAGGAGTTGGGGAAAGATGGAGAAAATTTGTAACTCAAAATCTTGTGGAAATGAATGTTGAGAACTAAAAATAGGTAAACAAAAGAAAGAAAAGGACATCAATATAATTGGGTAAAAGAAGAGAAAGTTAGAGGAAAATGAACACAATGACCTTGTTTTCAATAAATCCAAGAACTAGGTAACACCTGAAAAACCATTTGAAAGGCATTTTTGGCTAAAGATTTGCTGTTCTTTTGCTATTTTGTAAGAGAAGGTACTATGGAGGAAGGCTTTTGGGGTAGTGATTGCTATGTTGAAACAAAATACTTCAGTAAAACATTATTTTTTAAAGGAAAGTGATTCCATTAACTTATATACAATTAAGCATGTCATTATGTTACCCCTCCCATGGCTGGCTGAATTTTAAAATGGAAATTCTGGAAAGGGAATTATTTAAACAAAGACATTTGTTTGGGTTAATCCTTAAACCAAATAAATTAATCGGGTTTGGCGGGTCTTTCCAGGTAGACAGTCTTTCAAATGGCGCTACATAAGGTGCTGTCTCCTTTGCATATGTGTATTGAAAACCATAGCCCTATTTCTTCTGTGCCAGAATGATAGATAGAAGAGAGGGGAAGAGCAATGAATCAGTGTGTTATGATGGAGGCAAAAAATTAAATTCAGAGTCAGAGTCCCTGAGATAAAATGTTAGTTTGCCATAATTCTTCTGACTTGTTTTCAGCATTCCCAGGTGGGGTGTATGTGTCCTACAGAAGACCCTCAGGCTACTTCTACAAGGGGATCTGGTTGGTATTAATAGAAGAGAATGAATAGCTGGTGCAGATGGCCATAGAAGAAACTGACTTGACGAGTGTGGCAGAGAAGTCAGTTTATTTTCATGTTCAGTCCATTACTGTTGCTCTAAGCAGAAAGTACCTTTCAGTATCCATTTTTTGGAAGGAAGGTTTATTACATATGTCTGGTTCTCAATTCCAACAGCTTAAGGGAGATCTAAATAAAATGCTAGAATCAACCTTTAAAAAAAAGACTTACTTTGAGTCCAAATCTAGGACATATGCCCCCCCCTCCTCCCTAGATCTCACTCGAGGACATCCTGAGAGAATATCAGCATGGATAGATGCTTACAATGTGATCCATGGTGTGGCATAGTGGAAACCATGTGAGATTTGGAGTCAAAAGTCCTGGATATAAATAACAAGCAGCCCCTGCTACCATATTACCTGTGTGACCTTGGCCAAGTCATTTAATGTTCTTGTTTTATCATTTATAAAATGAGAGGGTAGAATTAGTTAACCTCTGAAACTCTTCAATTTATAAAATCCTATAAAATCCTTATAAAATCCTCTCAGGAAAAAGAAGGTTCAGATAGTACCCCATAATGTATAAGTAGACTCCCCCAGGAATCTTTCACTATAAGTAGTGAACAGTTGGGTCAAGTGAGAGACTTATTATATTAGTATTACTTCTATGAGTTACCACTAGGCAAGGTTTTGGAAGAAGAGATCACTAGAATAGAATGAGTGTCTCACTTATCATGTAATAGAATTACAGATTTAAAGAAGGAAGGTCATCTTTTTCAAGACTCATTTTACTCTTGAGGAAATTCAGGCCTAGAGAAAGATCAAGTGATTTGTCCAAGATCAAATATGTGATTAAAGCCCATACTCAAACCCAGGTTTTTCATCCCCAAATTTAGTTCTTTTCCCACTGTACCACACTACCTGATGACTTGTGGGTGAGTGAAATAAAGTTTGAAAGGTGAGTTGTGAAAGTGTGGGAGTCTTTGTTGGTCACATGATGCAACACAGTGAACCCCAGAATGGAGGAGTGAGCCATGATGAATGTCCATTGCATTATCAATCCAGCCTAGAGCTACCAATACAATGACAATGGCTGATGTCAATTTCACTCTTACATCCTACTGAAATATCATGCCAGAATTTTGGGACCCTGGTTTTTCAGTGGTCAGGCAATTCTGACATTTTGAAATATCTCAATGAGCCCAGTGCTTTCTGAGACACCCAAAAAGCCCTCACAGAGGAGAAGGAGATATTGGTGAGCAGACTGGATACAATATATTATTCAGGTCAATATATTGTCATTTTTCTTTAAGTATGACCTATACTTTTTTGGTGACAGAGAAGACTGCTAGAAAGAAGAAAAGAAAACAAATGAAAAGGGTAAAAAGAAGAGAAGGGAAAGGAAGAAAGGGGAAGAAAAGGGAAGAAAAAAGAAAGGAAAAAAGACTCATTTTTCAGCATTCTAACCTTTTCTTTCCAGTGTCAGGATCCAAGTAATGGAGTTTAGGAAATTTCCCAAGGGCTGGTAGAGCACATTGCCCTTTTCTAGGAGAGGTTAGTATCTTCACATCTGCTATGTCCTTAGTGATATAAAGTATATCACCACAAAATCCTGATGCCCTGACTCCAGAAACCTATCTCTTTGAGTCCCTTCATCTCTGATCAGTAACAAAGTGTTGTAGAAATTTTCCTGGCCTAATAGGCAACTATTTCCATTTTGGGAGTTTTCCGCATAACTTGAAGTGGTTTCACATTTGAGCTTCTCTCTAATATTTCCTGTCTATTTGTTTGTTCCAATAAACAACCCTTATATTGCCCTGTTCCCTGATACCATGGTCCACTGGTCCACTAAAATCAAAATGGACTCCCTCCTTTATAGTGAGCCTCCCTTTCTATATGAGTATGTGTGTGTGTGTGTGTGTGCATGTGTATAATAAGTTTCTTCTCATCTTCTCCCTTCTACCTCCAAAATAATTTTTCTTTCAGTGCTTTTCTGGTATTCATAAAGACTCTGCATGTGATCTTTCATTTACCATTTTTAATACCCCTCCCAGGGTTTTGCTCCTATTTCTAGAAAATACAGTCAGGTCCCATTGCCTGGACTCTTTGTCACCTGTCACTATTTATCTGTGCCACAGAGAAATGGAGTTGAATGGAAGAAATGATTAGGTGGGTGCTAGCATAGAGTTAAGGATGGTGAGAAGCCACAATGGTAGAGAGCAGAGCAAATAAAAACTAGTAGGTGGGTTAAAGTGGGGGAAAGCATTCAGCATACTGTGGAGCCTGTACTTACCTGAAAGGAGTAGAAGCTAAGAGATGAGAAAGTCATAGATAAATGTATTCAAAGTGGGGAATTTCATTTTATTCAATCTAGGTGCATAAAAATGACAAATAATTCAAATGGTTCACAAAAATTATCATGCAAAGCTATGAAAGTTCTCTGGGAAAATTACCATTGTGACCCTAAAATCTCTAAATTGTGGGTACACCTGCACAAAACAGGACAGGGGGTCTTAGGTGAATCAGACCTCAAGCAGATAGACCCTGCACTTGAGGTTTGTTTTTTTTTATTTATTAAGTAACCAAGACAAAAATTGTGTATCATTCTCATAGCAAGAATAAGGATGGAAGAAAATCCAACCGTTGTATTGTTCACATATCAGTTTTTCCCCCTACTCCCTCTTCTGCTCAAAGTGCAAGATTGTTGTTTGATCCCCTGGGTCTTTTAACAAAATGCTCCCATCTGCAGGGTTCTTTTTCTTTTAAAAGAAGGTTGCTATTTAAATCTCTTCTCTATCCAAGTACTTGAGTATTTAAATTGCACCGTTAATGCATAGTTAAAAGTAATGAGCATTTAGTACTGTTTTCTCTCTGCATCAAACTACTCCCTCATGTAATTTAACAGTTTATTTTTTTTCCTCCTTCAATGATGTTGGTAGTGAGCTAGTCATGAATTTCTACCTGGATTTTGTGGTTTCTCCAACATCCTCTGTTCCTCTAGGGCATGTTGACCCACTACTAGATGCTGTTGTGCTGTCTCTAAAGGATAAGCAGTCCTTCAAAGGTTTTTCATTAACAATTCCTTTTTCTGGTTTTGGAAAAAAGTTATTAGGATGTATAAATCATGGGCATATGTGCTTTCCAAATCAGTAACATTTGCTGCCTCTGCTGTGAAATTCTTTATAAAACAGTTAAGACATGATAAGCATATTTTGGTCTGATGGGTGTGTTTGTGCATGTGTGTGTTTGTGTGTGTGTGAGAGACATGCTCTACTACCAAGTCAATGGTTTTTACTCTAAACTATCCCTGAGGGAAAAGATGATTTAAAAATAAACTAACTTTCACCAAGGTTTTACTTGATCATTAAATTATAATTGTTAAACATAATTTTCCTTAGAAATCTTCATTAGGTAGTACATAGGCCTTTTAGTGAGTTTCTGCTCTTTCTTCCCAACTACAGTTGGACAGCCAAATGACTCTCCCAGAATCGTGTCAAGAAGCCAATGACTCCGTCTTTATATTGCATAGTGTCCATCTGATTGGTGGTTCATTTAGATGCTGCCATTCAGTCTTACCCTTATGTCTTTTCTTCCTTTCTACTTATGGTATTATAGAATCTCAGAGTTAGAAGGGTAATTGAGTCAAACTCACTGCCTGTTAACGAAATTACTCCTTGAAACTCTCAATAGAGAAACTCTCTTTACCAATGCAAATCAGCATCTTCTTACCAGCGTATGTAGTTTTAAAGCAGTGACTTGGGCACTAAGAGGTTAAAGTATCAGATTCCCATAGCCAGTGGGACTTGAATTCATATCTATCTAACTCTGAGACTAACCCTCTAGCTGCCCTTTCAATCAGACTCTGCTAAACCTAATTTAATCATTCATTGATGATTTAAAAGACTCAGAATCAGTCTTTGCCCTGAGGTCATCAGTACAATCAATTAACAATTAAGCATGTATTAAGATTATGCCCATTATCATTGGCATAAATTTTTGTTCTGTTCAGAACACAGAAATGTTCATTAATAGAGAGTCACGCTTAATAAAATCAAAGAAGAATAAAACTTGATTAATCTAGTAACATGATTTGGTTTAATTTTAATGTGTTTTGATTGTGGGCTAAGGTCTGATGTGATTTAAGAGAACAAAGAAAGATACATGTCTTTTACAAGAAATTGAACATTAAAATACGTATGCTTTTTAGAGAAGAAAGGGGCAGGCTATAAGACTTTATTAAGAGAATAAGAGTCAGTGTGGCATATAGGGGAAAAGAAGGAAATAAGCAGTGAGCCTACTATCATCAGACACTGTACTAAGTACTTTATAAATATTGGATTGTTTCTGAACCAGCTAAGTCATACACACCACTTATTTCTCTTGGTCAGTGCTTCTCCATGGAGCAGGGGTTTTTCAAAGGATGTGGCATTGTTTATAAGTAAGCCATGAGTTTAATGGAGTGTGAAAGAGTGTTTTAGAAGCATTGTCATAGAGGAATATGAATGGGGTATTTCAAAAGCTGCTATTGTTTATCATCACTCATATCCAATGATTAGTTGATTCTTTTGTCATGAAACTTTCTCTAGACAGAATGCAAGCTTCTTGAGGATAAGTTTTGTTGCACATTTGTCTTTGTGTGCTTGGTGCCCAGTAAGTGATCAAACGTTTCTTTGATTGATTCTAGAATTAAACACATACATATTCAACCCAGAAAACATACTTATATATCTCTCCCTGGTATTTAACATGGTAAAATTCTCTATCCTTCATCCTGAGTTGGTGATATAAACTTAAGAAAACTAAGGAGTCCTAAATGAGCTGGCTATGCTTGAAAATATGGCTTATGGCAATTTTGGAAAAAAAATACGAAGAGACAAGCATGGCAGAAAATAGAAGAGTTTCAGATGACTTCTCTTGAACAGACAAGTAAGTGATCAAAGAAACATAAGAGGTTAGTCAAAGATGAACAATTTTGTGATAATAACATTGACCCAAACCTCCAATCTGATAAGGCAGTTATAGACAGAGAAGGGATAAAACTCTTTTTAAGGTTTTTTCTATCAAATTTCTCTTAATAAAAGAGAATATTGTTCTTTGGATCCGTGATGTTACACTACTAACTTGAAAGTGTTCTCTCCCAGGATGCAAAGAATATATAGAAATGCACCTTGGAGGATGCTAGGTAAATGCCAACACTGTCCCTTCTCTTCTCTATGATTCTCAGATCCAGGGTTGTGTTTGGGCATGGTTTCACTGCATAGTTATATAGACTGATACATAGAAGTGTAGGGAAAATGGTTAGCCAGTGAAAAGACTAGAGGAACACCCTTCTTCAGTACTGATAGTTTGTTCTTTTCCTTTGGTAATGAGGAGGTTGGAGGGGGGATAACACATTGTATTAGAGTTGGAGAAAACTGTTTTTCAATACAGAAATAAATTAAGAAGAGTAGTTTCAGAGAATTAAATACAATTTTAAAAAACTTAGAGAATATTAAGGTCTAAAACATGTGGGGAAAATATAAACTATGAAATTTCAGTACAATAAAAATAAAACAATAACACATGCCACTCAGTCAATAAACATTTTAAGTGCTTACTATGTAACAGGAGCTTCACTAAGCACTGGGGGTACAAAAGGCAAAACTAAAACAAAAACAGTCTCTGGCCTGAAGGAGCTCACAATCTAATGAGGAAAAAAATAAGAAAATAGTTGTTTTATTTTTTCAGTCATGTCCAACTTTTTGTGATCATATTTGGGGTTTTCTTGGCAAAGCTACTAGAGTGGTTTGCCATTTCCTTCTCCAGATCATTTTACAGAAGAGGAAATTGAGGCAAACAGAGTTAAGTGAGTTGATCAGGGTTACACACATAGGAAGAATCTGAGGTTGAATTTGAACTCAGGTCTTCTTGAGTCCAGGACCAACCTTTTTTCTACTGTGCCACCTAGTTGCCCCTATGCAAAACTTCTGCAATAATTAAAAAACAAAAGATGATGACCTATACCAGGGTAAGGGTTGTGATGAATGAGATGAATGAGAGAATATATAGAATATATACAATATATACAATATACAAGAGAAATTATAAAGATAAAATCAATAGTCTTTTTCAACATATTGGATACAGGGAGTGAGTTAGAACTCTATGATTAATCTAAGTTGAGAGGCTGAGGACTGGGGAGATGATGGCACCCTCAATAGCAATAGAGAATTTAGGAAGCAATTAGAGTTTGAGAGGAAAAATAATGAGTTCAATCAATGAAAATGAATTACTATAATTTTAACTATAGCTAATATTTATATAGACCTTTACAATTTACAAAGCAATTGTCAAAAATTTATAACGTTGTATAGTACAAGAAATTTTAATGTAGTCTTACAGAGGAGGGAAATTAGGTAGAGAGCAGTCAAGTAACTTAAATGATTTGCCCAAGATCACATAGCCAGTCATAAATGGCAAAACCAAGACTCAAATCCCAGCCATCTGACATCCAGTCCCTTGGCATTGCTGCCATAATATAGCAGAAAATGATGTTTCCAATTTAACAGAATTGAAGCAATATTACAAAACAGACATTCTCAGTTTGACTATATCAATATTGCACAGTATGGTGGGTTTCAGACATTGAAACAATCAATTTTAGGAATATAAACCACCCCTATACTTTGTTTTGCTTTTTTTTTTAGGGGGGAGGGCAGGGCAATTGATGTTAAGTGACTTGCTCAAGGTCACATGGCCAGTAAGTGTTAATTAAGTGTCTGAGGCAGGATTTGAACTCAAGTCTTCCTGACTCCAAGGCTGGTGCTATATTCACTGAGTGACCTAGCCACCCCCAACCCTATACTTTTCAACATAGTTTTTTTTTAAATTTTCTTCCCATGCACCTCCCAGAATCATAGAATGATTGCCATCATTTTGTTTGGATTTGTTTGGATAAGACACGCCCTCAAAGAGTCAGTCATATGTTATTTCCAATATTTTAAAAGCTAGAACTGCTCATTCATAGCTCCTTAAGGAGTTTCTCAGGAAATATATCATTTTCCTCACAATATCCTAGTTCATGTGACATAGACAAGTAGCTCAAATCTCAGCAAGGAAAAAGTCCATATATATTGTAAGCCTTATACAGCAATGAATTTTCTCAGTACAGATTATAAATCCTTTCAAATAACTTGTAAAGAAGAGAACAAAGTCTATAATATATGAGGATATTACAGTTCCAAACAGCTACAAGGGCATGACTCCTGCAGCTGCTACCAACATCTGTGAACCTGGGCTCTCAGGTACACTGTGCATAGCACCTGGGTCTGGCTACAGGGGCCCTCAGCAGCAACAATCGGCTTTGGAAGAAGATTCTGAAGGCGGAGAATATTGAACAGGGGATAAGCACTTGTCCATTTATTTATAGCAAACAGAGTTTCCTGAAATATGGTTTAAACCCTTCCAACTACATTTATCAAGACTTCTGAGCTTCAGTGCTGCTGTTACTGACAAACTGTGGCCTGTCAAGGAGAAAATTATGAAGAGGTAGAAAAATATCCTTGTATTTCTTTCCTCAAATCTAGGGATATACAGGTGAGAGGAAAAATAAAGATGAGAGAGGAATTTCAAATGTAAACATAGGAATTCTTGAATGTGCTGATTAGATAATGTGGCACCATCGAAAGAAAAACTGGCCCTGGAAGCAGAGGACCTGAGTTCAAATCCTGTCTCTGATGGTTACTTGTAAACCTTAGTTTTTTGGGGCCTCAGTTCTGTAATACATTTGTACATGAGGAAGTTAGAACAGACTGTCTCCAGGACCTTTTCTAATTCTGGATCAATGATATAAAATGCATTAATGTTGCAGCAAAAATCATAATCTTAGTCATCTCTAGGGGTTCAGTAGCACTGCCCCCAACAAAGGCATATATGCGGTTTTAAAATTTGCATAATAAGAACATAGTAGGTAAAATCTGCTAAATTGAATTTCTTCATACATTAAGGGAAATAAATGATATCTTGATAGGCTGAAATGTAATTTTCACTTATGTGGTTTCAATGTGTCTGAAAAAGGACATTCCATGTTTCAGAAGAGGTGGAACTAATTAAAGATCTGAATGGGGGGAGGGAGAAAGGAGGGCCTAAGGGATGAGTACAAGGTGAATTAAAATCAAATTACTCATTCTTATAAATAAATTTCCTATATTCAGAAAAGAGATAATGGAGGAAAATTAAAGAAACCTTCTAGGTTATCTAGTCAGACCTTTCATTTTACAAATGAGGAAATTGAGTCTCAAGGAGGTTAAACTGATCAAGGTCACATAGGTAGTGAATGTAAAGAGATAGAATTAAAACCCAGGTTCTCCATCTCCCAATCCTGTTCTTTTTCTATTTTATAATATTTCCATATTTCTATTCATTCTGTCTTCCTTCCTAGACCAAAGAACCACATATTTTCCCTTGTGTTTTGCATCTTACATTTTATACATAGTCCTCATTATTGATTCATATTGAAGTCTAGATTTGAATATAAGAAACATGCAAACATATGCACTGAAAATCTATTTAATCAAATCACCCAAAAATAATACCAATTAACCATTTATGAGAAAATAAATTGGTAGTGATTTAGATTTATCACTTTAAATAGGCATGGCCTAGGATCAGGACACATTTAGCTCAATAATGAATATACCTCTATTATGAGAGGTTGACTAATAAATGTTCAGCAGTTTGCCCTTCCAAAGCATATGCCAAGCTTTTAAATTTAATCTTCACTAGTAACATTTTCTCCATAACTTTCTTAAATGTAGGCAACCAATAAAACAAAAAATCAAGTCCTGATTTGTGGCAATTGATGATTTTCCTAGGTGTAAATGCTCATAGTGAAAATTTTAAAACCAGCTCTTAGCTATTTTGAACTGGTACAAACTGGTTCCAGCACACCCCTGTTTATTATTGGGTCTGAAGTTTTACAAGATCTTCATTTACCAAAATTAAATTATTTATACTATATTTTATTTACTAAGGCAGGAAAATGGATCCACACATTTTAGAAGATCATTAGCATACTCTGATTACCAGAACATTTGGGGCTAAATTAAATTTTGCCCTACAATCATCTAGTTGCTGAAGTCTAGGAAGAAATAAAACACAGGGAAATATTGAACCTTAATGTAAGTTTCTTCAAGCCCCATTAGCCAGTCTCACAAACATATTAATAAAGTTCTATAATAATCATACAGTGGTATAGATAGGTTATGATGACTAGAAACAAAACATTTAGTGATATATAATATTGCCTAAGTGGTAGTAGTATACACATGTATTCTAAATTCCTTGTTGGTTTTAAGTGTCACTAAAGAATATTCTTATGATGAGATGAAATTGGACATTTCCAGAAAACTTGGTAATGAGAAATCATGTCACATATCTGCTTGAATATTGCATTTAATTACCTCTAAGCATGCTTAGCTTCTAGGTTAATTTCCATAAAATAGGAAAAGCTCAGTGAGATTTTTTTTTAAAGCAATTGGGGTTAAGAAACTTGCTCAAGGTTACACAGTCAGTTATTTCTGGGTGTGGTGCTGAGTATCTGAGCCCGGATTTGATCCAGGTCATCCCGACACTGGAGCTGGTGCTCTTACTCGCTGAGCCACCTGGCCGCCCCTCAGTGAGATTTTCTATTGTGAAAATAGCTTGGTTTTGCAAAGTACCTTCCTTAGAAAGATAGATATTTCCAAGGTGGCTAGGTGGTGCAGTGAATAGATTACCGGCCCTGGAGTCAGGAGGAACTGAGTTCATATTCGGCCTCAGACACTTAACCCCAAACCTAGCCGTGTGACATTGGGCAAGTCGCTTAACCCCAATTGCCCTCCAAAAAAAAAAAAAGACAAATATTTCCTCTTGAGAATCTATGTCTCCAATCATGTGGGAGCTGTTATGTGCCAGTAAAGGTATTGAGGACCCATGGGCATTAAAGATATATTTCTATCCTAAAGAACTAAAACTATCAACAACAGTGACAAGTTCCAGGTACATGGCTTTTTTATATATAAAAACACAGCTTTATTAAAACATGAAAGACATGCCTCAATCACAAAAGTCAACATTACAATTGGATCTCATTAACATGTATATTATCTCCATTGCTTAATATGACAAGTTATCTATTCCTTGTCTTGAGATAGAGATAGATACACACATGTGCGTACAAGTTTATGTGTGTATATACACACACTTATGTAGCCATGTATCTATTCCTTGTCATTATAAATGTATATATAATATAATGCATATTATATATAATATATGTATATATGTGTGTGCATACACATATCTACACATACACACATAGAAACCTATATGTAAACAAACATATATATGCAATATATACATATATATAAATAGGTATAGAAATAGACATATCTCTCTATAAACATAGAGATGTATATATTTTAACACTGTCTGGTTGCAGTGTAGATTTGTCTAGCTCTTGTCTCTTGCTCCCATTACCTTTTTCTTATTGTATATTTCCTGAAAAAATGTCTCATATGTGACTTCTTGTGATCAAAGTCCGTGATAAGCTATAGTTAAATCATACCTATCATTGACCTTAGTATGGTTGCAAAGATGTAATGTAATGTAGACAATTATTTTTGAAAGACTTTCTGTTTCCTCCTGATACTTTCATCAAGGATACCCCCTTATATATGTAGACCAGAGTCATATATTTTGTGTAGACATGAGAAGTAGAAATATGCTTCAGTAGTAGTTCTTTCCTTCCCTCTTTTTCTGGAATATTTTCCAGACATGTAGTATCCTCTCCTTTATCACATATCTTGTAAATTGCTGTCTCCTTGCTTTCAAAAATGCCATCCTCTAGCATATGTCCCTTCAATGTGCACTTGAACTGGTTCAGTTGTTTTGTTTTTTTTTTTCTAAATAAAGGACCCATTTTTTTCCAAATGCTTTATTAACTTCTGGTTTACATCATTCATTTCTGCCAGATTTTGAGTTACACATTTTCTCCCAGTTTTTCACCTACCCACCACAACAAAATAGCAGTCCCACAGGATATCCCCTCCTCCAATCTGCTCTCTCCCATATCTTCTTCCATACCCCCTTCAAGTTTTCCATTAGGGCATGGTGAATCTCTATGCCCCAGTGCCTGTATATCTTATTTCCCAATTACATGTAAAATAGTATTAATAATAGCAATATATATATATATATATATATATATATTTAACATTTGACTTTAAAACTTTGAATTCCAGATTCATTCCTTTCCTCCCTTGTCACCCACCCTTACTGGGAAGATAAGCAATTAAGTATAGGTTGTACATGTGTAGCTAATGCAAATCATTACCATAGTAGATATATTGTAAAAGACTGACTATATTTCCCTCCCTCCTATCCCACCTCCCACTTGTTCTACTCTCTAATTTGATACTGTCCCTTTTCAAAAGTGGGTGCTTCCAACTTCCCTCCCCTGTAGCAGCAAGCACCCCAATCACGTCCTCAGGGTTTGCTGTCACCACAGGTTCTTGGATCTGCTTTGTTAAAGGAAAGCAACTCAAAATGGGTTAACAAGCTTACTTTAATCAGTCAGACATATATCGTTTACCTTGGTCAGGGGAAAAAGGTCAGCACCCCGAACTTCAAAGTATACAGGCAGAATTATCAAGACAGAAACAGATCAAGTAGACAGATTTCCAAACTGTCCAACCATTACATCCATACCCAGTCAACATCTGGGTTTCCACATCTGGGTTTTTCAAAGCCCCCAAAACAAAGCCTCACATCAGGGCTTATATAGCCTTCTCCTGGCTCAGAAAATGTAACAACCTTTTGGACCCACTGGCCAATCAAAAAGTATCTACTGAAAAACAAGCCTCCCACCCCAGGCTTCAGGTGCACTTTAGCCTAGGGGCGGGGAAGATCTTTAAAATTTACATTCGCATTACATCCCCCCACAGTCTGTCCTCCCTTCCATCATCCCCCCTCTCATCCCCTTCACCCCTATTCTCCTGTATGGCGAGATACCCTATTTAGTGTGTATGTCATTCCCTCCCTGAGTCAAATTCAATCAGAATAAGGTTGACCTATTCCCTTTTGCCTTCCTATTCTTCCCTGCCATTGTAACCATTTTCCTTTGCCTCTTCTATATGAGATACTTTATCCCATTCTGTCTCTTCCCATCTCCTCTCGTTATATTCCTCTCTCACCTCTTAATTTCACCTTTTAAGCATCATCCCTTCCTATTAAATTGGTCCTGTGCCCTCTATCGATGTATACCTGTACACATATATACACACATTCACATATGTATTCATATGGCCATATACCCTCCTATATAGACATATATGTGTGTGTGTGTGTGTGTGTGTATATATATATATATATGTATGTATGTATGTATATTTCTATTCCCTTCAACTATTATCAAACTGAGAAAAGTTTCTTCAAATACAATTATCATTTTTCCATGTAGGAATGTAAATAGTTCAACTTTCATAAGTTCCTTGTGATTTCTTTTCCCTGTTTACATTCTATGCTTCTCTTGCTTCTTGTATCTCAATGTCGACTTTTCTACTCAACTCTGCTTTTTTTCATCAAGAATGCTTGAAAGTAGGGGTGGCCAGGTAGCACAGCAAGTAAGAGCACCGGCTCCAGTGTTGAGAAGACCTGGAGATCGAATCCCGGGCTCAGACACTTAGCACCCACCCAGAAACACCTGGCCGTGTAACCTTGAGCAAGTTACTTAACCCCAATTGGTTAGGGGTGGCCAGGTGGCTCAGTGAGTAAGAGCACCGGCTCCAGTGTTGGGACGACCTGGAGATCGAATCCTGGGCTCAGACACTCAGCACCACACCCAGAAATAACTGGCCATGTAACCTTGAGCAAGTTACTTAACCCCGATTGCTTAAAAAAAAAAAAAGAATGCTTGAAAGTCCTCTATTTCACTGAATGACCATATTTTCCCTTGAAACATGATACTCAGTTTTGCTGGGTAGGTGATTCTTGGTTTTAATCCCAGTTCCTTTGACCTCTGGAATATCACATTCCAAGCCCTTCAATCCCTCAGTGCAGAAGCTGCCAGATCCTGTGTTATCCTGATTGCGTTTCCACAATATTCAAATTATTTCTTCCTGGCTGCTTGTAATACTGTCTCCTTGATCTGGGAATTTTGAAACTTAGCTATAATATTCCTAGGAGTTTTCTTTTTGGGATCTTTTTCAGGAGGTGATCAGTGGATTCTTTCAACCTCTATTTTGCCCTCTGGTTTTAAAACATCAGGGCAGTTTTCCTTGAGAATTTCTTGGAGGACGATTTCTAGGTTCTTTTTTTGATCATGGCTTTAAGATAGTCTAATAATTTTTAAATTAACTCTCCTTGATCTATTTTCCAGGTCAGTGCTTTTTCCCATGAGATATTTCACATTGCCTTCTATTCTTTCATTTGTTTGGATCTGTTTAACAGCATCTTGATTTTTCATAAAGTCACTAGCTTCCATTTGGTCCAATATAATTCTGAAGGAATGATTCTCTTCCGTGACCTTTTGGGATTCTTTTTCCATCTGGCAAATTTGTATTTTTAAGGCATTTTTCTCCTCATTGCCTTTTTGAGCCTCTTTTGCCATTTGAGTTAGTTTATTTTTTAAGGTGTTATTTTTCTCAGTCAAGCTGTTGACTCTCATTTCATTGTTTTCTTGCATTGTTCTCATTTCTCTTCACAATTTTTCCTCCACTTCTCTTATCTGCTTCTTAAGGTACTCTATGGCCTGTAACCAGCTCATATTTTCCTTTGAAGCTTTTGATGCAGAAGTTCTGACTTCACTGTCTTCCTCCTGTTCCATGCTTTGATCCTTTTTGTCCCCAAAGTGCGAGTCTAATGTTGAATTGCTTTAGAAGGTTTGCTTCCTTTGCCTGCTCATGATGCCCCTCAATTACCTGACTTTTGGTCTTTTTGCCACAGTAGGACTCTGCCATCAGACAGGAGAGCTTCGTTCCAACCGCTGGGGTTTTCTCAGCTGTCAGAGGTATTATTTGGATGTCCTCTCTGAATCCTCCACATGCTCTGGCAAGCTAGTCACACACCCCAGGACCTCCACCCTAGACTGCAATCCAGATGCAAGCAGGTTAAAGCAAGAGCAGTTACCCCTCAGACTGTTTGCTTGGTCACCCTACAGTCTTCAGACCAGAAGCTGAAGCTGCCACGTGGTGGCAGCTGTGCCACAGTGCTCAGAGGGTTCTCCTTCCAGGGGATAATGGCTGACATATTTCCAACTATTGCATCCCAAAGTCCACACTACACCGACCTCTCACTTTGTCCTTAGCATCTATATGTTGATAATTCTGGACTGCCACAGCAGCTGGTGATCTGGAGTCCCTCCACATAGCAGCTCTTCAGGCCCACCCTGGGGCTAAAATCTCAGGTGGAAATGGGCTTGACTCCACAGCACTGTGCTTGGCTTGCTGCTGGCCTGCCAGGATGTCCTCAGTGGGAGGTTAGCTTCCCTGTGTCATTTTGTGGTTTCTGTAGATCCAAAGTTTGTTCAGAGTCCCATTTTACACGAATTAGAGGAGGTGAGATCCATAACCCCGGTGAAGTCCTGTTTCTACTCTGCCATTTTGACTCTGTCCCCCAATCCTTCTTGTTCCTCACATAACTCATCAATGTATTGAATTGTTAAAGTCCAAATGTGGTTGTTCCAGTGAAAATAATGGAAACAGGGCAATGTAAAAATGGTGGCCCATTTGTATATTTTTTTTATTTGTTCCAGTTTCATATAATAGCTCTTAGGATGGTTTGGTTTATTTGGGTCTGAAGCTAAGCCCTTTGGAGATTACTTTACTCCTTTATAGCTCTCTGCTCTTTTATAAGGCAATGCTGCTCAGAATTTTTCACCATTCTTCTTCATAGTATTTTAAAAATCTTTGCTTTTGGGGTGGCCAGGTAGCACAGTAAGAACACCGGCTCCAGTGTCAGGATAAGCTGGAGATCGAATCCCGGGATCAGACACTTAGCACACACCCAGAAACACCTGACCGTGTAACCTTGAGCAAGTTACTTAACCCCAATTGCTTAGGGGCGGCCAAGTGGCTCAGCGAGTAAGAGCACCAGCTCCAGTGTCGGGATGACCTGGGGATCAAATCTGGGCTCAGATACTCAGCACCACACCCAGAAATAACTAGCCGTGTAACCTTGAGCAAGTTTCTTAACCCCAATTGCTTTAAAAAAATGTTTGCTATAAAGTAGCATTGGAAAGGATCTCATTGTTTGTTGGATCTCCTTACTTGCACATTCACAAGGTCAACATGATTTTCCATGCTTATATCAAGATAACATGAAATAATTTGAAAGAAGCACCCACAGCAACAATAACTATGATCAATGATTCTCTGAAGCATTGCAAGCAAGAAAAGTATTAAATAAGGAGAAATATTAACATCAAATTTTTTGGTCATTGTACCTGGGTCTGAGTTCCTGGGCTCAAAGAACTCTACAGGGCTATGAAATGCAATCTATGCATGGCTGTTTTATTTGGTTTTGTTTACTTAAGCTTTCAAAGAGATATGTTAACTGGTTCAACATTGGCTTATGAGGCATGGCTCGTCTTTCAACAGAGTTGTGCCCAATCCTGTAAATGTAACAACCAACACCAAGAGAAAGCTAGAGTCAGAGAACTCCACTTTTGGAGATGTGACTTGTGTGTATATTTATTTGGACTCTAGACAAGGTAACATGTGGCAGGGTTTTAGAGAGAAGCAGAGATGTGGGACAAGTTCGATATATTTTCCAGGTGATGTATAGCCCCCTGTTTTCTCTACCCTTGCTTAAAGTACCAGGCACCTTCCAATGCTAGAGTGAAATGTGTGGGTCTAGGTGAGCTGCCCCAGCTCCCAGGTGACACATAGTCCTACAAAATAATGGCATGAAGGATGTCTTACCCAAATATAAGAACAAAATCCAAATATAAGTATATTCCTTATAGGAGACAATGTTTCCTTGAAGCTACATTTTTCAACTAATTACACTTGTGACATTCAGCTAGATAACACTGCAGGAGCTCCTTTAATTGGATCCATGGACACTCAGAAAAGATCAAATTGGCTTTTTGATCATACTGCTTTTTTAGTGGAAAAAGAATAAATATTGCCTAGGTAATAACAAACAATTAAGTCCATAAATATGTTTATCTCAGATGCAATACAGATGAAGACAAAACTGAATGGAAAAGTGTGAGCTGTATCACATTTGAGAGATTGTGCAGTACTTTGATTACCACTATCAGCTCTCGGCCACAAAATAGCTGCAAGTTATGGAACACTATGATCTCAAAGGAATCAGAATTGCAAAGGGTAATGAATGGAATTATTCAATGTAGATGTAAACAGGTTGTAACATATTTATAATATATGTAATATACATATATATTATATATTCAATCTTTTAATTTACAAATAATAAATGGTATTTAAGATAACAAAGATGTGACTGACCAGACATGGAGAAAGATCAATCAAGAGGGATCAATAACAGATGTTCAAGTGTTCACTGGTATTCATAGATAATTCACTGGTATCTAGGAATAATAATGGTAGCCAATATTTATATAATGCTTTAATGTAAATGTTTAACATTTTATCTCATATGATATTCACAACACTTTGAGGTGGGTACTATAATTATTATTCCCAATTACAGATGAAGAAACTGAGACTAAGAAAGGTAACTGATCTTTTTTTCTTTTTGGAGGGCAATTGGGCTTAAGTGACTTGCCCAAGGTCACACGGCTAGTTTTTGTGTTAAGTGTCTGAGGTTGTAAGGGTTATGGGATTTAAAGATCTCCCATGCCCCATGGACGTGC
>NW_027185655.1:51324863-51374637 GCF_028583685.1 Petaurus breviceps papuanus
TGGTGGCGGTTGCCTTTTTTTTTTTTTTTTGAGTTAGGACTCCTGCTGAGGACTGCCAGGGGCCGGAGCTGCTGGGAGCGCTCTTCCAGGACACTGGGTGGTTGCTGTGAGTGGGGAGAGGAGGACCTTTGCCTGAGGTAGCCTGTTCTGTTTTAAAGGCTTGAAAATGTGGGTGCTTTCTACTTTATCTACCTGTGCCAATATCATAACTACTCTGATGGCTTTCACTTTCTGGTTTTAGGACTCAGTCTTTTGGTATCTTAATAAATTTTCTAGTTTATTTCCCCAAATGGCAAACCTGACGTATTTTGTGATGGATAATTATATCAGCAGATTTGTAATCTCTATAGGCATTGTGAATATGGCATTGCTGATACAGAGGTCACATTTGAACTCAGGTCCTCCTGACTCCAGGGCCTGTGCTCTATTCACTTCTCCACTTAGCCACTCCTGTTAAGTGATTTTCTACACAATTAAATAGGTATCCAAAATAGATTTGAATTCTATTCTTTCAATTCCTTGTTCATCATTCTATCTATATATCACCCAGTTTTAATAAAATATTAAAATATCTAGAAGAAAACCTCAACTGCTTCGATGAGAGATTTTTAGAGAGGCATGGACAAAATATCATAAGAGAAGGAACAAGAAGAGGATCTTGCATTGTTGAAAGAAGTGTCTAAATCAATTAGATCATGGTTCTATTCAATTACAAAAGTAATATATATATATATATATACATATAATATAAATATATAATATAAAGAAAAATATATACTACATCAGCAGCCTTAGTTTCCTGAGCCAAGAACATCAATATATCAGAGCAATACTTCTAACAGATTCTCCTACACTTCTAGATTCTACTCAATTACAAAAATATTGATTACCAATATTAAGAGAAAATATCACTTGGAAGATGTTGGAACCACTTCTACTCAAGGTTGACTGTGATACCTCATCATGGAATGGACGAGGTCCTTCTGTAATAGGTAAGACTTGACACAGGCCAGGTTGATACTTCAGGTTGAAAAATGAAATTATACAAGACATTTGTAGTCCATCTATCAGTAACAGAAGGAGGTTCATTTAGGCACAAGAGTGAAAAATATTTAGAAAAGCAAAATGATATTCATTGAGGAGAATCAGTTGAATACAGTTTCCTTGTCTTTGTTTCTACTCTATCTCCCATGGTTGTTGGGGGGATCAAATAAGATAATATTTTAAAGAACTTACCACAATGCCTGGCATATAATAGATGCTGTATTCTTATTCTTGTTGTTGTCATTGTTTTTGCCGTTGGTGGTGTTATTTTTTATCTTCCCTTGTAAATGAGGATCACAATAGAAGTAGAATTTACCTCATATGACGGATAGAAGGATAGAATCAGATAACACAAAGTAGTTTGAAAAAACTTAATGCTACATAGATGCCAGCTATATGTTATAAATTTAGAAATATTATAAATTAGTTGAGAAACACCATAATGATAATGATAATAAATCCCAATGTTGATTAGGCTATAGAGAAAGGTGGGGAGAAATGACACCTACTTTTTTACTCACCTGGTCTGAAGCCTCAAAGGGGAATCCCTGACTTCTTGTAAACAGAATTTTGTACTCAGGTGACCAAGATACTACATCAGCAGCCTTAGTTTCCTGAGTCAAGAACATCAAGAAATGGCACAAATATATCGGATCAACACTTCTAACAGATTCCACTACACTTTTAGATTCTACTCAATTGGAAGTCAGAGACGAGCAGTTTGCATAGAGGGAAAGACAGACAACAATACATCTTCTGCTAGCAGAAGGCTGTCATACTAAAAATGCATGTTTCCTTGGCATATGCATTTTTCATAGTCATGGTGTAGTGGGAAAGGAGCAGAATCAAGAATTTGGAGAGGGGGCGGCCAGGTAGCACAGCAAGTAAGAGCACCGGCTCCAGTGTTGAGAAGACCTGGAGATCGAATCCCGGGCTCAGACACTTAGCACCCACCCAGAAAACCTGGCCGTGTAACCTTGAGCAAGTTACTTAACCCCAATTGCTTAGGGGCGGCCAGGTGGCTCAGCGAGTAAGAGCACCGGCTCCAGTGTTGGGACGACCTGGAGATCGAATCCCGGGCTCAGACACTCAGCACCACACCCAGAAATAATAACTGACCGTGTAACTTTGAGCAAGTTACTTAACCCCAATTACTTGAAAAAAAAAAAAGAATTTGGAGAGAACTGAGTTTGATTTTCTTTGCCTCTAACCTTTACTGCGTGACCATGTGAAGTTTACACCTCTCTAATCCTCTTTGATGCAGTGGATAGAACAATGAGTCTGGAGTCAGGAAGACTTGAGTTCAGATCCAGCCTCATCATACACTTCCTATGTGACCTTGGACAAGTCACTTAAAATTTTTGCCTCAGTTTCCTCAACTCTAGCGAATGGTGATGATAAGAGCACTTACCTCCCATGGTTGTTGGGAGGGTTAAATGAGATAATATTTATAAAGTGTTTACCAGAACACATTGTTGTTGCTTTTGTTGTTGCTGTTAATAGTATTATTATTGTTATTATTATCTTCCTGTGTAAATGTGGATTACAATAGTAGTAGAATTTACCTCTCATCCCTGATAGAAGGATAGAATCAGATAACATAAAGTAGTTTGAAAAAAATAATACTACATAGATGTCAGCTATTATTATAAATTTAGTCTCATATATAAACAAGTTGGCAAAAAATAAAACAATAATGATAATAAGTCCCAACATTGATTAGGTTATAGAGAAGGGTTGGGAGAAATAACACATAGAAGCAAATAAATAAAATAGGCCAAGTCAATACAAAGAATTTGCTGGGGTGAGGGAACACTATTAGCTGGGGGTATCAGAAAGTGTTCCATACAATAAATAGATGACACTTGAAATGAGTTTTAAAGGAAACCACAGTCTCTAAGAGGAGGAGGTGAGGAGAAAATGCAATCCAGACATAGGGAGAAAGTCTGTGCAAGAGTATGGAGCCAGAAAACTGATAGATTAGAGAAAGGAGAGAGACACTAGTCCAGCAGACAGGAGACTATGACAATCATTCCACTGAGAGATGATATAGGCCTGAAGTAGGGTAGTGACCGTGTTAATAGAGATAAAAACACAAATGTGAGAGATAATTAGAGGTAAAATCAACAAAACTTGGTAAATTATTGGATTTGTGTGGTAAAGGGGGGTAAGGAGTAGAGCATAACTCCAAGATGGTGCATGACTGCAAGGAGAGTGGTTACCTAAGCAGAATTAGGGTCATAAGATGAGATAATGAAATTGCAATGAAGTAATAGAAGCAATTTCAATATCTAGTGAAAGAGAAATAGGTAAGGAAAAATGAACTATGACAAAAAGGAAAATGTTTTACACATATATTTATATGCACAGATATTCAAAATTATAAGTATGCTGACTGTATCAATAAATGAAAGTTTTGAACAGCAAGGAAATTTAATGTGATTCAGTATGTGGTCAAGTGAAGTACAGCCAGTCTATGAAAGAATAGAGGAATGGAGAGAATGGAGCACACAAAGATAATGAAGAACAAGATTAACGATCATATTTTTATGGAGAAATGTGGGATGATAAAAGATTATCAGAAATTATGAATTTCAGAGAATATAGAAATGAAATGCATGAGTGATGGCAAGGTCAAAAATCGACCCCCTGTGTAAGTAACTGAGATAGAGTAGAGGAGTGACAATGGGAATTGAGTAGATTGAAGAAATGAGAAGTTAGGGGATTTGAGGGGATATCAATATTTATGTTGAAGTCACCTAATATGGGGGCAAGGGCAGAGGGAAAGACTGTGATCCAAGAGCAGAACTCAGGGAGGATGGAAGGATAATGGCCATCAGCATCTCTACTGGATGATAAATGGGAAAATTATAAACCTCAACAGTCAAAAGGTTGATGAGTGGCAGTACAATGAGAGTCTGGAAGTGTTAATGGGGGAGCAAGGATTTTTACAATTTGCTCACAATAACCAGTCAGTCAAGAGATATGAGGAAAACTGGCACTAGTATTAGAAACTAAGTCTATGGATGGATGCAATTCTGTTGGGAGGGAGGAAGATGTCCATGAGTGCCAGAAGATGGAAGAAATGAGAAAGAAAAAGGTTTAAGATAAAAGAAAATTCATTGTCTATGGAACAGGTGTTCTAAACAGCACTGTGAAAATGGTATGTATATCTACAGTAAGACATCAAGACATTGGTGGGATGAAATTAAGGGTAAGTTTTGGGGAAGGGAAGGCAGTGGATAGTTGAGAATATGGTTTGTACATTATTAACTAGGGGATCAGCCTCACTGGGATAGTAACTGCATGAGCTCATGAGAGTATGCTAATCATTGAGGAATAAATTCAAGAAAACAATCAATTGTTAGAGAGAGGTCTGTGAAGAGAGGAGACTTTGGGAACAGTGTGAAGAGGGTCTGATGGGCATAAGGTTTGGCAGGGGGGTGGCACCCACAATACTGAAGAAGGTCTGGGGACAAAAACAGAGGTTGAAAAGTGGCTGGATCCTGGCTAATGCAGGGTTCATCTTTAAATCTTGTTCTAAATTATTTAAACTATTTAAACACAGAAATGAGTAACTATAGAAAAGGGAATGCTTAGTTGTATTAATAAAGTAGCTTTTTAATTAAAAATGTTTAGAAAAGCATTATTGTACAATTCTCAGTAAAACACAGCTCTGAAAAGTAAAATACTTGGAATGATAGTTCATGGAATAAGTCAGACCTTTCATTACCCAAGAATCACCACCCACCAGGTGGCAGCTTATGTAAGTTGCAGCCATCAGCATTAGGGGTATTCTGTGCAACAGGAGAAGTTAGAAGGAGTCAAAAGTTGCTGATGATTAGAGAAGAGGAAGTTTAAGGACAGAGAACAGAAAAAAAACATAATGGTGACTATAGTGCTGAGAGGCCAGGCTTAGCCCAAATCTCATCATTTCACTAGGAGGAAAGTTTGGACTCTTACATATAGTCCTGTTAATGAGAAATGAGTGATAAATTGAGTGGAAAAGGGATGATAGTGGGATGCCTTCAACAGAATTGTGCAAAGAAAAAGCTTTAGCATTGAGTCAGTCCTGGCTCCTGAGTGTATTCCTCCTGTTATCTCTAATCTTGATATTGGCCCCCACCACCAATACCATGAAAGCTGTGATCTGAGAACTGTGTCATGAATGACCTTGTTAGCTCTCATAAAGGGAAAAGCAACCATTGGACCAAAATGAAACTACATATGAAAGGAACAGAGAGATAGGAGAAGAAACATTGTGAGAAAGAAGCCTAAGGGTGGTAAGGAGGGGCTTCATCAATAATGATGAATGTTATCAAACTCAAGGAAGACAAGGCCAATAAAAAAAAGATCATTAAGCAATTTGGCTTTCATTGGTGACCTTGAATGAATCAATTTCAGAAGAGTGGTATCACTTCTGTCACTAAAATCAGATTACAAGTATTTGAGTTGTTAATGAATTGTGAGGAAACAAATGTAAAGATTTTTTTCCAAGAAGTTTTTTTTTATTTTAATTGATTTGTTTATTTACTTTTAGTTTACAACATTCAGTTCCACAATCCTTTGAGTTTCAAATTTTATCCCCCTCCCTCTCCTTCACCCCTTCCCATCATGGCAGCATGCCCTGGAATATAGGATCTACAAATATCTTCACATTAATCATTGGCCAGGTTGTAAAGAAGGATTATAACTGATGGAATGATCAGTGGGAAAGAGGAAACAAAACAAAACAAGAAAAAGAAACAGAGCAAGTAGTTTGTTTCAATCTGCATTCAGACTCCACATCTCTTTCTCTAGATGTGGAAATCTCTTTCCATCATGAGTCTTTCCAAGCAGTCTTATAACCTTACTTTGCTGAGAGAAGCCCAGTCTATTGAAGTTAGTCATCACACATATGTTGTGTCTGTGATTGTGTACAGATTTCTTCTGGTTCTGCTCTTCTCGCTAAGCATCACTTTATATAAGTCTCTCCAGGTTATTATGAAGTCCATCTGCTATTCATTTCTTACAGCACTTACAGTAGTATTCCATTGCATTCATATACAACTTGTTCAGCCATTCCCAGAATGATGGGCATCCCCTTGATTTCCAATTCTTTGCCACCACAAAAAGAGCTGCTACAAATATTTTTGTACATACGGGTCCTCTGACCACTTCTCTGATGTCTTTGGTATATAACCCTAGAATTGGTATTGCTGAGTCAAAGGGTATGCACTTATTTATAGCCCTTTGGACATAGTTCCAGATTGCTCTCCAGAATGGATGGATCAGTTCACAACTCCCCCAACAGTGTATTAGTGTTCCAATTTTTCTACATCCTCTCCAGCATTTATCATTTTCCTGTTTTGTCATCTTAGTCAATCTGGCCAGTGAGATGTGGAACCTCAGACTTGTTTTGATTTGCACTTCTCTAATCAATACTAATTTAGAAGTTTTTTTCATATGCTTATAGATATATTTACTTTCATCTTCTGAGAACTGCCTGTTCTTATCCTTTGACCATTTATCAGTTGGGGAGTAGCTTCTATTCATATAGATTTGACTCAATTCTTTGTATATTTTAGAAATGAAGCCTTTATCAGAGACACTGGTTGTAAAAATTCTTCCCTAATTTTCCACTTTTCTCTTAATCTTGGTTACATTGGCTTTATTTGTACAGAAGCTTTTCAATTTAATGTAATCAAAATTATCCATTTTGCATTTTATGATGCTTGCTAACTCCAAGAAGTTTGAAAGTGAAAGAGAGAAGGGAAATAAGAGAAGGATTTGAATGGGTATCAGGGCCAAAAGAGAGGGAAGGAAGGCTGTGAAGTTGAGAAGACCAAATTAAGTGGGGATTCTCATGAAACTTATTTCTGGTTCTTAGTTTCAGTGAGTTAATTCACTTGTCAAACAAATGAAAGCTCCAGAAAGAAAAGTAGCGTGAGTGGATCAGAGGTGGAAATCAGAAGATTCAAAATTTATTATTATCTTTGTGATGATGATGATTATGTTTGGAGTGAGAAAAAAAAAACAAATTAGGGAATATCCCTTTATCTATTCTGAAATGGAAAAATACATTTTGACTTGATTTCTTTTACTCCTAAAGATTTCATGCTTACTAAAAGATACAAGGATTATCTACTGCTATACTGGTATAAATAGCTGTGGAATTATTTTTTCCTGGGCTATTTCTCTTTTAGAGCATACATTATCTTTTCACTAGGAAATAATGCTACCAGACAGTGTATCCTGGGTCTACCACTATGTTAGTAACCAATAGGAATTTGTTTCAAAGGGAAGATAACAACCACCTAGATTATCTTGGTGATAAACCATTTCCTTATAGATGAATTTTCCCTTAAAAGGCATAGTGTCCTTATCCAAAAGCAGTATGTGTGATAATAGATAAAGAGAGCACACACCCCTTCTTATTTCACTATCCCTCACTGACATATCTAAGTTCAGCTGGATCTTTTGCTTTTAAAGATCTATTTAATCATTATTATATCAATTTTTCTCTGGATCTCATTGCTTGAAATTGAGGTATGTTTCATTTCCTTTATTTTTAAATTATTATTATGTATTTTTAAGTATTTTTTAAAATTTTGAGTTCCAATTCTCTCTCTCCCTGAAGTCTATCCCTCACCTTCTGAGAAAGCAAGCAATATAACATCAATTATACCTATCAAATCATACAAAACATTTCCTATTAACAATGTCACAAAAAAAACAAAAATAAAGATAAAAATTATACTAAAATTTGTGCTCAAGATATCATCAGTTCTCTAACTCAGAAACAGATAGCATGTTTCATCATGATTCCTTCAGAGTTGTCTTGTATCATTACATTGATAAGAGTATCTAAGTCTTTCACGTTTGACCATAATTACAATATTGCCATTACTATGTATAATGTTCTCCTTTCTTTGCTTATTTCACTTTTCTTCACTTCATATGAGTCTCCCCAGAGCTTACTGAAACCATCCTGATCATCATTTCTTATAATGCGATAGTATTCCATCACAATCATATAACACAGCTTGTTCAGCCATTCCCTAATTGATGAACATGCCCTCACTTTCTAAATCTTTGCTAAAAGATCTGATATATTCTTGTATGTTTGATCCATCTACCTTTTAAAAAAAAGTTATTTGGGATACAGACCTAGTAGTGTTATGTACATTTTATAGCCATTTGGGCATAATTCCAAATTATTCAACAGAGTAGATGGAGCAGTCCACAACTCCACCAACAATGAATCAGTATGCCTATTTTTCACATCCCCTCCAGCATTTGTTATTTGCTTTTTCTATTATGGTTACCAACCTCACAGGTATAAAGTGGTACCTGAGAAATTTCAAATTTTCATTTCTCTAATCAGTAGTTATTATTCAAAGCATTTTTCCACATGAATGTAGGTAACTTTGATTTCTTCTTCTGAAAACTTCCTGTTCATATCCCCTGACCATTTATCAATTGAGGAATGACTCTTATTTTTATAAATTTGACTCTGATCCCAATATACTTAAGAAATGTGGCCTGTATTGGAGAAACTTGTAATTTTTTATACTACTTCATTGTCTATGGTACCTTTTAGCAAAATGTGGTTTCCCTGATTACCCTTTTTAAGTAGATGTATATTTTTTTTTGTTTTTGCTTTGTCTAAGATCATGATTGCTTCACCTGTTTTTTTTTTACTTCAGTTGAAGAATAACAGATTCTGCTCTTATCTCTTATTTTAACTCTGTCTTTTTGTTTCAAAAAGGTAAGTTCGATTTCACTCCTCCTGCAATGTTCTCCAGAAATGGCTCAAATACCATAGATTGGATTCTCCCAATTATTGGGGTCAAAAGAATACAGTTCCACTTAACCACTTAACATTCCTATTAACTCTTGTAAAAACAAGGTTTACTTCAAAGGTATAGCCAGAAAAAAATGTACAAACCTTTCATTCCCAAGCCTGAGGATATAATATGCTCTCTGACGACAGGAAGGGAGCCATGTTCATAGTTTAACTCAACTGCTATATGACATCAATTCTAGTTCTGAATCCATACACCCTTAGGCTTGGGTCCTAGGGTTCTGTCTTTTCAGGGCTTCCTTACTAGGCTGGTCACAACATCTAGCCTGGAACCCTGTGCTCCACAGACTATATGATTCAAACTCCAGATCAGAGACTCTAGAACTGAAAATGACAAAGGAAATAAGATCAAAACCTCAAATCTTTTTCTAAGAGTCACAGAACCTGAGGGGAGGATCAGGTGATCTTCAGACCCTTCCCTACCTACTGTGTAGTGTACTTATGATCTGTACAGGTCATTCACCTCTATCAGGGGCAGTCTTAATGAAATAGACAGTTCAAGCTATGCAGCCAATGGAAAGAGATTATTCCCAACCACAAGAGAGAACACACATCCCTGTAGTCTTCTATTTGGATGCCACCATTGTAGGTGATCTGGGCTAGCTCCAAGCCCCAATAACACTATTGTATAAAATAGCTTTATATAGAAAATTGTAATCCCAGGCCCCTAAATTACTGAGTGATTCCTTTGTCTTATCAGTCCGTCAGCATTTATTATCTACTATATGCCATGTGTGATGATCACTAGTGAGAATTTATATAGCACTGTGAGCTTTTCAAAGAGCTCTTTCATATATTAACTCATTTGATCTTGCCAACAACCTGGTTAAGTAGGTGCTATATTATTATCTATGTTTTAGAAATGAGGTAATTTTAACACTCAGATGTTAAGTACCTTCCCCAGGGTCAAGGAGTTACAGAGTAGCTGAGTAGCTAGGGCTCAGGTCCCACTGACTGTGTCACCTTGGGAAAGTCACTTAGCTTCTCAGTGTAGCTCTCTGAGACTAGAAGTCAAAAAGACCATTTGCTTTAGGAGAGAGATTTTTGTCACTGTGAAAATTATACCAATGAAATCATAGTTCTGTAACAGCAGAAGAAGCAGCAATGATGACAAAATTATGGTACACCCAAAGTTGAAGACCACTCAAAGATCCAACCCTTACCTTACCAGGAATCTTCTAGACAATGAAGAACACCAGTGAGTAGCTCTAGAGGTCATTCTACTTTTGGATGGTTCTAATTATTAGGAATTTTATATATTCAAAGAGCATAAGTCTGTCTCTCTGTAATTTCCCTTCATTGAATCTAGTCTCGTCCTCTGGAGCCAAGCAGAGTAATTCTTCATGTAGCATAACAGGATTTAGCACTAGAAGGGAGCCCTTTAAACACTTGAAGGCAGATATCATGGTGCCCCTTAATCATCTCTTCTCCAGGCTATAGATTCCCAGTTCTTTCAAGTGACCATCCATTGAACCAGTTTCAAGTATCTTTACCATGCCGGTACCCCTTTTCCGAATGTTCTGACTTGTCAATGTTCTCCCTAAAATGAAATGCTCCTGTTGGCAACAAATACTCACATGTGATTTGACCAGGGAAGACCACAGTGTAGTTGTCACCTACATTATTCTGGAAAGTATAATTTTATTAAAGGCCCTACAAGGACAGTATGTTTTTTGTCTACCATGTTATATTATTTACTTACATTGTCTTTCTTGTTGTTTTTTATTGTGCTAGCATGTCAGGAATCAGCATTCATTTCCTTACTTTTAGGTTGGAGGACAAGTTTGTAACACATAGATTCATAGCAGACAATAGAAATAATCTCTCATTCCAAAGGAATAGCAAAGAGGAAGTTGTTTTTTTTTTTTTCACTCCAGCTATGAAAAAGGTAGAAGGGAGAGTGGAGATATGTCTCATAATTGGATAAAGGTCAGGGTTAGACAAAATTGTTAAATAGACAAAAAACTTGTCTTCAGAGTCTCAACTTTCACACTCAGTGGAAGCCCTTAGTAATATAACAGGGTAAACAATGCTTCCATGAGTTTCTATCTGCTAAAATCTGTTTTCAAGAATGGATACAGAAACTCATTCATACTGTAGTTTGAATGACATACTAGGCTGTTTTGTTTTTCCTGTCAAGGCCCCAAAAAAGAGTTCTCTTTATCCTCTATCAAAACTTTTATCTTCAGGAGAGTAAGGTTCTACCTTGGGTACACCATAAGACCATATCAGATATGGAGAAGGGAGATTGGAAGGAAGGAAGTGAAAGAGCTCATGTAAATAATGATAGGCTGAGCATTTAAAAGACTGACCCACAAAGATAGCCAAAGGATTAAAGAGTTAAACTTTTAAAAATTAATTTTATTTTTTCCTGTTATAATAAAAGGGGTAGTATGGATACAAGCAATGTGTAAAGACACTCAAATGAGCAAGGCCCAGGTTCAAGTTCTGCCTGCCTCTAATACATACTAGTTGTGGGACTTTACCCTGGATAAGTCAATTAACCTCTCATTGGCCCAGCTCTACCAGACTGTAAATGACAAAATGGGCACTAACTTGCATTTGTAGGAAGAATTCAAAAAGCCGTTTTTAGATAAAGAAATCAAAATAATTTATAGTCATATAAAAATATTCTAAATCATTGGGGCTGGCTAGGTGGCACAGTCCAGTAAAGCGCTGACCCTGGAGTCAGGAGGACCCCAGTTTGGTTCCGGCCCCAGACACTTAACACCCACACAAAAAAACTAGCCGTTCAACCTTGGGCAAGTTACTTAACCCCAATCACCCTCCAAAAAGAAAAAAAAATAATATATTCTAAATCATCATTAGAGAAATGCAAATTAAAATAACCTTGAGATATCATTTTATACCTATTGGTTAAAATGATTGAAGGGGAAAGTGACAAATGTTGGAGGGAATGTGGAAAAATTGGGAAACTAATTCATCATTGGTGGAATTGAAAACTGATCCATCTACTTTAGATAACAATCTGGAATTATGCCCAAAGCATTATTAAACTGCCATCAATTTGGGGGGATACTCATCAATTGGGGGATGGTTTAATACACTTTGGTTTATGATTATGATGGAATACTACTGTGCTATAAAAAATTATGAGCTTGGTGATATTAGAAAATCATGGATAGACTTGCACAAAATAATGAAGAATGAAATGAGCAGAACCAAGAGAATATTGTATATAGTGATAGCAATATTGTTTTTAAAATAACTTTGAGCAAATAAGTCACTTTGACTATTATAAATACCCAAATTAACTACAATGGACATACAAAGTAAGACACTGTCTGCCTCTTGAGAAAGAACTGACAAATAGAAGTATGTTTAGAATGATTTTACATATGCATATATACATATTTGTGTCTAATGGTAGCCATTTCTAGGGCAAGAGGTTGTAGCACCAGCATAATATTCACAGTGCTGACGGCAACTGTGAATATGCTGGTGTAGTTCTCAATTGCAAAATGTAACAGACTTCTATACTATACAGAAGCAAAACATTTATTCATACACCAGAAAACCAAATCCCAACACCAAGAAACTGAATCCATCATAGTAACATAGAAATTAATACACTGCAATGTAGTGGAGAGCCTCACCATCCTTTAGCCTTCCCGCAAACCAACACTTACAAGCCTGTCTCCCTGGGTGAATACGTTCTCTCCCACGCTCTAGATGCTCTGACTCCCAGGTTCCTGTAGACTCTGTTCCATTCTTCAGCAAATTTCTCCCACCACAGACTCCATGTGATTACATTCGACCTATTAGTGGTCAGGGAAGATCTTCAAATTCCCATTACAGTTTGGGGAGGGGAGGGGAAAAAAGAAATGTACATAATAACATTATTATGTATTTAAAAGGAATAAGAAATTGTACATAATAGATTCGCAGTTTCATGTGCAATCATCTTTTTTAAACTATGCTATGTTTTAGAAATGCTTGTTTATTCTATTGATTAAAAATAAAATTTAAAAGGAGTTTCCTTCTTGGGAATTTCCAACAATGAAATCAAGGGTATGACTAAAAACAGCAAGACAAATAGGGATAACCATTATGATACTTCAGAAAGGGTATCAGAAGACAATAAGAAGATGTAAAAAGAAAAGTCAGTCTGTCAAAGGAGTAGAAATAAAAACTAATAAGGGCAGTTTACAGACAGCAATAGAGGAGAGAAAATGGCCTATAAGGGATGTTTACATTAAAGGCCCACATCTCTACTTCTGTTTCCCTTTTCTGATCAATGCAGTGATGGGAAACTTGGAACTTCAGTCAGACTTGTTTTCTGGTCTGATTTTTTTTTCTGCTACTTCTTATATAGTGAGACATTTTATTGAATTCTAGAGCAGGAGTATAGGAAAGTGTTATAAAAATGAAGGAAATTAAACTTAGCAAACTGGGTAGGAATGGTATATGCCAATTCCTGGTCGTCATCTCTGGTCTTTCCAGATGTGTAGATTAAGAGGAGAGGAAAAAAGGATAGAAAAGCCTTTTACTAGTGTCTAAAAATACATAATTGGGCTCACTGACTGCTGTGCTGGAAAGGTATTTTCAGAAGTACAGCCTGAAGAGAAAAATAGTAGTAGAAATGTAATTTGAATTTGCCTGGCAAATCTATTTTCCGTTATTTTTCTTTTGACTATTTATCTGAATACCACCCTATACTTGAACAGATTATTAACCCTCTAAATATATACTGAGCTTGAAGTGCCAAGATTGTGGTCCAAAGCTCCCTGTCTTAGCCTAAAGTGGTCTGGCAATTGTTTTATGTAAAAAGAGAAAGCCGTATTGTAGCTGATATGCAGCAGTACATTTTCCTTTTGGCAAGAGCTTGAATGGAAATTTGGGAATAAGGACATTGTTTAATATATTAAAATGTATTTTCTTTCTGCTAAAGTTGCCTGAAGCTTTGGCTCCTTCTGTTTCACACTCTCTAACATCAAACTGCCAAGCCTGGTTTTTCTGTCTTTGGTGAGTTTGATTTTGCCCTTTGTTAAAAATTGTTTGGGTGCATAATTATTTCTGACCTTGTTCTTGTCTCCTTTTTAATTTGACTCCTGCCCTAAGTATCTTCTCCCCAACACTTCAAAGAAAAAAAAATCTTCCTATAAGGTCATCACAATGAGTCCATCCAACATTAAAAGTTATCATTGCTTTCGCCTGACATTACAGGAAGAACATGGGCTATTCATCTGTTATCTCTAACTGCTGTGTAGTTGTAAGCACTGGACTTGGAAGTGGGAAATTTTGGATTCAAATCCTGCCTTAGATACTGGACTTAACTTCTTCATGTTTGTTTCCTCTACTGTACAATGAGAGTTGATTATCCCTAAGATTCCTTCTAAATCTATGATCCTATCATCCTAATTTAATATGTATATCACCCAGAGGGCAATGGAGATTGTGATCAGGATGCAATATACAGCAAATAAGGAACTTTGAAAAGAACCAGATCATGTCATCAGTGAAATGTATTTGGGTCATGTGGCATGGAAATTCAGATGTTATTATCCCTGTTTTATAGATAAGAAAGTGGAGGCAAAAGAAATAAGTGACTTGTTTTGGAAACATATGACTAGTAGATGGCAGAACTGGGATTTAGTCTTTTTTTTTTCCTTTTTGGAGGGGGGAAAGCCAAGCAATTGGGGTTAAGTGACTTGCTAGTCACCCGGCTAGTGTGTCAAGTGTCTGAGACCAGATTTGAACTCAAGTCCTCTTGACTCCAGGACTGGTGCTATATTCACTGCACCACCTAGCCGCTCCGGCAGATGTAGTCTCTTGACAAAATCTAGTGTTCTTTCTATTACACTAAAGTTGCCTCCACCTGACCCGCCAAAATATCTTATTTTGTATACAAAAATCTTTATTTTAGAGATTTAGAAACAACCATGGAGACATGAAGAGACTCGCTCAGTCTTAAAGTTAATAAGTAGCAGACTGAGGATTTGATCCTAGATCTTTTGACTCCAAATCCAGATCTCACAGAGCTCACATCTAAATAATGCACACTAAGCTACAGTCTAGTGAAATACAATATGAGTATGGAGTACTCAGTATATAGGGGACAAATATGGAGTACTCAATATATGTGTCAAAAGGGAAGCATTTTGGTGGCAATCTTGGAAGAAGAGGACATCCATAGACATATCATAGGTAATGACCCTTCAGGTAATAAAGGGTTAAGCAAAGGTAGGAAAAGAGGAAATCACAAAGTATTCTTCAAATGGCAATGAATCCTGGTTGACTGAAGATTCAGGAAAAATGAGAATAGACTGTTCAGAGTCCTAGAAGTGCCAGTCATCCTTAACATCCTTTAAGCTTTTATTTGCTATTATTTGCTTCTGCCAATATGAAGACTGTGGAACCACAGAAGATAGGACTGGACTTTTTCACAAGGTACCTATCTCCAGATCCTCTGCTTAGACAGAACTAATGCCTGAATCACTAAAAGTCAGAAGTCCATGAGGGTTCCCAATATAAGTAGCATATAGAAAATAGTTCATAGTTACTCTCTCATACCTAGAAGTGTTTTCAGACACTCCTCTAATCTTTATTCTCTCCACATATTGCTGAAGCAGCAAAACACAGACCTTGTGCTGCTTTTGGAACAGAGAGAAATTCTCTTACCTCCACAGAAGCATACAATGAACTTTCTTTAAGTTTCTTTAAGTTTTAAGGAGTGCTCAGGGAGGACTTCTTCAGTGTGAGGGCTTGCCAAGCCTTTTTCAGGTCTGTTCATGCACCTCTGGTGTCCACCTGCCACCCAGCTATAACCTGTGACTCTAAGAAGCTGTAGCACACACAGTGGTCACACCCCAGTACATGATCTTGGTATAGTCAGGCTAAACCAGGTTGAGGGTAACTGACAAACGCCAAACCCATCAGGAGTCAGGAGAATGTCTACCCAAGCATGTGAAGACTTCCCCTGGTGGAAGGGGTGGGTAAGAGCAATTTGTCCCAACAGCCATGGAAGTGGCCAAGGCAGCCACCATGGAGCATTTAGACCTTGATCAGACACCAAGGTCATCCACTGCATTCCAGGCCATTGTCAATCATCTTGACTCTTATCTCTCCACTGGACTTCAATGACTATGAAAGAGAGAGTGAGGCTGAGGACTCTGCATAAATCTACCTCACTTAAATGCAATTCACAGGTAAGAAATTTCACAAGAAATCACTCCATGATGTCATTGATCCTATTCAAAATTGCAGGGCAAACAACAAGCTTCTTTAATGGCTCACACAGAGCAGCCCAGAGCTGTTGCTTAGAGAACTGAATGACCTCTTCTGTATATTTAGTTCCAAATAGTAAAGATTTTAAAAAGAATGCTAAATATGAGATCTTAGTGTAGGAGAGTGAATCAGTAAAGGAAAAGAATACACCAGACTCTCTTGGAAAGAAAAATAATGCATCTTTTAAAGATGTTTCTGTTTTGACCTGTTCTCATTGGAATGAAAGAGCTTCGGCTTATAAAGGCAATGTTTGAATGTTTACAAATTATCTTAGAAGCTAGTAATTCAGCAGGCAAAGGGGAGACCACTGTTAAGCATCCAGACAGGGCATACACAAAGCCTGGCCTGGAGACAGACAGAGAAAGAGACAGACAGACAGAGAGAGAGACAGAGACACAGAGAGAGAGACAGAGAGAGAGAGAGAGAGAGAGAGAGAGAGAGAGAGAGAGAGAGAGAAGGAAGGAGGAAGGGAGGGAGAGAAAGAGATGTTTTCTAGGACACCAGGAAAAACAACTGATTTTCAGAAGTGACACTGCTTCTTTCATTAGGCAATGTCATAAATGGGAGTCCTAAACCTGGGGGCCAAGGATTCAAAATTTTATGTGCTCTATTTCTGAATATTTAGAAAAAATAAAATTTTTTCAAGCACTAGCCATGGAAGCTTTCCTGTTTTCTATACCTTCAGGAAGAGGAGGGATTATAAGATGTCTGTAGAGGGCACCTTGACTTTCAAGAGATAGTCTTCAATTCCCATTTTGATAGCTTTTCATAAAGTCCCAGCCAGTCACTGCACTTTTATGGAGCAGCTCCTAACATGGTGACTTTATCAACCTTGTAACTATATTGGAATTTCTTTCTTCATCAATGACCCTTTAACTTTAATTCCCTTGGCTTTTTTTCAATTCATTTCATCAAGCAAAAGAGTAAGCAGGTATTATATTGAGTGGGCAGCATGATAAAAAGCAGAGAAATCATCTTGCCAGCAAAGGTCAGCATAGTCAAAGTTATTTTTTTTCCAGTAATAATGTACAACTGTGAGAGTTGTACTATAAGGTATAGCACCAATGTAATATTTACAGCACCCATGAGCACTATAAATATACTTGAATGGTGCTCAATTGCAATATAACAGACTCTACATATAGAAGACAGAAGCAAAACATTTATTCTGACTCCAGAAAATCAAATCCCAACACCAGGAAACCGAATCCATCATAGCAACATAGAAGTTAATTCACCACAACATAGCAGATAGCCATACCATCCTTTAGCCTTTCCACAAGTCAACATAAGACTAGTTGGCAAGTACCAAATTTTACTCACAAACCTATCTGTCTCTTTGCCTGATTGTGGGAATTTAAAGATCTTCCCTGCCCCTTAATAAGCCTAAGGGAATTTGAAGACCTTCCCTGCTTTGAAAATATATTCTGCTCCCTAATAGGCTGAATATAATCACATGAAGCCTGTAGTAGTAGGAGTTTGCTGAATGGTGGGGCAGAGCCCACAAGAAGCTGGGAGACAGAGCTAGATTAGATGGTTGGGAGGAAAGCACACTTCCCAGGGAGACAGATATGCTTGTGAGTAAATATTGTTCTTATATTGGTTTCTGGGAAGGCTAAAGAATGGTGTGGTTCTCTATGCTGTTATGGCTTATTCACTTCTTTGCTACTATGATGAAATCAGTTTAATGGTTTGGGGATTCCATTTTCTGGTGTCTATATAAATGTTTTGCTTCTGTCTTCTCTATGGAGAATCTGTTATATTTTGCAATTGAGCACCATGCAGGTATATTTATAGTTATTGCGGGTGCTGTAAATATTGCATTGGCACTACATGAGGAAAGCTGGATGATATTGAATCAACACTTTTGAATTATGGTGCTGGAGAAGACTTTTGAGAATCCCTTGGACAATGAGGAGACCAAATCAGTCAGTACTTGAAGAAATCAATTCAAGCTAGTTATTGAAAGGTCAAATACTGATGCTGAACTTTAAATACCTTGGCCACATAATGAGAAGATAGACCTTGATGTTGAGAGACACTGAAGGCAAAAGAAGGAGATGGCAGAGGATGAGGTGGATAATTTCATGGAAACAATGGACATGAGCTTGGACAGGCTTTGGGAAATAGAGGAGAATAGATAGCGGGGGGAAGGATAGTGGTGTCTATGGAGTCAAGAGGAGTCAGACATAGCTGACCACAGGAGCAACAAAAAAATATTGAGTGCTATGTATTCAAAGACAAAAATAAAGGACACCTTGCCCTCAAGGAGCTTTCCTTGATTTTTTCACCATTTGGGAATCACTGTGAATATTCCCTCTGTGACTTGGGAGAGTCACTTTACTTCCTTGGGCCTCAGTTTTTCCATCTGTAAAACAAGGGTTGAATAAGATGACCTCTGAGTTCTCTTTCCACCTGAAATCTAGAATACTATGATTCTAGAACACTTTTCCTCCTAAAGTTCTTTCCCATTAATGTCTGCAACAATCTGGTAATAGTTCTGACCTCTCTAGTTCTTTGTTTCCTTTGTTAATTCAACTTCTACCTCCAACCCCCTAAATGCAGGTAAATCTCCAGGCTCCCTGACTTTTGCAAGGCCATTATAGTCAATTTTCTCACACACACACACACACACACACACACACACACACACATACACACACCCACCCCCCCCCCCACCCCCCCCCCCCCCGCCCCCCGCTCCCTTTCAGATCACCTTTTTTTCTTAAAAGCTTTCCAATTTTTGGTCATTGAAACCAAGCCTTCTCTTGAGAAATTATTATAGCTTTATATCTTCTCATGCATTAGCAATTCCTTTTCTCATTCATCCAACACAATAGGATCAGACAAACAGCTGATCAGCTTCTTGTTTCCCATAGCTGCTTTGAGGGCCTTCCTCTTATGCTATTGTTCAGCAAACCCTTACTTCAGCTGTACTCCATGTTTTCCTGGCTAGGTCCTGGTTTCTGTGAACTGCCAAACTCCATGTCATTCTCCCATCCTGAAATATTTCCTTCAACTCAAACTCTATTCTCATCTTTGATGGTTTTATTAAAGTACTCATATTAATATTTGACATTAAAGGAACATAGATATTTATTTGAATATCCTGGCCTCCCAATAATCTCTCCAGACCCATGACTTCCATATAACCTGCATGTACTTTCATCCATTTCTCTCTGTCTGTCTCTGTCTCTCTCATCTTTATCTATCCTGACCATCTTTGGTTCAGTCTCAGAAAATGAAGTGGACCATATAAATGTTCAAAGCTAACTACTATATTTTTGGTTTTAATCCCATTTCTTCCAACTTCCTTGGGTAGTTTGTGTCTTCATCTTCAATCTTTCCTTATTTTTTGCCTCTTTACTGAGCATGCTCAGATCTATACAGTCGTGGTAACAGGGGAGTTGTGAGGTTCAAATGTAAGGCATTTTGCAAACCCTAAAGCATTGTTTAAATTCCAGTTGTTATTGTTATTTTTACTCTCTGGTCCTCAGGACTCCAGTCTGGTGATGATGCCATTTCCTGAGTATCATACTGCCCTCTTGCTGAGTTTAAGCAATTTTTATAGAGCAATGAAGACATGTGCTGGTAGGAGATCAAAATGAGGTCTGGGGTAACATACACGCACACACACAAATACATATGTAAAACATATTATGTATATTTGTATATATATATATACACACATATTCTATATAAATGTGTATATTTGTATTGTATATATTATATGTGATGTCCATATATTTTAAAGTTTAATTTGCATTAAAGAATTGCATTAAAAAATTTTTTCAGTTTATAAAATTGATAAAACAATAAACCAAGACCTGATTTGTAGCTTGCTGATTTCTGAGGTATAAATACTCATACTGAAAATTTAACTATGAACTTCCATAGACTGATTAGAGCTGATGCCAACACACTCCTGTCTCTATTCCAACCCCACTCCTACCCAAACCCTGCTATCCTCTCAGACTATCTTGCTGAATCTTCCATCTCTTTCACCAACAGATTATCCCCTTCATTTCCTTACCACCTTTATGCTTTGTCATATACCTTACTGAAGCATCTCTAACAAGATTATTAGCAATAATCTATTATTTGCTAAATCTTTTTCTTCATTCCTGGTCCTTGATTTTTCTGCATTTTTTTTACTGTAGATTATGCAGGCCTCTGTTATACTCTCTCCTTCCTTGACTTCAAAAGTTCTTCTCTCCCCTGATTCTCCTCTTGCTTATCTCACATCCTTCTTAATCTCCAATGCCAGTTCATCATGAATCTTGTGCCCCCTCAATATAAGTATTCCCATGCAAGGCTCCGTCCTGGGCTTTTTGTTCCCAATTTCCATACTTTTTCTTTTCATCATCTCATCAGCTTTCTCAAGTTAAAATATGACTTCTCTATAAATCACTCCAAAATTTGCACATACAGTCCCATCTTTAGTCTTGCATTTTCACTTCTTTATTAAACATCCCTTTCTAACTCTGTTTATGCCGATGATACAATCTCCTTCTCACTCAAGCAAATTTGTACCCTTAGAGCAATCTTTGATACTCTACTCCCCCTATTCTCCCTTATTCCTCTAAGCAAATCAGTTGCCAAATCCTATACATTATGTCTTCACAACATCATTTGCATGACCACTTCTTTCTACTCATAAGGTCAACATTTCTTTCAGCTTCTTATTGCCACTCACCTAGAATATTGTCATAGTCTTCTATTTTATCTCTCTAAATCTAGCTTTCATTTTCCCCAAACTCCACATAGCAGTCAAAATCATTTTCCTAAAACATAGATCTCACCTCAGACACTTTACATTTACTAGCCGTGTGACCTTGGGCATATCACTTAACCCCAAATGCCCCTCCAAAAAAAAGAAAAAAAGAAAACTAAAGCATAGGTCTCCTTGCTCAAAAAACTTCCCTGTATGAATAAGTTAACAGGCAGATTTCAAAAGAAGAAAGAGAAACTGTCAAAAACCATATTACACAATGTTCCGTATCACTAATAATAAAAGAAATGAAATCTGAAATAACTCTTTAGGTTTCACCTCACACTATCAAATTTATGAAGATGAAAAAATTTGGAAATAATCAGTGTTAGAGGAGCTATCAGAGGACAGACACATTAACTTACTCTTGGTGGAAATGTGAATTGGTCCAACTATTGCAGAAATCAATTTAAAATTATGTGAGAAAAGTAACGAAAATGTTGCTACTCTTTAACCTAGAAATTCTCTTTCATCTATTTTATGTTCTAGCTAAAATAAATTACTAGTTTTTTCCTAAATGCAACATTCCATATACTTAAATTAGTGTTTTTGGAATCAAAAAACGAGAGATATAGTATACAAGTGCTACCTTTGGCCACAAAGAAGACAACTAGTCCTGAACAACAAAAGAGTCCATGGCACACAGCTAAGTGAATTGATTTCAGGCAGGGAGGGCAATAAAAGGTGGAATTCCTTCTTTCATCGTGGAGAAGTCGAAAGATGGTGAGGATATTATATCATATGGTAGAGATGAATTTTGGGTAAAGTAGAAGAGGCAGAAAAATCCTCTGTTGTATAATATCTCCCAAGGATTTCAACCAGGTATGAGGAATCGTCTGGCATTCCAGCTCTGTTCCTGTGACCTCTGTGGTGTCACTGTAAGGCTAGGTGGACCTCATCTAATCATCATCTTCTTGCATTCCAGCAGACATTTCACTTGCTTTTCACTCCACCTGGATTTGCTAAGTGTTAACAAAATGAAATTAGACCAACAGAATCCCCTGCTGGAGCATGCACAATTAATTTCCCATAGCTTGAATACACTTCTTCCTGATCTCTCTCTTTCAGATTCCTTCCTTTCTCTCAAATTTTAAGATAGGTACCACATCCTCCCCTTTTTCCCTGACTTCTCAGCTGTTAGCATTCATACCCTCCTCAAACATTAGTGTTTAGTCAACCCCATATTATCATTCCCAATTAATTGTCACCTCAGAAAAGGTCAAAGAATGAATCTTCTTTGGGGATGTTCCTTGAACCTTTCAGAACTGACTTGGATTAGTGAGTGCAGAATTAATTTTCTTTCCGAGTGCAGCCCTGGTCACAACTAGAAGCCAGAATTCCATCTCTAAGGATTCCAATTTGGTTATCTCTTGATTAAATTTTTCTAGTCCTGGTTCTGCGACTGACTTCTTGTTCAATTATTAGTAAACTACTAAATTAGCAAAAATCCCCTCTTGGTGTCCTCATTTCAGAAATGAGGGGCTGAATTAAGTATTAAAGTCCCTTCTAACCTAGCATTGTGGCCTCTGTTAATTACTAAAGTTGCTACTTTACTTCATTTGGATTTAAGCTTAATGTCACATAGATAATTATCATTCATAGAAAAGTATCCTATCATTGGAGTAATTTAAAAGTATAACATTCTCTCTGCTGCAAGACTATCTTTAATCCTGGGTCAGAATGAGTGGGCCAATCTTTAGCTAAATTCTCTATGTCTGGGCAAAAATGCCAAGTCCCTGAGATTTTAGCTAATGATCTGCCCACTCTTTTGTGCCTAAGAGAGGGACCAGAGGGGAATTGGAGGCAAACTTGACCCAGAGGGCATGTTACATTCAGAAAGTGAAAATTAGCTATCAGGAAACGTATTCCTTTTCTGTTGATAGGCCTACTTTATATCTCTGTGGAACAGAGCTAACTAGCCAGAGCATAGTTTAAAGGCCTCTTTGTATTAAAAAAAAAAAAAGAAAGAAAAGAAAAGAAAAAGGTGGGGGTCAGGGGGTGGAGGGTGGCTGGGTGGGAAGGCAAAGAAAATTACTAAAATGAAACTTAGTCTTATCCTGAAATCTAATCTCTGCCTTATTCACTGCAGCCCATTCCTGCACAAACGTGGGTTTGAAGCACTCTTGCTGAAAACTCACATAAATTAATTATGAACATTTGCATCTTGTTATTTCTTTGCAAGCTAAACTTTGCCTTCAACCATCCAGTTCAGCTACAGTTGTTTGTTTTTTTTTTTTCCTTGTCACCATTCAGATCTTGCTTCAAGGCATTGCCTTTCACAGTTCTCCCCAGTATCCCTTCAGCATGGTCAAATGTCATGGTGATGATAGTTTCTCAATTAACTCAGTTCAGTGATGGGGGAAAAAAGTCCTTCTTCATTTGCACATGTTCTTTTACAGGAATGGGCCATATTTCACTGGCTGTACTCTTTTGGTAAGAGATTATATTTTACATATTATTTCAATGCTTCAAGGCTCCAAAATTTCATCAGTTTCAATAATGCCTCCACTGTAGCAGATCACAACCCTCCAAATTTTAGTCGTTTTTATGAATTATGGTCTCTGACACAATTTATTAACAGTCTCAGTGAGTGCACACCACTACTTTCTACATCAAAACTCTCCTGATCCTTAGCCCACCCCCAAATGCCAGTTTATTTCCTATCTTTTATTTATTTATATATTCTTGCATTTATTCTGTATATACTTACATTGACTATACTGGTAGTTTGTAAGCTTCCTGGGAATAAGAATTATTTTAGTTTTAAAAACTTTGATTTGTATCCCTAGTGGCTAACCAAGTGCCTGACATATTATAGGCATTTAAAAATTATTGACTGATTGATTGATCACCCAGAAGTCAATCTGTTGGTAATAGTACTCTCCAAAGACTGGTCCTTGACTAATTTTATCACTGAATCCACACATGAAACCTTTTTAGCTTGTTAGAAAATCCCAAAGATTATGTTCCATTGGGAGAGCCTTCAAGAAATTAGAATCACCTCCACAGTTTAATAAGACATTAGGGCATTACTATAGTCAAGAGATGAGACAATCTAAGAAAAATAACATCTTACTAAACTATTTCTGCATTGGGAATTCTTTTTCTTGGAGGGGGGAAGGCAGGGCAATTGAGGTTAAGTGACTTGCCCAAGGTCACAGAGCTAGTTAAGTGTCAAGTGACTGAGGTCACATTTGAACTTGGGTCCTCCTGACCTCAGGACCTGTGCTCTATTCACTGAGCAACCTGGCTGCCACTTGGGAATTCTTGTCAAAAGAAGTTGCTAACTAGACCCTTCTTCACTTTCATGTCTATGTAAGTTATGTATTTATGTAATATATATATACACATATATATACATACATACATGTATATATGTACACATAGGATTTCTAAATATATAGATATAGCTGTATGACACCAGAGAGATATATCTAGGTATAGATACTGATGTGTAAGGTATATCTAGACATTTCTAGAATCTGTTCTGTCTCTTTCCATAAGAAATTGTCATTTTTGCCTTGAGGGAAGCCAGAGGAGGTCTGTTTCTTTTTGCCATTGATGTTCTGGGTGACCATTGGTAAGGATGGCAAGGGTGTCAAACATTTTCACACCCAAAGATTTTATTATAAATGCTTTCATTAAACAAGACCACAATCTACTGATTTTGTTGGTTGACAAAATTCATGCTCTGATTTCTATTATAATAAACAATCTTTATTGTTAAATCAATATTCTTTCTGACATTTTAATCAATTTCTGGTAGCTCACAGAGTCAAGTTTAATCATTTTCATCTTACTATCTTTCAATATTTTCCCCAATATCTCTTCTAAGAAGTTGCATTATAAGAAAAAAGGGGGGGATAATCTATTCCTTGGGTTTCTCACTCTTTTGGTCTCTAATTTTGATTATGCTGAATATACTTTTAGTTCAGATAAATAAGATCTTAAAATCATGAAAATGGAGCATGACAGCTTAACCTCATTTCTGTAGATTTATTTATGAACTTTCAAGGTTTTAGGTACTGTTTTCATCAGAGAGATATAGGAATATGTATTTTCCTAGAGTGAATTTTTTTTTCTTCAGTATATTTTTTTCCCATCTCAAATTTTGTCTATCCCCATTGCCTATGAGGAAGATTGGGTCACAAGGAAACGTAACTTATGTGATCCTCAACCAAGCTGACCTATCAGCCTCAACTTGAAATAGGTAACACATACACAAAGATGTTTCAAAAAGATCCAATCTGCCTGGAATCAGCTTGAGATGGACAAAAAGGCAGCTCTTTGAGATACCTGCATTTCATTTTCCGTAAGTCATTTAGGTTCTTCTGGCTCTGAATCTCTGCCCCATATTTAATTCTTCCTGATTCTTCTTAGTCCTTAGATTTCATTCCATAGGTGCTCCTGGGCTGATTTTTTGGACTTTTTGTTCTCCTTCTGCTTCAGACCCAATTTAGGATCATTCTTTGCTCCCTCCTGTATTCCTTCCTCCTATCCCCAATCCACAAATATATTGGGAGAATTTCTAAAGCTCATCAACTTGGCTTACTGCTCAGTTCTCATTTCTGCCTTTCTCTTGTGAAGCTCATGTCTTCAACAGGCAAATGATAAAAATTTTACCTGCATCTCAACGATTCTATTTCTTGCCCAAGTCTGATTTTCAGAAGTGCTTTTTAGATTCCTTCTGGCACTACCATCTGCATCACATGAATTACCAGAAGCAAGACTGATTAGGTTTGATAATTCTGCAAATGTTCTCTGCCACATCTTGAACATATACCCTAGAGAGAATAGAGACTTATCTGTTATTGTTATCAAGTCAACAAATAGCTTTCTCATTCAGTACCCTTCAGCAAAGAAGTACTAACTATTAATTATTTCTTCCTCTAAGCATCAGTAGATGATTTCTCACTTAGTAGTACCTATTACCCACATCAACATTCCAGGGCCTCTGGGTTCCACTGTCTTCCCTTAGATTATTTCCATTCTACTCTGTGTGTATATATATATATATGTATTTATTTGTATGTACCCCACTATTTGTAAGCTGCTTCCCACATTGGACTATAGTCTCCTTGAGGGTAGGGACTTTTTAAATTATTTTCTTTGTTTTGTTCTCTGTTTCTCCCTCTCTGTCTCTGCCTTTCTCTGTGGCTATCTGTCTCTCTCTCTCTGTGTCTCACCTCTCACCAAGGTAAAATATAGTAAGAATATAATCTTAAATACATTAAGTACTTAATTATTCTTGTTGACTGAGTGATTTAGTGACTCACAAATTGAAAAGTAACTGTGTTTCTTTGTTGGGTCCACATTCTTTTTCTTAAGGAAAGAATAAATTAATTATCTTCAGTTCTTTACCCTCCAACCTCCTGAAAGTGGTCAGAATTTTCCTGTTCCTCTCCAGATCCTTTTCCTTTTTTTTTTTTTTGCTTTCATACTGACATACTTCTGTTATTTTAGAAAACATCTCTTTTTCTCAGATAAACTGAAGAGGGGAAAGAAGACCTTTTTCCTTTATTTTCTAGGAGGTAGAACACTCTGCACTTTGGGCACAAATCAGTTACTTGACCATAGCAAAAGCAAACATTGTCCAATTAACCTTAACTTTGTCCAAACTATAGTTTTGTCTCCCATCACCACTAATAGTGGGTGTTAGGAAAAATACATTATTTATGCTTATATTGGTAGCACATATACTAAACATTGGACTGATACAGAAAGAAGAAAGCTAGACAAGCATGGACTTTTTATACAAGGATGATGTGTAAATCTGCAAACCAATCCATTTTGTATGGTCTTGATATGCAAACCATGAAAAGAAAATTTCCACACCATGGAAAGAAAATTATAGCACAATATCCCTAATGAGTAGTCTATCTCACACTATCAGTGATGGAGTTGACAAATGAAAATGATAAATTCTGATGGGACTATAGGAAAACAAGTACATTAATGCATGGGGGGGGGGCAAAAGTTGATCAAACCATTCTGGAAATTAATTGGAAACTATGCCTCCAAAGTTATTGAATTGTGTATACCCTTCAACCCAGTGATACCAAAACTGGACCCATATATCCAAAAAGGATTATTATTATTATTATTATTTGCTTTCTGGAGAGGGGAAGGTAGGACAATTGGGGTTGACTTGCCCAAGGTCGCAGAGCTAGTTTTGTGTTAAGTGTCTTAGGTCACATTTGAACTCAGGTCCTCCTGACTGCAGGGATGGTGCTCTATTCACTGCTTTTATTTTTTTGTTTTTGGAACAAAAAAAGATTAAAATAAAGAGAGGAAAAGGACCCATATATAAAAAAAAAAACAACATTGAAAGTACCTCTTTTGCTGTGACAAAGAATTACACACTGATAGGGTATCTATGAAAAGGGAAAAGGCTGGACACGTTATGAAAGTATAGAATACAATTATCATAAAAGAAATGATTAAGGAGATGCTTTTGGAAAAACTAGGAAGGTTTATATGAACTGATACAGAGCAGAGTGAGCAGCAGGAGAAATATCTATATGATAGCAGCTATGTTGTAAAGACAAACAATATTGAAATTCTTTATAAAACTGCAATGCAATGGCCAACCATAATTCCAGAAAATTCACCATAAAAGATGCAACTCACCTTCTGACAAAGGTGATGGACACTGAGCATAGACTGAAATACAGTTTTTTGGACGTGGACAATAGGGGAATTTATTTACTTTGACTATACCTATTTCTAAAAGAAAAGAAATGCATCATTCAAGATTTCTTGGCTTTATGGAGTCTTCTTTCCCATACCTAGAGTACTGGAAGGCATAAGCATCTAAGAAATGTGCCTGGGAGTTAAATCACTGGCATATATATTGGAATTAATGCGAATTTGCCTCCAATTCTCCCACCCAGCCTCCAATTAAACCATAGCTTCCAGGCTAGAAAGGTGTGTCCACAATCACAAGGGATTGGCTTAATGAGCCAAATTGACACAATAGTTTAAGCCCAGAAAGGAAACCACAAGTCTTTTCATCAAAAAGACTGAAGCTTTTTGGGACTAGCTTGAGTCAGAAAAATGGTTAACTTCCTGGCGCATACCATAGCTTCATCTTTGTAATTTTGTTTAGATTCTCCTTTATCTGAATCTTTATCTGGCTCATGGTATTCACACCCTTCTCAGTGCTTAGATCTCAGCATTTTGCAGACACCTTGGTTTGAAAATAGCTAGGCTTTGAATTTCATGTCTATATAATCACAACTCCAACTCAGGTTCTAGCCATTGCCCCTTGTTCTTTAATTATAAAATAGCACATGGGGTGATGTCTTATACTATGTTTTTATTCAAATGACAATTGCTTGCTTATGACATAAATGTCTCTCCATTCCTGAATCTTTCTTCTCAAGGCCAGAGAAAGTTACCCTAATCTCACCTTCTTGCTACTAACTCTCTAATTGGAGGACTAAAGAGCAGAGTAACAAATTTCCCCCAAGGTCTTCCTTGGTAGATGGCAGAAATAGGACATTCAGCTTACTCCACTTTGCATCTGCTGGTCTATCTATTTTCAGTAAAATAGCTCCAAGCTAGGGGAACAAGAAGACTTTTGTTTTATTTTTCAATTAATTAGTACTTGTATTGATTTCCCTGACTTCTTTTTTGGGTTGTCTCCCCATTTAGATTTTAAGTTTCTTGAGTGAAAGGACTGTCCTTATTAATAGTGTCCCTATTGCTTTATCAAGTGTCTGGCAATTAGTAGGCAATTAATAATTGTTTCTTGAATAATTGGATTAACTGGGAAATCATGAACAAATTTAACTAGATAATTTAAATTTAATTTGAATTAATATAAAATTAGATTAAAATCTGAACAAATTTAGGCATATGAATGTAATGTGACTTACTGTGACTTAAAATGATGGCACAGATTCAGAGAAAACTTGGAAGATTTGCATGAAGTGAGGAGGAATTATATGAAGAAAGCAGAACCAGAAATACAACATATGTAGTAACTATAACATTATAAAGGAAAACAACTGTGAAAGACTTAAGACTATCTATGAATAACTAAAGTCTATCTATGAATAAGAAAATAACTGATCATGGATCCATAAGACTGATTATTAAGTCTGATTGCCTTCTATCAGCAGAGAGAAGATAGATTGCTAAGTGGTGCAGTGGACTCAGAAAGACTTGAGTTCAAATCCTGCCTCAGACACTTACCAACTAGACAAGTCACATACCCTGATTTTCCTCATTTGTAAAAAATAGAGTTAATAATAGCATCCTTCTGGGGTTGTCATGAGGATTAAATAAGATAATGTTTGTAAAGCACTTTACAATTTTTAAAGTATCTATAAATGATAGCAATTTTTAAAAGAATTTATTAAATACCTACCAAATACTAGGTACTATGCAAAGCACCTGAAAGGAAAAGAAAATATAGTCGCTGCTTTTAAAAAAGTCCACATTCTAAGGAGGGAGAGAGCCTATAAATAACTCTGTACATACAAAATATATACAGAATAAACAACCTTAAAAGACATTTTCAGCCATGGTCAATATGTAGGTTTATTTTGAGTGATTATAGTTATTTATTAGACAGTAGAGGGTTTTTTTTGAGGTATGTTAGGTGAGAGAATGGGATAGTAATTATGACAGAGGAGAGAGGATTATGATAGTGATTCAAAATGAAGGAAATATGTAGAGGAATGCTGAATGATTTCTTTTTTTTTTTTTAACAAAAATAAGTAAGTCTAGTAGGGTACACAGAGAAGCAGAGAACAATTGAAACTACCAGGTTTAATTACAAATTCAAAAAATATATAACCTGTTATATGTAGTGGAGATTCATAACTTCTTGTTCTTCTTTGTGTAGGGAAATATTCATATTTGTCATATAATAATGTTTTTAAAAGACTTTATTTTAAAGAAAGTTAGCTTGGTAATTTGAGTAGAACTCAAAGGTGAGAATCCCATTCCAAACAAGAGTCTAGACTTTAATTTATCAGCAAGAGCAAATCATTCTTTTTTTTGTTTGTTTTTTTGCAATGGAATAACATAAGTAGAACTGTAAAAAATGATAATTAATCTGATATTCTGTAGAATGCAGATTTAACAATTTCTTTCTCTTATACGTATAACCTACTTGGTTTTTTGTTTGGGGTTTAAATCACTCACAAAATGCTTTAGGGTTCCTACCTATTGAATCTCACCACTTTTAGATTCAGTTACTTTTTTTTTTTTTTGCTTTTTGGAGGGCAATTGGGGTTAAATGACTTGCCCAAGGTCACACGGCTAGTTTTTGTGTTAAGCTGAGGTCAGATTTGAACTCAGGTCTTCCTGACTTCAGGGCCGGTGCTCTATTCACTGTGCCACCTAGCCACCCTGATTCAGTTACTTTTTATCCTATAGTAAGAACAAGAAAAATTTACTTAGAACATCGGGCATTGCAAAACAAGAAAAATCAATTGACAAATAGCACAAAATATAGCCTAGTGCCTCAAGCCCACAGATCTTCCATGTTAAGCCTTCTGAAGGAAGTACTGGACTTAGCACAGCATGACAGACAGATTATTCACTACTCAGTGTCAGCAGGAGAATTTAGGAGTATAGTAAAGAGGTTAATCATTTCCCTTTGGCATGGTGCCTGGGAAGAGAGAAACTCAGGTTCTGTCTCTTCTATTGGTAAAGTCTCCCCTTTGGTCTTAGAAGCACTTAGTTATTTCTAGTTGAATTCAAGTAAATCAAATTTAAATCAATCAAAAAGATTAGTTAAGTGTCTAATAGTTGAATATAGTGAATAGAAAAGCATTTATTAAGTGTTTACTATGTAAGAGAAAGAAAAGAAATGACAGTATGTGCCTTGAGGAGCTCACATTCTAATGAAGGGAACAAAACATATCAAAGGTTTTAGCTGCAAACCAGATGGAAAAGTCTCAGGATCCTTAGTGTGTAGTGAAAAAGTAGATGGTAATACATAATCTTTCATTTCAATTTTTCCTGAAAAAAAAGTCAGTTTCTGAAGGTGAACCATCAGATAGTGCCAGACTGAGCTCATACTCTATCATGGAAGACAACATATCTGTGTTTGTAGATATAAAATATATTCACATTTATACACATATACATACATATGCTGTATGCACATACATGCATATGTCTATGTATCTGTGCACATACACACAGTACATTCATATATACTATAGACTGCATAAGTCGTGTGTGGTATTTTGTATATATGCACATATATGTATTGTGTGTATGTGCATATAAATACGAACATATTGTATAATAATGAACCTATTATATTTGCATGAGAATGAAAATATATTTGTGCATATGCATGTATATATGTAACATGCATTTCGGTGCATTTTGGTGAGGGAGAGAGGGTCAAACACTAGTCAGTGTTTGGGGGTGGCGGAAGGAGGATAAGGAAAGCTTTCATGTATAAAATAGCTCTTAAGTCTACTTTTGAAGGTAGCTGGTGGTTCTAAAAAGGAAACATGAGGAGGAAACGCATACCGGGCATGAGGGACAGCCTGTCCAAAGACATTGAAGCAGAATACAGAATATAATTTGTGAGGCACAACAGAAAGGCCAGTTTGACTGGGCTATAGAGTGAGTGTATATAGTACATAGTACACCTGGAAAAGGAGAATGAGACCAGCTCGTGAAGGCCTTAAAATACAAAAGAGCAATTTGTGTTTGATCCTAGAGGTAAAAGGAGGACCTGAAGGTCAAGAGAGTTACATGGTCAGGTTTTGGCAGCTGTATGGAAGATGAATTGGAGGATCAGATGGGAGACCCAATTAGAAAACTATCACAATAATCCAGGAAAGAGAAGACGATAGTCTGAACTAATCTGGTGACCCTATTAATAGAGAGAAAGTGCCAGATGTGGGAGGTGGTCTTCAAATGGATTTGACAAGATTCAGAAAATAATTTGACATGTGGAATGAGAGTCACTGGTCCAGAGGGACTCCAAGATTCCAAAGCTCACTGAATAGATAATTATGGACAAAAAGTAAGACACTGTTCTGGCAATGGAAAGGGCAAAGGTCACAGAGGAATGCCATATGTCCCTGTAAACACTAAGAATCCGAGATCTGGCATGCAAAGAGGGAAATGACATAGGATGGTAGAACATGGCTCATAGAGTACTCCTGCTTTACATTACATGTGTATTCTTCCTATGGCTCTTTTCCAAAGCTTCTGAAGTTTCATGAGGTTGTATCCATTCACATAGCCTAACGGGATCATGACAGACTTGTAAAAACTTTCTATTCATGAAAACCAGTTGGGAAACTTTTTAAAAGTACAGATAAAAAAAACATAAACAGACCTGAATTTTGTCAACTCAATTCACGATTTATTTAAAACCCTATTATGAATAAGGTAACGCAGTAGTTGCTAAAACAAAAGATAACAAGAGCAACATTCACTACCCTCGAGGAGATTCTATTCTACTAGAAAGATACATCTGTACAAATAAACAAATTATAAGGAAAATTGAGGAGGAAGAGAATGCTGATAATTGAGGATATCATTGAAGGCACAATAAAGAAAGTGGAGACTGAGTAAAACTATCAATGAAGAGGTTAATCACAAATGAGGACTGCATGCATGGAAGGCATGGATTACAGTTTGTGTGAGGTCACAGAAATACCAACTGGAGCATTCATTTCAGGGAATAGCCAATATTCCATTTAGCCCTTGACACAGGATTTCTGAAGGAGAATAGTATACGTCAGTCAGTAAAGGTAGATAAAGGAAAGAAGACTGAAGTTGCTTCAATGATAGACTAGAGATTATTTCTCCCATAGGCAATAGGGAGCCACTGAAAGTTTGAAGCACAACAGTGATAAGGACCTGTGTTTTAGTATGATTACTTTGGCAGCAGTGTTGGGAACAGTTGGGAGAGGGGAGGAATTGAAATGAGAGAGGACAGGTAGGAACTCTTAAAATCTGCCCAGTGAGAAACGATGCAGACCTGAACTGGGATCTAATTTATGTGAGTTGAGAAAAGAATAGAGATAGAGCCTATACTTATGATTCTACTGATATGGGGAACTCCTAGAAGAGGAAATTCCATCCATCAATGCAAGTAGATACCATCTCTGAAATTTATACGTTAAAGAGTTAACAGGGGGAAACATGCTTTGGAAGTAGAATTGATAATATTTAGCCACTGAATAGATATGGAACTAAGAGTGGGGAAGAATAAATTGTGATTCATATGTTCTGAATCTAGGTGACAGAAAGGATGTCAGGATACTCAACAGAATGGAGAAGTTTGGACAAAGGATGAATTTCATTGAGAAAGGTAATAAATTACCTTTTGGCCATGTAGACTTTGACGTACCTATGGGATGTGAGCCTGGAGTTCAAGGGAGATTTGAGGTCTGAATTTTGAGACCTAGGAGTCATCTGTATGGTGATGAGAACTGAACCTCTGGGCACTGATGGAAGGGAAATAGTACCCACAATTAGGAGTTGAGGAATCAATGAAGATGATGTGTATTTCAAATACTACTAAAGGTTCTGGTTGTTCAGTCATTTAAAAAGAACAATAGTAGGGGCAGCCAGGTGGCTCAGCGAGTAAGAGCACCGGCCCCAGTGTCGGGATGACCTGGGGATCAAATATGGGTTCAGATACTTAGCACCACACCCAGAAATAACTGGCCGTGTAACCTTGAGCAAGTTACTTAACCCCAATTGCTTTAAAAAAATAAAAAAAGAACAATAGAATGGATATGGTCATTGTGAAGAAGGAGTTATAACAACACCCATCATGTTACCTGAGAGTGGTGGAAGCTTGGTTAAAGAGCAGCCACTAATATAATGTGTCCACAGGATGTAGTATATTCAGTGGAAAGTCAGCCAGTCATTGATGGAAAATCCACACCTTCAGACTATACCAGTCTTTTTATCTTCATCACAGTCCTCCAATGGCATCCAGGACACTCTTCTCTGAAAGATTCAAGTAAAATTATGCATTCCAGAAGACTGATTTTATTCAGATGCAAGGTAATTCCATGAATAGAATGATGGACCTGGAGTCAGGGAGACCTGAATTCAAATCTGACCTCAAATAGACTGTGTGACCCTGAACAAGTCACTTAATCTCTATTTCCCTCAGCTTCCATAACTGTTAAAATAGCACCGTCTTCACAGTTATTGTGAGACTAAAATGATATTATATCTGTAAAGTACTTGGCTTAGTTCCTGGTGCATAGTTGATGTTCAATAATTATTCCTTCCCAGTGTCTTTTTCTTTCAATCTTTTCAGTACGTCTGTGATTTCTTCCTTTTACTAATGCAGACAGTAACTCATCTACCCTGCCTCATCTTGTGTGACTTTTGGACCATATCTTTTCGTAAATCCTTCACAGGATTCACCTTGACATATCAGAGGGCTTCCTTTGTGTCTTTCAACATCCTATAGGCACCAGTGCACCAGGTGAGCTGTCCATCTGCTTCTATGCCTCAGTTCTGGGGTAGGATCAACCCACGTCCTTTCCCAGTTATTTGTCTCAGTATTGATAGTATTTACCTTGTCTCTTCTTCATTTGTCATTGGTGATATGCAGTGAGCTGTTTAAATCCACCATCTCCCAATGCAATTGTGTTGATTGCACCAATTTTATTCTTATTGCATAAGAAATTCTTTAGGAGGCTCATTGAAATAAACAGCATTTAATGGAGCATTCATTAAATGGGCGCCTGTTTTAACATGTGGTACCTTCTGTATGCCCAGCTGGGCCGCCACTGACTTGGCACTTTTTTTATTCACAATATTCAGACCATCAGCCCAATATAGATTTTATAAACATTGCCAGCTTGTTTGCCAATAAAACTGAAAACACATAAACAATAGAAGCCACAATCTAGTCACCCTTTCCCAGCTGCTTCCTGCCTGTATTCACAATAAAGAAATGTTCTATCTACAAATAGTAGAGGAGGCTTTCACATCAGTACATAGATCTTCAACTATTCAGTAAATTCAAATTAAGTCCAGTTTAGGGCGAGTTGTGAACTCTAATCCTGTGCTGTTCTTTGCAGTGTAAAACTATTAAGGATGAGCCAAAGCTTAATGGTAGGAGTACAGATGCAAAAGGGGATGGGTGAGGGCATGGGAGGGAAGGAAAACTTGTCACCTAGAAGGTTGCTCATGTCTTTACTATGGGCTTTAACATTTTATCCATATCAGACAAAAAATATTCTTCCTCTCCCCAAACAAAAACATACATTTTTATAGAAAAGAATGTGGTATTAAATTCACATATTTGAATTGATATACTGTACATGAATTTTGTTACCCAAAAAGAGGAACCTATAAAGTATGCTTTATTTTTCTTCCTTCACAAAGATCAAACTCTGCTGCACCCTTGAGCAAATTTCCTCCATCATTAGACTTAGGGGAATGTTTGAAGACCTCCCCTGCATTGAAAGTAAATTCTGCCCCCTAATAGGCTGAATGTAATCACATGAAGCCTGTGATGGAGGAAATTTGCTCAAGGGTGCAGCAGAGTTCACAGGAAGCAGGTAGTGATAAACTCTTCCCCCTAATAGGCTGAATGTGGTCACATGGAGTCTGTGGTGGAAGGAGTTTGCTGAAGGGAAGAAGAGCCCACAGGGAGATGGTGGGAGAGAGAGGAGGTTGAGGCAAGGAAATAGAGAGGTTTGTGAGTAAATGTTGATCTTGTGTTGGTTTGTGGGAAGGCTGAAGGATGCTGTGGCTCTCAGTGTTATTATGGTTTCTGAATATCTTTGGTACTATGAGGGAACCAGCTTACTGGTTTTGGGATGTGATTTTCTGGTGTCTAAATAAATATTTCAGTTCTGCCCTCTACCTGGAGAATCTGTTATATTTTGCAATCAAACCTCATGTGATATTTATAGTCATGGTCTTTATTGTGATTGTGGGAGCATAAATATTGCATTGGCACTTCAACTACCCATCTATAAAGTGGGGGGAGTGATCTCAATGGTTTCTAAGGACCTCTGGAGTTCTAAAACATTGATATTATGTCTAGAATGCCCTCTCTTAATTTTGTCACCTACTGAATTCCTATATATCCTTCAAAGTCTAACTAAAATATATTTTTATTAAGTCTTCCTCAACACTCCTAGATAATAACAATCTTTCTCCTAAAGTCTAACAAAGCATTTTGTTCAAGGCTTCCTGATTCAATTATAATAATAATTCAAATATAATATATAATATGATATTATATGTATATTATATGATATAACCTTCTGTGTTTCTGTCTTTTAACATTGTACAAACCTGGGAGTTCGATGGGGGTAGATAGTATGGCTTAATATCAAATTGAATTTTCTCCTTTACCAGCATAATGCTTCACCCACAGGAACTACTTACTAAATATGTTGAATAAATGAAAATTTTTTTCTGGCCATCTTAACTATTCCAGATCTCTTAACCAGTCTTAATGATGAAAGTTCCAATGCCGATTCCTTTCAATGATTACCAAAAATTGCAGTTTTGTAAAAGAGAAATTACCAAAAAAAGAGCAAACTTACCTATGTGTTAATAATTATTTTGTAGTTCCAATTTGATTAATTAAAGGCAAAAACCCCTATCACTACTTGCCAAGTAATCTGTTACTTAAAATCCTCACCACCCCTCCCCCCAAATAAAACCCAAATCTAAGCTGCCTATTAACTCTGGGATTAAATACAAAGTACTTGCTTTAGCATTTAAAACCTTTAACAATCTGACAGAAGCTTATCATTCAAAGGTTATTGCATATTACACCACTTCATACACAATATCTATTCTAATCAAACTAACATATTTGATTTTTCTCACACACAATATTCTATCTTGTACTCTTGTGCCACTAGATATGGGGCTTCCTGGGTCTGGAATGTGTTTCCATCCTCATGAAATCACTAGTTCCCTTTGAAACTTAAGTAAGTGCATTTACCTATGGGAAACCTGACTTGATTGGCTGAGTTGTTAGCGCTCTCATCCCTAGAGAAAAACCTATGCATGCACGTATACACATATACATGTATACATATATGTGTGTATGCATGTATGTGTGTATATGTATACACATACCTTTACATACAGAGAGAGAGAGAGGTTATTTAGTTGTGTCTGACTCTTTGTGATCCCATGAACTTGTCCATGGGGTTTTCTTGTCAAAGATCCTGGAGAGATTTGCCATTTCCTTCTCCAGCATGTCCTGACTTTTACAGATGAGGAAATGAGGCAAATAGGGATTAAGTGACTTGCCCAGGGTCACATAGCTAGTGTCTGAGAACAAATTTGAACTCTGAATTTCCTGACTCCAGGCTTGGTGCTCTATCTACCACACCACCTAGCTGCCTCAGATCTATCTATGTCTGTACTTATATATTATTTATTGTTCTATGAACATGCTACCCCATTTATCTAACCTACCCCAAGAAACATATGCTAAATGATGGTAGAGACTACTTAATTTCTATTAGTATTCCCAATGCCTAGCACAGTGCCTGGTATACAGTAGGTGCTGAATAAATTCTTGTTTATGAATAACCTATTGCATGATGAAATTCAAAAGCCATGTTCTCTCTAATTTGGACAGAAGCTCCTTTCTTAGCCCAATTACCAGCCATCCTTCAAATGAAGTGAAATTTTGTATAACAGTAGCTCTCTCTTCTCATGAATAATGTTGGAAAAGGGCCAGAGAAGATCCTTGAGTACATTGGATCATCTATAGAGTATTTCTGGGAAGATCATATCAAGAATCTCTCACTTAGTATTAGATGCCACATTTTAAAAGTGGCATTGATAAATCTGTGTACCCAGAAGAGGGCCATCAGAATGACAAAGAGCTTTGATATCATGCCATAGGTGATGACATGATTTGAGTATGTTTAACCTGGAGGAGAGAAAACTCTGGGAAACATGATGGCTATCTTCAAGTACTTAGATGGCTATCATGTAAAAGAGAGACTGTGCTTGCTTCCTTTTGGTCCAGGAGATCAGAACTAGGAGAATAAGGTAAGAATCATATTTAGTCTGAAGATAAGGATGAGCTTGCTAGCACTTAGAACCATTCAAATGTATAATGGACTGCCTTGGGAGGTCTTGGGAGGTCATCTGTCTTAACATCTATAAGTGGAGTCAAGCATCACCTCCCTGATGTCATGGTCCTCTTCAAGAACAAAGGAAAACCATGCACACCACACATCCACATAAGCTGACTACTTCCCAAAGCAGGAGTTCTTAACCTGAGTCTGTAAACATTTTCTAAACTGTATTTAAATATAATTGGTTTCCTTTTATAATCCTGTGTATTATATGTTATTCATTTAAAAACACTTTTCTGTGAATGGATCCACCAGACTCACATAAAGTTAAGATCCCTTGCCTTAGAAGGATTCTTTTGGTTCATAGATGGCCTGTGCTATATAGGTTTTGCTACTATCCCTTCCACCCCTGAGATTGATGATTTGGCCCAAACTATGGAGTGATAGAGAGAATGGACTAGTATATGTCTTTTGTTTTCTGTATTCTTTTCTTATTTTACTGAAGAAGAAAGACATAAGAAAACTCTTATGGTTTCCTAAGAAGAATGAATTCACCCAAAACAGACTGAATACTCTTTTGTATACTTATGGAACAACTGCTTTTGTTTGTTTTTGTATATGGATTTATGTTTCTGAGGCTCAGTATTTTAGGAAGTGCATCGTTGACTGATGGGGATCAGTGTTCTAAACCAAAATTGTACTCAAACTGGAAACATTCAGCCACCATGTTTTCAAAGGGAAGATTTCACAGAAAGTTCAAAGGTAGTCAGAAAGTTAAGAAAATGGGCAAGAAGATGCTGACGCCTTGGGAATGTCTACAGTATTTGCTCCTGTGGTTTGGAAGATGTAAATAGAAGCAGCTCCAGCAAAGACATTCTATAATTAGGCTTTATGCTGATTCTGGATGTTGCTTATTATAGCTCATTTAATATTATATGACAACCACAGTTTGAAACTGTTGGTTTGGGGTTTGGGGAAATGCTTTAATGTAAAAATTAGTATTTTTGAGCTTTTGTGGTTCCTGTAATGTCATGTGCTGGATAAGCAGGACCCCTCTTTTCCCTGTGTATTTTGTAATGATGCTTCATGTGTGGGAAGTATTAGGTTGCTGCTGGGTTATTTTTTTACTCCCTCATCTCTCCCTCCCTTTGACCCTCATATATTTTTATTCTGGTATCATATTTGGGAAGTCAAGTCACTCAACTCAGGAAATTCACATCCAAACTATGGGTGTGGTAATGGGAAGATACTTGGTAACAGAATCTTGTGGTGAACTAGTATTTAGACCAGACAAATGAATTCTTTGTTAATTATGACCTCACAAAGTTGGTCTTCTAAGACTACAAGAGTGATAAGCCATAATCAGTCAGCACCATGCTATACTTCTCTGAACAAGCCAACAACTTGAAGAATTGATTCTTTAGGAAGTAATCCAGCTGCATGGCAGTGTGTTTATACTTACTTCTCTACTTGCATAGATGCCAACAGTGTGGATACTCCCACCACTAGTACAAGTTGAAACACACTCATATCTTTTTGCTATTCATGATTCTTATCAATATCTTTGTAAAAGTCATAGGATCATACATTTTAGCTAGAAGGGTCTTTAGAGGCTATCTACTCCAAGCCTCTGATTTTATAGATGGGAAACAGAAGCCATGAGAGGGGACTTGGTCAGGGTCACACAGCTAGCAAGTGTCTGAAATGGAATTTGAATCCATGTCTTCTTGACTTCAAGACAATGGCTCTAATCACCATTCGATGCTGCCTCAAAAGTCCACCATAGTAGTTCCATGCAGATGTGCTAGAGATATTCATATTTTTTTTTGTTGTTGCATGGATATAGATGTATCACTCAAGCCACCTATTAAGTCTTAGTATTGTAGCATGGCCTTTTTATCTAACAGTATTTTATTTTTCATTGAGAATGAAAGGGATTCATGTGTAACCATGCAAACCATAGCCATATTAGTCATGTTGTGAATGAAAAAATAGACAAAAAACTCAAGGAAAAAAAAGAAAGCTGGAAAAAGTATGCTTCAATCTATATTCAGACACCATCCATTCTTTCTCTGGAGATGGATAGCATTTTTCATCATAAGTCCTTCAGAGTTGTCTTGGATGATTGTATTGCTGAGAAGAGCTAAGTCATTCACAGCTGATCATCCAACAATATTGTTGTTACTTTGTAAATTTCACTTTGCACGAACCCATGGAAGTTTTTTTCTGTATTTTTCTTAGAACATCCTGCTCATCATTTATTATAGCACAATAGTATTCCATCATAATCACATACAACAACTTGTTCAGACATTTCTCAATGGGCATCCCCTCAGTTTCTAATTCTTTGCCCCCAGAAATGAGCTGCTATAAATATTTTTGTACATATAGGTCCTTTTCCTTTTTTTTATCTCTTTTGGAATACTGATCGAGTAGTGGTATTGCTAAGTCAAAGAGTATTCATGGGCATGGTTCCAAATTTCTCTGCAGACTTGTTCACTCAGTTCACAACTCCACCAACAGTGCATTAATGTCTCATTTTCCCCCCCACAACCTCTCCAACATTTGTCATTTCCTTTTCTGTCCTATTAGTTAATCTAACATGTATGAGGTGGTACCTCAGAATTGTTTTAATTTGCTTTTCTCTAATCAATATTGAGTTGGAGTATTTTTTCATATAGCTATGTATAACTTTGATTACTTCACCTGAAAATTGTTTATATTTTTGATCATTTATTAGTTGGGGAATGGCTCTAATTTTTATAAATTTTACTCAGTTCTCTATATGTTTGAGAAATGAGGCCTTTATCAGAGAAACTTCCTTCTAAATTTTTTTTCACAGTTACTATTCCTAGATGTATTTCCCTTCATCCTATCCACACCCTGTTTATTCTATTTTCTCTCCTTTCTCCCTGTCCTTTCTCAGAAGTGCTTTGCTTCTGACAACCCCCTCCCCCAATCTGTTTTCCCTTTTATCACTGCCCTCCACCCCCTTCTCTTATCTCCTTCCTCTCCTACTTTCCTGTAGGGTAAGCTAGATTTATGTACCCAACTGAGTGTGTATGTTATTCTCTCTTTGAGCTAATTTTGGTGACAGTAGGCTTCACTCACTCCCACCTCTTCCTCTCAACGGTAAAAACTTTTTCTTGCCTCTTTTATGTGGGAAAAGTTACTTCATTCTACCTTGCCCTTTCTCTTTCTCCCAGTATATTCCTCTATTACCCCTTATTTTCATTTTTTTGAATATCATGCCTTCATATTCAACTCACACCTATGTCCTCTGTCTATATATACTTCCTCCAAGTACCCTAATAATGAGAAAGGTCTTGTGAGTTACAAATATCCTCTTCCCATCTAGGAATGTAAACATTTTAACTTTGTTAAGTCCCTTATGGTTTTCCTTTCCTGTTTACCTTTTACACTTCTCTTCAGTCTTGTATTTGAAAGTCAGATTTTCTGTTCAGTTTGACAGTCCTCTATCACTCCTATCTCATTGAGCATCCATTTTCCCCCATGAAGGATTATACTCAGTTTTTCTGGGTAGATCATTCTTGGTTGCAATCTTAGCTCCTTTGTCCTCTGGAATATCATATCCCATGAACTTTGATACATTAAGATAGTTGCTGCTATATCTTGTGTTATCCTGACTGTGGCTCCATGATACTTGAATTGTGTAATATGCCCACAATGTCATTGATGAGTCCCCATTCCCCTTGTTATAGAAATCTCATTGTTGGTTATTTAACCTACTTGCAGCTAACATGGATCTTTTCATTGCTCATTGTGTCACCTGTAATTATGATACTTCTAAGACCATGGTGTTTCATGGGTTAAAATCACATAACATCACTTAAAAAAATATCTTTGCTAAAATGATTAACTTTACTGGTCCAAAGCAGCTAGACATCATTAAAACGCCACATCAATTCTGCTATGTAGTCCCCCGGTCTTAGTTTCCTTCTTAAATTCTGCATCTAATTATTTTCCCATGGCTTGGACATGTTCAAAGTGGTGATGATGATGATGATGTACAATAATAACATGTAATATTTATGTGTTGCTGTAAGGTTTATAATATGTAGTCTTTACATCCACTCTGTAGTGCAGGCATTGCAAGTGTTTATATATATATATATATACATACACACATATATAATATCTATCTATAATATTATCATTATATATTATATAATTAAAATTAATTATTATTATCTTTTAAATATATAATTAAATTTATATGATATGTTTATTATATATCATATTTCAATTAAATTCTAATTAAAATATTATTATATGTAACATATTATACATTAAAAACCTGAAGCAAAGAGAGGCTAAGTGACCTTCTCACAGTACTATATAATAAGTGACAGAGTGGCATTTAAATAATACTCTCCTGATTTCAAATTCAATTCCCTTTGATGTATAGAATAGTGTTTTTTTGTTTGTTTGCAAAAAATTATTTACAAACTAAATCAAGGGACTCCTTAGCCATAGCTACCATAATCTTATATATATATATGTATATATATATATATATGTATATATATATATTCATTTTGGCTTTCCAATGTGAATGGCTAATCTAATCTCTTGTGGAGGACTTCAAAACTTCTAAGATATAACACTGTTAATGTATTATTTGAGATGAGGATCATCTGGAAAAACCTGTGACTAATAAGAAATCCCTTGTATAATCAAATTTTGTACAAGATACTCTCCATGATACTGAAAAATACTTTGAGTGAAAGTATTTTCAGGCTTTGAACCTTATATGAAAAAACATTACACAAAAAAAAATAAATAAATCTCCTTTCACCTTGATTCCAGGTTCTCCATTTGCCCTTTTGTTCCTTTCTTGAGAAACTCAATGAACTGCCATGTTGTGTTTTCCATCCTCTGTGAATATCCTTTTGGCATAAGTTGTATGGGGTGCGAATGAACATCCCAAGAAAATCTTAGTGTGAAGTGTATCTAATATAATGCAGGCACAAAATAGATCAGATAAGAATAACTGAAGGATCAAATTAACATTAATGAATAACTAGTAAATTTACAACATCATGTTGGTAACATTGTATTAGTAGTGATGCCCTGACTTCGAGATTTTGGCAAGAGTATGGCTAAAGAAAGATCTACTGAATTGTTAACTGATGGACTCATAAAGCAAACTGAACAACTCCATTATTTGATGCATTCCTGTGAACACTTCTGTTCTTGATTAAGTCTTTGATTTCTAGTCCAGAATAGGCTAGTCTGGGTTCTCTATGGACATCTTCTCCTGTTGGCAGTTGCCTTTGGTTATTAGGAAGAGACCCAGTAAACAAATTACAGAATGTCCCTGGGAGATCAGGTTGCTATGTAGTGGTCTGTGAGGTTTGGTTCAGTTCTTGGGGCCACCCTGATTCATTCTAACCAAACCTTGAGTGTGGAGGTGCAATAAAGGAAAAAAAGGATACAAATTTCTTAGGATTATATGTCTTTCAGTGTCAGTTTAAATTCCATTATATATTTCAAGAAATAGACCCTTTCACTCTATTACCCTATTTAAGGGGTAATGAGCTGCCCTACATGATGGTTTGTTGTGACACTTTATAAGCAAATATGGTTCAGAGGTTAAAACTCTGGGGAAATGAAAGTGATATTTTTTCTTTGTAAATCAACTGATTACTCTAAGACAAGTTGGAGAGATTAAAAAAAATAATTTCTTTCATTTGGAAATGTGATCAGCCATTCCTTTTCCATAATTAGAAATAGTTCATTGTGTTGAAACCATCAGAAATTATCTAATATGATCCCATAACAGCCATGTCATATGCTCTTTCCTATAATGATGTTCTGAATTAAAATAACTTTCCAAAATTACTAGGTTTCTTATTTAAGTATTTTTAGAATTTATAACAGATTTATGGAGGGATAGACATTGAAAAGTTAGTACTGGACCACAAATCAGACCTGATCTGCTATCCCTGAAGGAGTGTGTATCCTTGCTTTGAAAATATTGTAAGGTTCGTTTAAGACTTTAAATCCTGGGAGGTATTTTTGTATTAGCAAGAGGCTCTAATAGGTTATCTAATCAGATTTTTTTCTTTTTCTGAATTCTGAATTCTGTGAAAAGCAATAAAGAAATCTGTATCATGATATTAATCAATAGTGTATAGTTATATACTAAATTACTTGAATTAAATTAAATGATAAAATGTGAGCTCTGGAGTTAGGCAGTTTAGATTACTTATGAACTTTTATTAGTGCTTAATACATATCCAATAAAGGAGAAGAAACAAAATATTGAGTTCATCCATCCATTCATCCCTTTAAAACATTTATGGAACTCTTACCCCATGAACAGTGTGCTAGATGTTAGGAATACAAAGATGAAAATGGGACAGTCCTTGCCCTCAAAGAGTTTATATTCACTTGAAGGAAACAACACAAACATTTATAAGTATCTTTTAACATTAATGTAATTTGGGGGAGTGAGAAGGTGCTTGTATTTAGGTGGGGGTAGCAAAGGATTTGGAGGGAATTGATTTTCCAGTAAATCTGTAATGACATTAATTACATAGTCTATTATTTCATTATTATAGTCCCTATTTCACACCACAGCCTATCAATCTTTCCTATCCCATGAGGTTCTTATTCATTTTCCTCTATATATCTTCCATAGAGGATTGTAAAGCCATGCATGAGCAGCTTTACAGAGGTCTATGACTGTGAAGAGCTTTCAAGATTCTGATTACATGATACAGCAAACTCTCTATTCAATAACAAATCAGAGCAAAACATGCACAGAAAATCAAGGTACAGCATTCACAATTTTACAACTTTATCACAGAAAATCAAAATACAATATTCACCATGTCACAACTCAACTTGTCACTAAAATGGCCACACAGTTTTTACCAATGTGGTCACATAGTTTTCAACAAAGTACATTCATTTAGTGAATCACAAAATCCTTCATTCAATCATAAAGTACAAAATTCAAAGTTCTCTACCCCTAGGTCACAGTAAATCATAATTTCAGTCAGTACACAGTATCAAAGTAAAGTCTTCTTTCAGCTTGACTTGAGGATGGCTGTCAATGTCCATGGCTCCTCTTCCATGGTCCCAGTTCCAACTGTTACCTGGGTTCAAAGGAAGGCAGCTCCTAGTTCCTTGTCCAGCTTCTTGTCCAGTTCTTCATCCAGTTCCCATTCCATATTGAAGCACACAGTGTCCAGTCCACCTCAAGTCCATCACAGTTCCTATTTCTGGGAAGACAAAGCTTGACAGAGCCACAATAATATCCATACACATTGCCAGCACCATCATCAACTCACTATCTGCCTATGAAATCAACTCAGACACACCAACAAGGTCTGAGAACTCAACACAAATCATTAACATAGAAATCAACACAGACCCACAAACAAGGTCCAAGAGGTCAGCACAAATCGTCAATAAAGTCCCAGGACCTCCAAAACCCTCCTCCAGGACTTCTGTAAACATTCAACCAGAAAATTCTCTTTCAGGGCTTCCAGTAAGGAAGGGCTTCTGTACAAAGTATCACAAAGAAACATCAACACAGACAGAGAATACAAACAGAGTGCCAGGGTACCACAAATTTTCTTCTTCTTGACTCTGCCGCCACAAGAGTCCTCTTTTCGGTTTTTCTATCTCTACCCTGGAAATTCTCCTTATATGTGGTCATTAGCTCCTCCCCAGAAGTTCACAAGTTGTGGGGTTCACAAGTTCTGTTTCTTAATAGACTTGATATAAGGTTCAAAAGAAACTTGAGGGGCGGCCAGGTGGCTCATTGAGTGAGAGCACCGGCTCCAGTGTTGAGAGGACCTGGAGATCGAATCCCGGGCTCAGACACTTGGCACCCACCCAGAAACACCTGGCCGTGTAACCTTGAGCAAGTTACTTAACCCCAATTGCTTAAAAAAAACAAAAGAAACTTGAACTGAAACTATGTGTTAATTCAATAGATGAAACAAGGTATGAACTACTTCTGTGCTTGCCATTACAAGGATCTAACTAATGTGCTAGAGAATTTCCTTAAGGTACCAGTACAACATAGAGGTCATCCCAATCCCACTATATTTTTCAATATGCAGTCAGTGCTTATAACATTTACCTAATATAAGTCATCATGGGAACTATGCTGCAACATACTTGAACCCATTGCCTATTGATTCCAAACCATATAACATCACCAGAAAAATATTTATGTTAAAAAAGATGTTCTTTTGTGCAAAGGAGAGTTCTTGGGATCTTCAGAATCTTTCTAAAATTCCTCAAATGAAATCAAACCCATTCTATTCTTTATCAACAATTTGGTGCCTGGCTTATTGTCCATCTGTATCACCTGTGTTTGATATATAATCTAATAGATGGATGCCATGGTTACGCATCCAGCTGTATGTCATTATGCAAACACAATAGGTGTTTTTGTCCTTTCCTTAGAAGGGAATCAGTTACGTTAGGGAATCTGGGATAATATGGTATTTTTTTAGTAACTATTCAAGTATATGATACTCTAAATGAAAGAAAGAAAAGATAAAAACACTCCCCAGTGTATTTTGCTTCATCCATTAGAATATAAATATCTCTAGGGCAAGGACTATTCCATTTTTATATTTGCCTCCCCAGTGATATATAGTAAATGTATAGTAAGTGCTTTTCATTCACTTCTGGATGCAGATTCATCCTATAAATGCTTTATTTCTGAAATGACATTTGTATGATATCTTACACTCAGGGTGTACTTTGAGACCTAGACATAATAGCTGAAAAAGATATGCTACAATCAGGCTTTGGTAGGGGGAAGTGTCATAAACTCTAGGCAAAGGAATTTGTATTTTATCATGTAGGTAATGGTGAGTCATCCAATTTTTTTTTCAAGAGGGAGGAGGGTGATATGATTTAGAATGTTGCTTTTACTGGTTCTATAAAAGTTAGACTGGAGATGGGAGAGACAGTGTGGTACATTAGATTTTTAAAATATTGTCTCTAGAGACAGAGGGTGCAGGTTCAAATCCCACCTATGAATTCTAGTGCCTGATGCCTTTCCTGGGTCTCAGTAAAATAAGGACATTGGGTTAAAGGATTTCTAAAGATCTTTTTCACCTTTACTTCTACAATCCTATGAGAAGAGGCTGGAGTGGTTAGGGGCTGTTATTAGGGCCCTGATAAGATGCTATAAAACCCTGAACAAAAGTGTCAGTAATGGAAATTAAATATAGGGTATAGATGGGAGAGAAGTTTGGGAGGAAGAATTAATTCAAATTGACTATAGTTGCTAATGAAAAGTGGAGCAATGGGGAGGCCAGGTAGCACAGCGAGTAAGAGCACCGGCTCCAGTGTCAGGATGACCTGGACATCGAATCCTGGGCTCAGACACTTAGCACACACCCAGAAACACCTGGCTGTGTAATCTTGAGCAAGTTACTTAACCCCAATTGCTTATGGGGAAGAGCACTGACTCTAGTGTTGGGATGACCTGCAGATCAAATCTCGGGCTCGGACACTCAGCACCACACTCAGAATAACTGGCCGTGTCTTTAACTTTGAGCAAATTACTTAACCCCGATTGCTTAAAGGAAAGTGGAGCAACAAAGGTAATTGAGATTTTTGAGCCTTCGTGATTTGGAGGGTGGTACTGCTATAACAGAAATAGGAAAGATAGGAGGAGGTAACTTTTTGAGTAGATGAGAAGTTTCTTTTGAAGCATTTTGAGTTTGAGGTCCCGGTGAGTTATGCAGGTGGAAATGGACACTCAGATTTTGGTATTCTAACACTGTAGTTTAGGGTAGATATTGGAAATGGGGATCATGGAAATCTAGTTGGAGTCATCAACTCAAATTCCTGTCATTTTATGGATGAGGAAACTAAGACCAAGAGAGAGGTTAAATAATTTGCACAAGGTCCCAAAGAAGTTGGTGGCTGCTAGATCAATCTGTGGATAGAGAGTTGGGCCTGGAGTAAGGAAAACCTGAGTTCAAATCTGGCCTCAGACACGCAAATCTGGCTGTGTGATCCTGGGCAAATCATTTAACCTCTGTTTTCCTTTTTCCACTGGAGGAAATGGCAAACCAGTATCTTTGCCAAGAAAACCCCACTGGTGTGGTGGATCAGGGTCACAAAGACGGGGACATGACTAACTACTGAACAGTGATGCCTAAATTAAATGCCTGAGGCAAGATACACACCCAAGGATTCCTCACTACAAGACAGCAGTCCATTCACATACTTCATGCCCCTTCATAGCTACATAGAGATGATAATTAAAGCAATGGGTGGGGATGATGTTGCCAAGGGAGACAGAGTAGATGGAGCAAAGAAAGAGACTCAAGAGAGAGCTGAAGGGGTCACCCAAACTCAGGGGAAAAGGAGAAAGAAAATGAATTAGCAATGAAGATTGGAATAGAGCTGTCAGAGAGTTTGGAGGAAAACCAGGAAAAAACCCTGTCAGACACTAAGAAAAAAGAAAGAATCAAGGAGAGGGGCCACCATCTGTGTCAAATACAGAACAGGGTCAACGCCAAGCACAACTAATGGGAGGCAGAGCATATTCTATAGGGGTGTTATTCAGGTGGTATGAATTGTCAATAACCTTGGAGAGTTCCAGTCAATCATGAATTCTGGACAAACTGTTTTTCTTTCCTTTCAAGCTTCTTTCTGGAAAACTTTAATTGAGGAAACTTTGAAGATGTGTTTTTTCCATATCAAGAACTGAAACTTCTTTTAACTCTAGTTGGTTTGGAACAAGACAGAGATACTGTACAGATCACAATATTGGCAGTATTCTTTCAGTTACATATGATCGTGCTTCAGGGAACCTCTTTTAATCTCTGGGGAAGGGTGAAACTCAAAAGCTTTTTTTTTTTCCCGTATGCTTCTGTAATTCATATATTTGCTTAGCCAGGCATTCATTTCAACTAATTGATGAAGCTTAAAAGGCATAAGACATAGGAAAAGGGGAAGAGAAATAACAAGTGGACTAAAGAAAGGAGGAAAGGACAAGGGATTCAATTTCTAGTACTATTGTTCAGTTGTAAATAAGTTATTCAAAAGGCATGAAAGAAGAAAACAAGCTAAAAACAGAGAAGGTACCCTGTGGTACTACAGAAAGAGTGACATAAACCCAAAGCAAAGGACGTGGGTTTATTTCCTGGTCCTGCCATTAACTATCTGTATGATAGTTTTGCTTCTTAGATCCTCAGTTTCCTTATCTCTGAATGGGGGCGGGATTGGACTAGTTGACCTCTGAGACTCCTTCCATCTCTAAATCAATGATTCCATGAGTTCAGATTCCACCAGCCCACAATCAAAGCAAACATTTAAAGACCAAGGTTGAATTTCTGGGGAAAATTCTTTCTTTTTTTTTTAAATGAAACTTTTAAAAATCGATTAGTTCTAAGTCTAGATTAGAATAAGTTAAGTTTCAATGACAAAGTGATGGGTAAAACTGAGATAAAAATCTGGGTAAATAATAAAAAACCTTTATTTATACATTGAATTGAGACAAAATTCTTATTGTGTCATAATTGTCATAGTTGCTGATGAAGAGTGAAATGTCATCAACCACTGTCATAATTATTGTGTTATTTTCCATTTCACTATCTACTTTCCTTGTGTGTACTCTGCTAGTAAAAACCAAAATAATTTATGTGAGATTCTACAAAGTAGTAAACAATACTATTTATTCTTGATGATTCTAATGAAGAAGGGAGTTAGCAAGGAAGCAAGGAAGAAAGGAAAGGAAAGGAAGGAAGGAAGGAGGAAAGAAAGGAAGGAAGGAATTTAGGAAGGAAAGAAGGAAGGAGGGAAGGAAGGAAGGAAGGAAGGAAG
>NW_027185655.1:51374737-51404685 GCF_028583685.1 Petaurus breviceps papuanus
AAGGAAGGAAGGAAGGAAGGAAGGAAGGAAGGAAGGAAAGAAGGAAGGAAAGAAGGAAGGAAAGAAGGAAGGAAAGAAGGGAGGAAGAAAGGGTCTCCATGTGATAAAATGTGTATCTTTCAGAAAACTCTTTCCCCATCCTCAATCCATTCCATTCTGATTTAATATGCACTTCTGATTTCTTGGAGAATATATAAGGATAGGTCTCATTTGCCAAGTGTTTCGGTATTTATATTTATTTTCCCAGACTTGCCATTCTGCTCTGATTTGGTTCTCATTTTACAGTGATTCATTTGCTCTCTTTCAGCCTTTGCTGCCATAAGCAAATCTTACCTGGGCTGAGCAAGCTCAGGTTACAGATTAAGGCACTGTGATGTTTACTTACTTTTCTTGGGGACAAAGCTCAAACATCCTTGTCTGTTTATTGCATTAAAAGATGGTTAAGTGCATTTCCCCAATAAGAGTCTCTTGTTTTCCATTTGGCAGCACATACCTTTGAAGTCTCTGGGGAGAGTGTCTGTTCTTGCATCTTTTTTTTTTCTTTGAAAACTGATTGTGTAAAACAAATCTGTTTTTTCTCCTAATGTACTTGGAAGCTCCCCTTATTCTTTTGTTACCCACATGATTTAAAAATCTGTTCATCTGCTGTAAATGATGGAAAGCTGTTTTTTTCCTATAGCCAGAGATTTTGCATTAACTGACAAAAAGAAAATGATCAAACATAGCTTCTAAAAGTTAAAATCAAGGATAGGTCTTCTCAATTGCTCTTAATTTTATCATCATAATTCTCTCCCTAGTGCTGCTTGTTTCAATACACACTTGAGTAGATGTGTGGATAAAGAGGAATAATTTTATATGAAAATTATTGCCCTGCTAAAAGGCAATATAGCAATGTAATGATTACATGACAAGGGCCAATTGGTTTGCAGAAGCATGATCCCAATGGTCTAATCAGAGGAAGGATAATACTAGGGAAAGAACGTTGGATTTGTAGTCAGAGGACTCAGGTTCAATCCCTGTCTTGTAACCTAACTACCTGTGTCACTATAGGCAAGTCACAAAACCTGTCTGGTCCTTGATATCTTCATCTTGAAAATGAATGAGTGGGGGGCGGCTAGGTGGCACAGTGAGTAAAGCGCCGGCCCTGGAGTTAGGAGGACCTGAGTTTGGTTCTGGACTCAGACACAACACCCACACAAAAAAACTAGCTGTGTAACCTTGGGCAAGTTACTTAACCCTAATTGCCTCCAAAAGGCAAAAAAAGAAAGAAAGTGCATGAGTGGGATCAAATGGACTCCAGCTCTCAATCTATGATGCTGACTCTTTTTTTTTAAGCAATCTGGGTTAAGAAACTTGCTCAAGGTTACACAGCCAGGTGTTTCTGGGTGGGTGCTAAGTGTCTGAGCCCAGATTCAATCCCCAGGTCATCCTGACACTGGAGCCGGTGCTCTTACTCGCTGTGCTACCTGGCCGCCACTGATGCTGGCTCTTAAGTGAACTTCAAGGAAGGAGTTTTGGAGTTGTGTAATAAATGGCAGAAGTTCCACTTCACCCTGCATGGAAATAGAAGATCTTCATATCCCACTGTTTGGAGATGTACCAAGATCATAGGATTGCTTGGGAGGACCTTTCCCTTTCTTTTTTTCCTTTGACCCCTTCCATAACACTAAGGGCAGAAAGCCCTGCCCACAGTGGGCATGGTTAAGTGATTGCCCAACAGACTGTACCTGCCCAAGCAAAAAAAACAATAGAAAACCAAAGCAAGAAGATATTTTAGAAATCAAATTCTGACTTTGCATGTTCCTTTCATTCTGCATGTGGGGACAGAACCTAGCAGACATGATGTGGCCATTGGCATGCTCAAATACACTTCCTAAATCTCATTTTTTCTTTCCACAACTTTAAGCCAAAAGAGGCAGAATGGAATTCCTCAGAAACTGCTGCAGAGCCAAGAAAACTTGTTAGAAGATTTGGATTTGTGTTAAGTCCAGGACTGAAAGGAAATAGCAGAAAATCAGGAAAAGTTTAAGACAGATCTGGTCAGAGGAAGGAGTTTTTGGAAAATATTAGATTGGCAGCTAAAAAAGTAGCAGGAATGATTTAAGAAGGGTCAACAAAAAAAGTATGTCCAAATTAGATCACATTTTTTCCTGGCAGTGAGGGGAAATCCTGTCTCTGTGCAACTATAAAATCCGACATGTAAAAGTCAGAGAATCACTCAGTGTTAGAGTTGGAAAATCCCACAGTGAAAAAGTCCCAATGCATTTTGCTCTGGTCACTCAATAATTTAATCAGTAAGCATTTATTAAGCACTTCCTTACTATGGACCAGGCACTGTACTAAACAATGTAGAGACAAAGAGAGGCAAAAACAGATAGATAGGTAGATAGATAGATAGATAGATAGATAGATAGATAGATAGATAGATAGATAGATAGATGGATGGATGGATGGATGGATGGATGGATGGATGGATGGATGGATGGATGGATGGATGGATGGATAGATAGATAGATAGATAGATAGATAGATAGATAGATAGATAGATAGATAGATAGAAATATAGATAGATAGACCGATCAAAGTCAAGGAAACAAAAAAAAAACAGTGCTTGACTTTAGGGATGTTCTAATGAGAGAGACAACATGTAAATAATTAAGTACATAGAAAAAAAACAGAATTGTAGACGAAATAATCAGAAAAAGGAAGCTTTAACTGCTGAGATGAGAGGGAAAATGTGAATTTTGAGCTGAGTCTGAAAGGAAATGAGGGAAGAGTCAGAGGCCATGTGGCCAACAATGAACTGGGAAGTGTGTCCCCAAAGCAGATCAAAATCTCATTGGAAATGTATAACAAAATAAATAAAAATACAATAAAATAAAGGTAATATTAATTTGTGGTTTTATTGGTCAAGTGTTGCCTATGGAGATTCATTCTATTTGAGTTTACCACCACTTGAATAGGTCATGCCAGATATGGGCATTATAATTGTAATGGAATTGAGTATAATGGCAGTAATGACAGTAATGGCAGTGTAATGGAATTGAGATGGAAGATGTTTGAGGAATTGCTAGAGAAGAGTGAAGTTGGATAGTAGAGCCAGGGAAGAGGAAAAATGTATATAAAGATTGAATAGTAGGAAGGAGTCGGATTATAAAGAGTCGTACGTGTAAACAGAGGACTTTATGTTTCATGTTGATGATAAAAGGGACCCTCTATAGCTCATCAAGCAGAGGAATAGCAGGAGGTGACATGGTAAGACCTACACTTCAGAAAAAATACTCTAAGGGCTGAAAAGAGGATGAATTGGAATGAGAGGAAACTTGTAGTGAGGAGACTAATTAGAACATTAGAAAAAGGGGATTAAAGTTTGAACAAGGATGGTGGTGCCATGATTAGAGAGAAGGGCGTATATAGGAATTATATAAAGGTAGAAATGACATTTGGCAACACCTGGGTTCTGTGAAGAGGGTGAAAGGAGAAAGTTGAGGATGAAACTGAGGTTGTGAGTTTGGATGACTAAGAGAATGTTAGTGCACTTGACGATAATAGGGAATTTTGGTTCCCTGTTATAAATATGGCACACAGGCTTCCTCTTACTCTAGGGATCCCCAACTCCTCTCCACATATTCTAGGTACTTTGGGGTCAGAATCTTCTCCAAACCTTAGTTCCCTAGCCCCCACCAATGTATTGATTTTTATTAATCAGATGGAGTACTTGTTCAGTTCTCCCCCCCAAAAAAAAATCAAAGATTTAATGATGTAGAAATAAGAAAAAATAGTAACAACAAATCTATGCATACATAAATATTAAGCTCACTCTTCTACAAATACACAGGAAGTTCACTGCCATGAGTAAATAGACATTGGAAAAATCTATTACCAGAGCACATATCTGTTTACCTCTAGACCTTCCACCTCTGTACCAGTTGGTTTTCTACTATCCAGCTCTCTTTAAGGACACTCAATACCCCTGCACATCTACTCGTAGTGTTGTGGTTAGCAAGACTCTCCCTGGGAGAGTTTGCTCTGTAATTTCAGGCTGTACTTTGCCCATAGCCCTTAGTGAAGTACTGTATTTCAGACCATCTGCTACTCTGTCTTCCATCTCCTGCAGGACTTATGATGAGTAAACCTATTCCCAAAACAAAACAGGTATCACTCTCACCAGCAATGCCTTTAACCACTGGGTATGAAACTCTTCCTTTCTGCCAGGCTGGATCAGAAGAGAACAGAGTTCAAACTCAGATGAAGTCTTATTTGTCTTTTCTCTATTTTCAGTTCTTGAATAGTGTCCCTTCTCAGTTTCTCAATTCAATTTTCACTTAATTTATGGTCAAAAGTTTTAGTTCTTCCTTCTAATTATAGGCAGCTAGGTGACATAGAGGATAGAATATAGGACTTTGAGTCAGGAAGATCTGAGTTCAAATCCTCTCAGACACTTATTAGCTATGTGACCCTAGGTGAGTCTCTTAACCTTTGTTCACATCCATTTTTTCATGTAAAATGAGGATCATCATAGCAGCTGCCTCCCAGGTTTGTGAATGTAAAACAGATTACCCTGGCCCTCCCTCACTGCCCAAAGGCCAACTAACTTAGATTTTATTCCTCCCCTCTTATGCCAGAGGTGATCCATATGGGCCTGGGAGTTTGAACCTTGATCTTGGAACCAGGGTTACAGTCAGGATGGTGCAGCAAGCCAGCACAGCATAGAAGACTTCAGAAGCTCTGGTACTCTTGGGGGATTAGGGAATGTCTAGGCTGTCTGCAAATGGCTCTAATCCTAACAAATTGTGTTCTCCCAAGTGTAAGGTGTGGGCTCTGACACCTTAGCACCTTTTAGCCACTGACAGTCAAATTAACTTTTAAATTGAAGTATTTACTTCTGAAAGTAGTCACAAATATACAAACTCATTCTGCCACATATGGGAGAGTTCATGGGTTAGCACCACCCATCTGCAATCCTGGTCCCAAGGTCATCATGGCTGAAACTCCCAGTCCCCTGTAGATCATCACTGGCACCTGAAACTGAGAAAGACAAGCAACATAGAACAGAAACCAACACCCCCAAGCCAATCTCTTAGAGCAAGGGGAAAAAAAAGCAAGATCAGGGAAAAGAACTTCTTTCCTCTCTCAAGGATTCAGCTCATGGCATCCAAGCTGTGGGTGAACTGTGATCTTCACCCTCTGGACTAAGCAGATAGGAGTACCCAAAAAGAGTGTAGCAGACAGAAAAAGGACTGGCTCAATCCTTCTGGCTTTAAAGACATAGCAACCTGTTGAAAGAGGCTACCTCTACCCATGTGGGAGGAGACACAGCAGGCTCCATTTTAGGCAAACTGGGAATGTTCAAAAAGCCCCTCGAGAGCATCTCCATTTTAGGAGAACTGGGCATGTCCAGAGAAGCCCAAGTTACCTGAGGATCAAATAAGATAACACTTATAAAGTACTTTACAAACCTTAAAGTGCTATAGAAAGGCTAGTCAATATTATTACCCATCTGGCAAGGCAGTTCTGCCTATGGCTCTGCTTCCTTAAACTGAAAAAGAAGTGAGTAACACTATAATGAGAAAGCTTTGCAGCACTCCCTTTATCATGTTCCTCTGTTCTGTTCAAATAGCAAAGGCTGTGAAGGCCAACCAGGCTGGTGACCTTTGTCCTACTTTCCCCCAGTGATGCATCACAATCTAGTCCTTCCCAGGTCTCACTATAAAACTTTTCATTTTTCTTGAAAAAGGTAAATATAGGCCTTTCTGTACTGGAAGATATCTTTCTCAGACAAGAAGTATACATTTATTTATGACCAAATTCTGTGTGAAAATGTATAAGAAAGAAAACTTCAATTTCTATAAAATGTAATAACGATGAATCTCATCCTCTAATCTCTGGAATATAGGGGTCAATAAACTACATGATACAGAAACCCAGGCTGTATTTTTGAGATGTGTTTTCCTTTGTACTGTTCAGTCATGTTCTACTTTGTGACCCCGTTTGGGGTTTTCTTGGCAAAGATACTGGAATGGTTTCTCACTTACTTCTCCAACTCAATTTATAGAGAGAGGGAACTGAGGCAAACAGAGTTAAGTGACTTTGCCAGGTTATACAATTAGTAATTGTCTGAGGCCAGATTTGAACTCGGGAAAGTGAGTCTTCCTGCTTCTAGGCCCAGCATTCTATACACTGCACCACTGGAAGACAGGTGGGGATACCAGAGGGCTGCTATCAGCTGTTCTACAACATAGTTTCACTCTTGATCCACACAGACAGAAAGACACGAATAGAGTCACAATAAGGGGTTAAAGAAGCTAGCTTTCTTTATTCTGCTCTCAATGGGTTCCTGATAATGGGAACAACAACTCCTGCAATTTCACCTAATCACCCTGGGGTGATTGCAAGGGTGGGCAAGAAGGAGAGGCAACTACCCCGATGTCTCAATGGGGTCAACAGCTTGTGCACTCCCCTAAAATCCCCTCAAGCCTCAAAGGGCTGGTTGAGGCACACATAGCATGACACTGTCATATTCCGCTAAGGGGTCCCTTCAAATCTTGATGGGGGCCTATCAAGGCACACACAGCAGTACACTGTCATATTCTCCTATGGGTTCCCCCATATCTCACTGAGCAACCATGATGGAGATGTTTACAAGCCATGAGCCTGAGAAATATTATCTAACACCTGGAAATTAAACATTGTTATGGCCATGGAGTCTGGGAAACTAAACTCTAAGAAAGAATAACAAAAATCCACCTCACACACACTAAAACCCACTTTACATACAACCACCCAGCTGCCCTAACAGTGGTAATGTAATTTCTTTCCATTGATTGGGGTCATCTCATAGCTAGAAGACACTTTACCGAAGGTTACTTTTAAGCTCCAAAAGTTTAATGAATATCGAGGACAATTTTTTTAAACCATTTAAATATATTTAAGAGATTCCTCACCTGAAGAATTTACTTCTTCTGCAAGTATGTTTTCTCTCTGATTCCCATGAACTCCTTCCCTGATAAAAGGATCACTTTCATAAATTATTGTAACAGAAAAAGAAAATCCCTGTGTGGTAGCTAACTTCTTTGTGATAATGTTCCTCTAAAATCAACTAATGTGGTCCTTCAAATAACACAGTCAGTCCCTACCTGGAGCCATTCTCAAAAAATTTTCCCCACTTGAACGGACTTGCCAGAGCTTGTGTTTTTCTGGCAAAACCTTCAAGAACTCAGGGTCACCTCCATTTCAAGGATGAGAAACCAGAGAAGAAATTTAGTAGAGGATTTTAGGGCATATGACATGACCTCAACTGAAAAAAAAAACCTCAGGAGAGCATGCCCTAACTATTCAAGTAAATGAAGAAAAATTATTGTTCACAATATGGTGTGCATTTAAAGACAACTATAAGTGTGTGTGTTTTTGTGTGCGTGTGTGTATGTGTGTGTGTGTGTAAATGAAAGATCCTGCAGAGGAACAATAATATAAGACTAGAATTCAATGGGAGGAGATTGGACTGAATTACCTTTGGGGAATTGTGAGGTTCTTTTAATAACCCCATATATCTTCTTGATAAAAAAGCCCATCTAAGGGTGTACTGGAATCAGTTCTAACCAGTTTGCAAGAACTGACTGTTAAATTTTTAGTTTGACCGTTTAAGGCAGGAGAGATAATAACATTTATTAATAATGTGCTCTGTTCTAGATACTGTGCAAAATAATTTATGAATGTTATCATGTTTGATCCTGATTTTATTTACTCAGAAATCAGCAATCACTATAAATCAGAATTTGATTTATTGTTTTGATGATTGTCTTGATTTAGGAAAATATTAATAATACAGATTAAGGTTAAAAATGTGTTGCCTACTTTTTGAGAGCCCAATTGTTCAACAATTACCAGCACACTGCTGGCCCCATCTTTTTAATATAATTTTTTGCTATTTGTTTTATATTGCTATGTCACAGAATATGATAGTCTCTAAAATTTTACTCAGAAAGCTATAGACAAATGATGGGATAGGATAGACAGACATGGATGGGTGGTGACTGGAATCATTGTAGAGAATAACTACATAAATTAGATCATACCTCCCTTGTGAGTATTGAATAGAAACATGACCTATTCCAAACAGAAGAGGAAATGCAATACATGAAATAATCAAATCATCTTTTTCATATTTCATTATCTTTAGTTATATAGAATAATTTTTCACCTTTTTTTCTTACTTTATGAGTCCATGAGAATGACAAGGCAATGGAGAAACAGGTGAAACTCTTTCATTGCTTTAATAAAAAGAATAGTGTCTCCTGTGGAGAATTTGCCTGGAACAATCCCTGTCACCTCTCACTTGGGCAAACCTTTCCATTGCAGTTTTCTAATTTTATTTCATGTAGAAATCTTTCTCAGTTTTAAAACTGTTGATCTCATCCTCAAATCTACACCTCTTATCCTCACCTCATTAATTGGACTATTTATCTTTATGAATTCCTTATTTTATTGAATCTATGTGGAGTACTCTGGGACTATAGATTTTTTTTGATATATATTTTTCTCTCCAAGTTTGACCCAAAAGGTTCCTCAGCTTCTAGAAAGAGGGCTTCTAGTTCATTCCATCTATCATCAATGACCTCATAATTGTCAAATTTATGGCCTTTCCTTGACCTCTGCAGTTTGACAATTTTATCACTCTCTTCTGAATAATGTCCTCTCCCTTGGTCTATGTTCATCACATGCTTATAGTTATATTCATATTATTTTAAGATCATTCTGTTTCTTCTTTTTCATTTATGGTACTTACTTCCCAAGTTTCTGTCTTTGGTCATATTCTCCCACTATACTATGGTCTCATCCATTTTTATGACTTCTTCTGTCAACATTAAACACTTGATGGTCAAATTTCCATCTCTAACTTTGATTCTTCTTCAGTGCTAATATCTGCATCTCTAACAACTTGAAAGACACCTAAATCTACATATTCTAATGATAATCCACCCTATCCCAATCATTTAAAGTTTATCTTACAAAAAAAACCTGTACCTCCTTCTGATTTTAACATGGTACCACCATTCTCACCATCTCTAAATCCTTGGTGTAATCATTGACTCTTCTGACCTTTTCCTATGTAGCTTCTACCACTGAAGCAGTCTTGCCATATCTATTCAATTTTATATTGATCTTCTCTTTTACTTGCCTCAAAATTTTTATTTACAAACTATGGTAATTTCTTGCAAAAATTCATGCTACAACTGCAGTTTTATATTTGCTCATCAATGATTCCAGTTTCTTAAAAATATGATCTCAGAATGCTTGGGCTTGGCATGTATCCTGATCCAGCTTCCTAAAGGATCACTGGAACTGTCTTTATGCAATTTTATAGGTGTTGTCTCCTTCAGTTAGAATTTGAGCTCTTTGAGAACAAAAACTTCCTGGATTTCTATTTGTATTGCCAATCCTTAGCACAGTGCTTGGCATACTTTAAATGCTTAAGATTTTTTTTTTCGTTCCATTCCAAAAATTCTTTTTGCATTGACATGACAGTTTAATTTCTTCTACTATTTCTACAGCCACCATCCCCAATTTAGTTCTTTAACATATTATCAATATCATTTTTAATAATCCTCAAGCTTCCATTCCCTTCCCTTCCTTCTTTCCTTTCTGTAGTAAGCCAAAGTATTTGAATCTTGGGGGTCAATTCCTATGTAGATGTCCTTGATGATGGGGCTTTGGCTTCAGGCTTTGAAGTCTACTCTGAAGAGCATCCTTTCTTATGTGAATGCATAAGATAGGAGTTAACTGACCTTTCCTAAGACTTTTTGGCACATAGATTACATGGCCTTATTCAATTCTGAGCTACTTCCAGCATATGACAGATTAAGATAATGCTAAGAATACTCCAGGATATGACAGACTAAGTTATTAATAAGAGTACTTGAATCTTTGTCTGCTTGATCTCTAAAAACCTTGTTCAAAGAATCATTAAATGGAGTTCAAGGTTCTTCTTTGAATTACCCACATGATCTGGTCATTTCTTATTCATGTCTCGGACCATGCTTAGTGCTGGACACTGAGCAGCCCATGACACCTTTCTCTTTATTTCTTTCTCCCTTCCTTCCTTCCTTCCTTCCTTCCTTCCTTCTTTCCTTCCTTCCTTCCTTCCTTCCTTTCTCTTTCTTTCTTTCTTTCTTTCTTTCTTTCTTTCTTTCTTTCTTCCTTCCTTTCTCTTTCTTTCTTTCTTTCTTTCTTTCTCTTTCTTTCTTTCTTTCTTTCTTTCTTTCTTTCTTTCTTTCTTTCTTTCTTTCTTTCTTTCTTTCTTTCTTTCTTTCTTTCTTCCTCATCTGTCTTTCAAACTGCTATCATATTAATCTTCTAAAGTTATACTTTTGTTCATATCATTCCTTTGCTCAAAATCTTTCAGTGAATCACTTTTGCTTAGTGAATAAAATTCAGACTCCTTTTCCTGGTGTTCAAAGACCTCTCCAAACTTACAATGATTTTCCAGGCTTATTTCAAGCTACTCCTTCCCATTTCCTTAAATCCAAAGACAAAAATATATTTATCACTGCTTCCTATAAACATTTATAATCCCCAATACCACCACTTCCTAATTTCCTTCTATTAAAATCCTACCCAATCTTTCAAATTCCATTCAGATGCCATATCCTCCAAGAAGCTTTCCTTTTCTGATTCCCACATCTTTTAATCCCCTTAACTCACATAGCATTTTGTATCTACCTTTCTGCTATTCTTATAAATTGGCATTTGGAGCATTATACTAGGTCTTGAAATAGGAAGTACCTAAAAGAACATGTAACCCAACTCCTTCATTTTACAAATAGGAAAATTGAGACCAGAAAAGTTAAGTGACTTGACTCAGGTCAGAGATCATTAAAGGCATTCTTCAGATTCACTTGATTCACTAGGTCCTCTGACTCCAGGACCAGAGGACCAAAGGACATTGTATTGTGATGCTTCACCACTCTCTATGAGATAAATAACTGTGTCTTATCTGTCTTGTATATTATCTCCTAACTTTTTATTTGGTCAATTACTATGTGTAAAGCATTAGCAACATTTAAAAATGAGAATTATTTCATGAAAATAAAATAGACATATATACATACTTGTACATATATGGTCTTATTGATATGTACATTCATGTATAAGTTATATATCTTTATTCCTTTGTTTAAAGTGAAAAGATCTATCAACCATATATGGTAGTTTTCCCAAAGTTCTAATATTTCTAAATTGGTTCAATGCAATACTTTTCATTAAAAAACACACAGACACATGCATTTATTTTTTGAAATTGATTAGAGAATATACTAGTAGAGAAATGTTCTGATATTTTATTAGCCTAGTTTTAAATACTCTGAGCATATATAACTGTTATAATTAGTAATTTTGAGAAAAATAGCATTTTAAATCTGGTATATGTCTCAAAGGTAATGTGAAATAAATTCTGTAGTATGTGAACCCCTGTTTCTACAAAAACCTTGATTGTAATTGTAAAGTTTCTCTAAGATAAGCTATTTTTATAAGCTTTTCTTAGAATCATCACCAAGGGTTTCTAAATTTAAAATATCCTTAGCACATTTCATATAAAACAAAAACCAATTCATGACTGCATGTAATTCTCTTAACAGAAATGTAATTTAACCTAATTTTTCTCAGTAATTCAATTAAATTAACAAGGTACATAATTATTTTTGATACCACGGGATAATTATACAAAAATTATCTTTTCTGTCTCTTCCCTGCAGGAGTTGATAACTAGGTTATCAGATAACACTGGCTTCAAGGTATTATTGCTTTAAAAAAATTATCCATCTTCAACCTGTCTTTGGAAATATCCCCAAGACAACTTCTCCCTCCATAGTTCCTCATTTCTATTGAGGCTACTACTAAATGGATGGTGTTTCCTCTTACTGAAATTACTTACATATACTTTTTTTGGAGCGGGAAAGGCAAGGCAATTGGGGTTTAATAACTTGCCCAAGGTCACATAGCTAGTAAGTTTGACAAGTGTCTGAAGTCAAATTTGAACTCAGGTCCTCCTGCCTCCAGAGCTGGTGCTCTATTTACTGTGCCACCTAGCTACCCCTCACATATGCTTCTGTATAATCTCGTTTCCCAGTGTGGTATAAATTCCCCCCAAAGCTGGATATATCTATTTTTAAAAATAATCTGTGTTTTCCTAATACTGCTAAAAATGTTTTGCATGCAGTAGGTGCTTAATAAATATTTGTTGAATTAATACAAACAGGTTATAGGAGACTAACTTCATTTTCTTTGTTATTTGGGTTACTTGATTAGATCCATTGATGTTGTACAAAAGGAATACTTAGAATTCCAAAAGGCATTTGACAAAGTCTGTTATATTATTTTTATGTATAAGATGAAGACATGTGGACTCAATGATGGAACACTTAGGTGGACTCCCAACTGCTTGAGTGACCAGGTACAATGGATCAATGTCTAATTGAAGGAAGTAGACTACTCCGGGAATACATCTTTGATTCTGTGCTATCCAACATTTTCATCAATCACTTGTGGGGAAGACAAACATGATATGCTTGTCAAATTTTCAGATAACACAAACCTAGGAAGGGTACTTAATATGTTGGATGTCAGAGGCAGGATCCAAAATTCTTGATAGTTTAAACTTGGATGGAATCCAAAGTGATATTTAACAGGGATAAAGGTAAAGTCGTTCACTTGGTTCACAAATATCACCTACATAAGTAAAGGGTAGAGAAGCCATACTTATACCACAGTTATCTGAAAAAAATAAAAACTAAGAGTTTTAATGACCTGCAAGTTGAATATAGCAACAGGATGACATAGCAGTCAAAAATATACGAATATCTTGATCTGCATGAAAAGGAATGTGTTGCCCAAAATAAGAGAGGTGAAAATCTCACCATACTCCATTCTGGACACATTTGAACTGCATTTAGAGCATGGTGTTCAGTTTTAGTTACACATTTTTGGTATGACATCAACAAGTTGGAGATCCAGAAGAGTGCCACCAAGAAAAGAAAAAGGGAATATAGAAATCACGCTGTAGGAAAAACAAGTAAAACAGTCAGAGACATTTAGAAGAAGACTTAAGGAGAGATAATAATAGTATTCGAATCATATGGAGCAAGGACCACCTGTGTTCTGCTTGGGCACAGTGGGATAGGAGTAGAGGGAATTAATTGAAGTAAATGAGGGGCAGATTTAAATTTTATTTAAGAAGGAAAAATCGAAATTAGAGCTTACTAAAAGAAGACTGGGTAGCTGCAGAAAATTTTTATCACTGGCAATTTGCAAGCAGAGGTTGAAGAACCAATTGTCAGGCATATGGTTGCAGCAAATAGTTGGTATGGTGGATAAAGGGCCTGGGCCTGGAGTCAGGAAGACCTGAGTTCAAATTTGACCTCAGACACTTATAGTTATGAGACTGACACCTGGGCTAGTTATTTAATCTCATTTTCCCTGGCTGTTAAATGGGAACAATAATAGCCCCTGCCTCACAGGGCTGCCATGAAGATCAAATGAGATAATATTTGTAAATCAATTAGCAATATATATGGAGTAATTAAGTTCCATATAAAAGTTATTATTATTAATTATTATTCACAATTCATGTATTGGTTGTTTAGATGTCTTTTAATGTCCCCTTTGACTCTTGGTATGATTCAATTAGGGGTAGAGAAAGGTACTGGACTTATGATTTTATTGTATAGGGAATTCCCAAGTGAGAAAACTTCCTTTAAAAACTCAGGTCAGCACCTCTTCTGCAATTTATAGGCTTAGAGGGATATATAGAACACTGAGAAATTAAATGACTCGTCCAAGGTCACCAAACCAGTATATTCGGGTCATTATTTGAACACAAGTTGTCCTGGTGTTCAAAGTAACTCTATAACTCTATCATATTGCTTCATTTGTTAATTTTATTCCATTGAAAGTTTCCATTTTAGGTCTGCATTTAAGTTTCCCATAACTTTAAAAAATATTTTAGAATTGTTGATATGATTAATAGTATTTTTAGTCTTTTGAAAACATTTTTAATTACTGTTCTATGATACCAACATGGCTGCATTTTCTAAATAGACTAATTGGCTTTTTCGGCTTTCACATTTACTTTAAAAGTCATGACTTCAGATACAATAGAACTTTTTTTTTCAAAGAGAGCCTTCATGATTAATTTAGACCATAAGCCTGAGTCTTTGCAAAAGCGTGAACCAGATAGGATAATGATAACTCTGCTTCTTTCCCCTATTTTTAAGGAGGAAATTACCTGACTCTAACGATGAACGAGCATTGACATCATCCCATGATGTGTCTGGCAGTAGCTTTTCATCAATGTCACCAATTGTCAGGGCTTCATCTGATGTGATAAACTGGAGAATTGATCAGTGTCTTTGGGTTTCTTTGCACTTTCAGCTTCACCTGAAACTATTTGTGCCTAATTTGTTCTTTTGACCAGATGTTGCCTATGGAATATCTGTGTATGTGTATTTCGTAAGGATTTATATGAGTGTATATTAAAGAAGAAGAAAACACAATCCTGAGTTCTATAAGTGCTAATCCTTTGTCTATTTAGTTTCAGTTGTTCTCTGGTCAATGTCTAGCCTGCCAGACTGACCTCATTACTCACTCTGAGGCCTCCCAATTCTCTAGTGGGAACAACAGCACAACTTCCACTTTGCTCTCTCAGACTGTCCCTGTTTATGTGATATATTATTATCCTTACCCATCCAAGCACAGAGGATAGTGGCACTTGTTGAGGGGCCACAACACATCAGGAAGCCTAAAATGTTTCTGCATCTCCAAACACAAGAGGTGGCTTAACTTCACTATGGGGGCTGTGAGAGTCACTCTGCACTATACAAAGAAGAAATTCAGTCTTTAGAATGCAGCTAAGTCTCTCTATCTGGCATTTGGCTCAAATCCTATATATACAGTATTTAATGCTCTCTAAAAATCCTAAAACATGGGCTTTAATATTCACCCTTAGGTAATAACAAAAGGAAAATGACATAGACCTGATATTGCTGTAATCTTTCCTCCTTCCAACTTAGCCTTTTTATCTTTGGGCCCTGAACGTTGAGCTGACACTTAGGAACTGAGATCCTTAGGAGAAAAAAAAATCTGTCATTTTGGTAGAACAATGCAAAACATTTGAGAAGGAAGTCTAGCTTTTTCTTCCCCTGGAGCTTGACTCAATATGATATAAATTCCTTGAGGACAGGGATTTGTTTTGTTGTTTTTTTTCTGATTTGTTTTGTTTTCTCTTTCTCATCTAAGCACTTTTTTCAGGGTCTTACATAAAGTAGTCATATAACAAATGCTACTTAGTTTGTTTTGGATTCAAATAACATTTTTTTAAGCAAGACAATTGGGGCTAAGTGACTTCCCCAAGGTCACACAGCTAGTTAAGTGTCAAGCGTCTGAGTCTGGATTTGAACTCAGGTCCTCCTGACCCAAGGGCTGGTGGCTCTATTCACTGCACCACCTAGCCGCCCCTCAAATAATTCTTTAACCTTATTTCTTTTTTTTTAAAATCAATCGGGGTTAAGTAACTTGCTCAAGGTTACACGGCCAGTTATTTCTGGGTGTGGTGCTGAGTATCTGAGCCCAGATTTGATCCAGGTCATCCTGAAACTGGAGACAGTGCTCTTACTCGCTGAGCCACCTGGCCGCCCCCTTTAACCTTATTTCTTACCAACACAAATAAAATATTCTGGAATTAGAATGTGACATAGTTGTAAAATCCTACTTTCTGTATTATAGTCTATATCTACTACATAAACAAAGGAAAAAGGACAATGTTGCATGTAGGTATATATTCCACTAAAAACAAATACCTGATACCCAGTGCTTTGGTATTTTTATATTTCAACAATTAGAATTCACTGAATTCTTAGTTCTGATCACACAGGCCTAAGAGCTGGTTCATTGCCTGAATCTTTTTCCTTTTCACAGAGTCTAGTTATTTTGGTATTCAGGTAAGCTTATCTGGAAATTCAGGAAAAGGAAGCTCCATGAGGTTTTATAAAAGCTATGAATTATCTGGTGTCACTTAGATAATTACAGGTCAGAAATTTGGGATTAAACCTAATATGGCCAAATCATGCATGGTTAGTTCTATAGTCCTCTCTCCTCACTTTCTCTCCCTGTCTCTCCCTCTCTCTCTCTCCCTCTCTCTCTCAGTTTCCCTCTCTTCTCTCTCTGTCTCTGTGTTTCTCTGTCTCTGTCTCTCTCTCTGTGTGTCTCTCTCTGTCTCTCTCTGTTCCTCACTACTTGCCAGCACAATTCTACAATCTTCACTACTAAGATGAATAAATGATAACAATATTCAGAGAGTGTTTTGAGTCTTTAGCAGTTTTTTAGTAATCTGTTCCATGATGGTTTCTACAGTCTACACTCAAAAATAGCATGGAGGAGTCTGGTAGTTGCTTCGGAAATCTCTTGCATGTGTCTCACACATGCATATGTATACCTATATCTATACAAATATATGCATATGCATATATATATGCACACACACATATATACACATACACACACATATATGGAGAGAAACAGAGAGAGAGAATGACAGAGACAGAAAGAGAGAGACAGAGAGATAGAGAAAGACAGAAAGAGGTAAAGAGAGAGAATGATAGAGACAGAGAGATTGCTGGGGTGCTTGGAGTGTTTCCAGCCAACAGTAAACAAAATTAATTTTTCTACTGGAATTAATGTTGAAAATGTGCAAACTCCTAGGGGAATGTCTGACTTCAATAATGCAACAAGTCTGTCAGAAACTCACAGCAGTTTCCTGTACTTTCTGGACAGAGAAGCAGAGTATCTGCAGACATATTATTCCAAATTTGTTTTCCAAGATATCAAAAAGGAAAGGAATTCTCTATTTCACCATTTCCTAGAAAGTTTTAAGTTGTGGAAACAAAAATCTCAGAGCACAAAAAAATGTTTTTTTTCTTATTAGAAAAAGCATTAAGATAATGTTAATTAAGGAAAATCTCATAAGAAATAGTGTAAGTAGCACATGGATCTGCTTCATAGAAAAACTACCCAAGGCTAACCTGCCATGAAACATTTCTGTCAGAAAATCTTTGCTATCAAATTGGTGATAAGTATAATCAGGAAAACTGGAATAAATGAGGAGATTCAGTGCAAGGAAATCAATGTTTTATTTCCCTCAGCTTCCACAAGCCTTGCATTTTCATCTTCCCTGCCTTCTTCCTCAAGTGTGTGAATGAAGAAAGGAGTTTAACCAAAACTAAAAGAAGGAAAAGTGGAGAAGTGATGATTGAAAAAAAAGCAAACTCATGGACTTGTGGATTCTGTGGTCAGTTCTTGCTTGTTAAAAGAAAGACCCGAGTTGAAAAATAGGCCATTATGCTTTTAATATCCAAGCCTGTAGTATAGTTTATTGGAAATACCACTGACCATGGAAACAAGGAGACTTGGATTCTGGTCCTAACTCTAGCACTTACTATGCTGTGACCATGGATAACACGCTGAATCCGAGAAACTCAGTTTACCCATTTGTAAAGTGGGGATAATAATAGTTTTGCCACTACCAGATAAGTTATTTGTAACTCACAAAGCCCCATATCATTTTGAGTTGCTCTTAAAATGGAAAGTAAAGAATAAGAGAAAAAAATAAGCAAAATTTGATTATGCAATAAATAATTACACGTATTTATTGAGTATCCACTAAAACCATGGAATGTGAGAACTGGAAAGAATCTCAGAGGTACATAGTTTTTGACACAGAAGGGACCTTAGAGGTCATGGACTCCAACCCCTCCATTTTACAATTGTTGAAATGATGGTTACCTAGGTATTAAGTGTCAGAGTAGTGATTTGAACCCAGTTCCTCTGACTTCAGATCCAACTCTAGTTGGATCGGTTCCATTATATTATTCAATCTGTATCTGACCTTGGATCCTTCTATAACAGAGCTTCTTAAATTTCTTCCACTCTCTATTCCTATTTGTGTTTTGTGGCCTGAAGCCAAGCACAGTACAAAGTGCCTATGCTTCGTGTTCAGAACCAAGGCTGTAGTGAAGTTGTGGTGCAACATTGAACAAGCTTTGCCAGAAACACCTTGCATTTATTTTTAATTAATTTTTAATTGTTGCCAAAGTTTTCACAAACTCATATGTGTCATGACCCACAATTTAAGAAGCACTGCAGTCTAGAATATCTTTGTCAAATGGTCTCCAATCCCCTCCCGAAGACCTACAATGATTAGGAACTCATTACACTTGAGGCAGTCCATTCTACATTTGGATATCTCTAATATCTATTGTTAGGAAGTAATTTATATTGAAATGATATTTCTTCTCTAGAGCAAAGTATATCTTACTATCCTTCAAAATTTTAGAGAAAGTCAAAATCCACCCCCTTTAAAAAATATAAACTTTTTTTCTAAACTTAATTCCTTCAAGTGATTTTTATGTAATATGGTTTTTAGTCCCATAATCATCATGCTCACCCTCCTCTGAACACAGTTCATCTTGCCAATCTCCCTCCTGAAAGGTGGTGCCCACAATTAGATTTCATTCAATATAAAAAATAATACAAAATTTTGTCTTGCCAAGGCAAAATTATCCCAGGTCTATAACAATCTTCATTTTGGATACTATGCTTATCTTAAAACAGCCTAAAGTATTATTTGAGGTTAAAGTATTCCCTGCTTTATTTACTTAGAGCAACACAAGAACAAAATTGCTATTTAAAAGAACTACTCTTTCAAAATCAAGGACCTGGGACTACTGAAAATTAGAAAATTCCAAAGGAGTCACAATTTTAAAAAATGCCATCTACCTCCAGAGAGAACCGATGGACTCTAGAGTACAAATCAAAATATAATTTTCTGACATTTTTTATTTTTCTTGCTTTTTAAAAAAATGGCTAATAGGAAATATATTTTACATGAATAATTGATATCATTTTTTTCCCTTCTTAATGGCAGGAGAGGGGTGGGAGAGAGGGAGAAAATTTGGAACTCAAAATTTAAAAAGAAAAGAATGTTAAAAACAAATATTAAATTTTGTAGAGAATTTTTTCCAGATATATGTTTGCTTGATTTCATCCTTCTATAATATATTGGACATAGCTCTTGTCTATATTACATATCTAGGATATAGAGATAGGTGGATAGATTGGTAGACCTAAGGAGATATATAGATATATATTTGTGTGTATATATGTATATATGCACACATATATACAGATTAATTCAAAAGATCAGTCATTTCATTTTAAAATGCATTTCATCATCTAGACGATGTTTTCCTTATCCATTTTGTTTTGAATGTGTGGATTGCTAGACAAATTTTCGTGTATATTATTGAGAAAGGCTCGTTGTTCCAGACCATATTGTTCCAGAACTCAGTACACTTAGCACAAAGTTACCCAGAAATAGCAACGTGTTTAGAATTACTCCATTAATAGAGAATCTTTCTATTTTGATTTTGTGCAGAACATAAAACATGACGCTGGTAGACAAATGTAGGAAATATTTCCCAACTCCATGGAATACCACATTTTCAGATGAATAAAAATTGTCAGTAATCCAAAGTCAATAAAAACATACACTGTAATTAGTATAAGTAGACTTTCACAGATTCCAACTATGTCTTGTACATAAGAATTTGCATAAGTGGCAGTGTCATAGGTAAAAGATTATTGATTAGCTATAAACCTGGAAAAGACATCAGAGTCTAACTAGCTTAACCTTCTCCCAGTTTGCAGATGTGGAAACTCTGACCTAGACAGAATAATTATTTGTGAAACACTACATTGGTAGTAGCCAATCAGTCAATGACCATTTAAGTACCTGTGATGTACAAGGTACTGAACTAGTAGCCTCAGAGATGGCATTTCTCACACACACATACTCCCATATTCTGAATCCCAGTGCAGCACATGGTCTCCAAATATTTGATCAGAAAGGAAATGCCTGTTACTATACTGAAAGTGAAGGATAACAGAGAGATACAGTGTTGTAATGGTATTGATGATGATGGTGAGAGACAAACAGAGACAGAGATAGAAGTAGACAAAGATAGAGGGGAAGATATTGAAAGAGACAGAGAGAAAAAGCATTCAGTAAATACTTGCTAAAGATAGCCTCTGTGTTTAGCAGTGGGAATAGAAATACAAGCAAAGACAAATCCAGCCCTCAAGGCACTTCTTTTCTAATGGAAGAAGATAATACATGAAGGAGAGGTTAAAGGGGACAGTATATATGTAGCTGCATGGTGTGGAGCTGGCAAGGAGTGGGGGACTGCATCCTAGCAAAATAAGGCAAAATCTAACCTATCAGAGCTGAGAGATGTAAGATACAAGGACAGAGTCTACAGTACTATTCAGTAGGGTATGAAAATGATAATCCAAGTAGTATCACTGTATGTGTATGTGTGTGTGTGTGTGTGTGTGTGTGTGATATATGGGAGGGAAGGGGGATATAACTTGTTCTAGTTACTGTCCGAGTGTAGCAAAAGAGATGTGAAGTTCTTGTACATTAGGATACCATTAGATTTCTGGCTGCCATGTTCCCCTTCTTGGCAGGGTTGGGGCAGTGGGAATAGAGAAGAAAATGTGAGTCTGTGAGAATCTTCATCAAAAGAATACTCAATAATTGCTTATTAATTATATTTATGAGATGACACCTAAATGTTTGCCCTCAGTGACTAGGAGAATATTGATGCCACTGAAAAACATGCCAGAAGTTGAGAGTGGAAGGCAAATGGGGTCAAAAGGATAATTTTAATGTTAGACATTTATTTGGGGGTCTTTGGGGGACTGTAATGGTAATGGAATTTAAAGATCCCCTTGTATTGGCTTGGTTTTGGGGTTGTGTTAAAACCCATAGCTTGTGAATCCCACTTGTGGGATGGACTTGTTGATGGAAAAAGATGGGGCTGAACTGGGAGGAGATAGTGCCGTGGATTGAGAGGCCCAAGAAGAAAGCGAGTGAGAGAGAGAGACAGAGACAGAGACAGAGACAGAGACAGAGACAGAGAGGGAGACAGACACAGAGACAGAGACAGAGAGAGACAGAGAGACAGAGACAGAGAGACAGAGACAGACAGACAAACAGACAGACAGACAGAGACAGAGAGAGACAGAGACAGAGAGAGAGACAGAGAGAGAGAAAATTACCAGGGGCTAGAGTTGCTGAGAGAGAGAGAACTGCCAGCCAAAGCCACCTGGACTGCTGAGGGCCAGTTGGAGCTGCCCAGGACTTTTGAGAACTGCCACCCAGAGCTGCCAAGAACTGAGGAGGCAGGACTGTGGTGCCGGTATTTTTTCTGTCTCTTTTGATGTTACTTTGCGAGATTCCTCTGCTGGTAAAGGACAGTGCTGTTTTTACAGAGGTCCTGGAAACTTGTTGTTGATTCAGAAGCCCTAAAGGAGGATTTTCTTGTTCTGTGTTTACAGAAATCTTGGAGGAGGAAAAATCTTTTCAAAAGGAGAAAATATCTTGCTGATATTTTCAGGGGTCTTGAGACTGTTCTTCAGACAGAGAGTGAATTGATGAGGATACTGGCAATGTATCTTGTGGCTTTGTTAAGCTTTGTCTACCCAGGAACAGAGATTGCTGAGAACTTACCTTGGGTCAAGATGAAGAAAAGACCTCTTCTTGGGTATTGAATACTGATGTGATGTGATGTGATAATTTGTAACCTTGTTGTGGCTTAGGGGTAGATGGCCTTTGTGCTTTCCACTGCCTCTTTGAGAAGGTGCTTGATGGTAACTGATGATAATTGTAATTCAGTTGTAACCCAGGGGTGGAGTACTTTGATTTTTGTGTTTTGTGACTGTCCAAATGAATTTACTTTGTTTATGATTGGAAACTAATCTCCAGTTGAATAGAGAGAAGACTTTGTGATTGACTAAATGAATTACTAGCAAGGGGTGGAGTACTTTGATTTTATACTTTATAATTAAATTGAGAACTTACTAAATGACTGAATTACCCTATATTTTGATTTTCTCTTTTCTGTGAATATTTTGCCTTAATTTGTTACTGAATATATGAAGAGTTACTATGCTTGCAATTCTGAACCTGGAAATTGCTTTTGCTTGTTGTTGCAGGGACATGTGACAATTTAAATTATGTAACCATTTGTGCTTCAGATGAAAACATACAAGAGAGGGTCACTGATATTATAGTATTATTTTATTTTAGATAAAGGAAATAAAAGTATCTTTAAGTTATCAGGAAAAAGGTATGACATTCTTTGGACTTTTTTTCCCCCACAAAGATAAAGATGAAGACAATTATCTCCAAAGTTTTTCAATAGAATCTTTCATTTTTTCTTCTGAGTAATGTGAAGAGTTTGTTGTTTTTGTCTTGGGTTTTGTTTTCAGTCTTCTGTAAATTACTCCAGCATTTAATGTATCAAAATCTAGTCCCTTTCTTTCTTTCCAGCATTCTTGTTCAACTCAAGGAAGTGTCAAGTCAAACATAAAGGACTATTGCCTGGCGTTAGGGCATAACACATGGCATTTGTATTTATGAAAAATAAATATAGCTTATATAAAAGACAAAGTATAGCATAGAACCCCCCCAGGGTAACATTTAGACAACATCAAGTTACACAAGACATATAACTCTTCTCTCCTATTCACTAAGAAACCTAGACTTACAACAATTGCTATAATGTGGGACAGTTTTACTACCTCTGAGTTACAAAAATGTACTCTTTATAGAAGATGGATATCAGAACTCCATGCAGAGAAAAAAGAGGAATCAAGTATTTTAAAGAAAAGTCATATGCACAAGACAATTTGTCAACGTTTCTTATTAGTCGTGAAATTCAACGATTTTTTTTTCAAAAGAACAATGGCAGTAGAAACTGACATTCAGAACTAGCCTATTGGGCCATCACTAGATCACAGATATAAAGCTGGAAGAGACAATAAGTTAAGCCTTATTTTGCTGATCAAGAAGTCAAGGCAAATAGAGGTGAGGTGATTTGTCCTTAGTCACACAGGCAATAACAAAGATGGAGGAAGGTAAAAGACCATCAAAGTAATTTCTGAATGGGTTGTTCTTTAAAGAGATCCTGACTTCCATGTTAATAGGATTGCTATCAGCATCATGGGAAATATTAAATGAAAACATATGTTGATTCCCCATGAGCAAGTGGCAGATTATAATAGCAATGTGGAATTTAGGCGATGATCAAAGATTTATTTGCCTCACCATAATTTTGCAAGATCTTAACTTCATAGAAACTATGCTTTTCAATTCAACTCAATAAACATCTATTAAATACACTATATTCCAGACATTTTCCTAAGAGGTAAAAGATAGTTCCTATCCTCAAGAAATTTAATAATCTAATGGGGGAGACAACATAAAATATATACAAAGCAAGTGATGTACAAGCTAGATATGAAATCATTAAAAGAGGAAAAGCACTGGAATTCAGAGGGGCTGAGGAAGGCTATCTGTAGAAGATGGGATTTTAACAGGGATTGGATTTAAAAGAATTCAGGTAAATCAGTATTCGGAGCAAAGGAGTGAAGACATTCCAGGCATGGAGGACCGTCAATGAAAATGCCTAGAATGTAGGAAACTATTTTTACGTGATTACACATGTATAACCTACATCTAATTGCTTACCATCTCAGGGAGGGGGAGGAGAGAGAAGGGACAGAATTTGGAACTCAAAACATAAAAAAAAAGTTTTTAAATTGTTTTAACATGTAATTGGGGTAAATATAAAATATTATATATTCGAAAATGCCTGGAGTAAAAGAATGGATTATGTAACTTACAGATGGAATAACCTTTGAGATGAATCTTGTCTAACACCTTTATTGCAAGATTAAAAAAAACCTGAGTCTCAGAGAGAAGTGACTTAATCAAGGTATTGCAGACAGCAGCTAATCAACCCAGGATTTAAGCTCAGGTCTTCAATCTTAAATCCATTACTATTGTTACTACACTAGAACTGCTTCCATATTTATGTTGCTGGTACCTATTACAACTCAAAGGGTTGTTACTATAGCACTATACATACTCACCATCTATTCTAGTCAACAGAATATCCTGGGCAGCAACATCCTTTGTGTTGTTTTTTTTTTTATTAGACCTTTAGTTTTATATTATCAGAAATTCCTATGAGGAACTCCTTTTTACCATTACAGAAAAGAACCTGTATGTAACATATAACCTCAAAAATATTCTTACTGTCATTGAGAAATCAAATGACTTCCATTGGGTCATATAGCTCACATGTACCAGAGACAAGAATTGAACCCAGGTCTTTCTGTGTCTGAGACCAGTTCTCTAACCACTACCCCAATACTTCTTCTCAATTATTTAATTAAAGACAGAGAAATTGTTGAAATATTCATATGAATAAATTAAAATGTAGCCTTTCCCAACCCCTCTTAATTCTGGTGCCTAACCTCTTTTAATTATTTCCTATTTATCTTTAAAATAGCTTGGTGGTATACATGATACATGTATTTACTTATTGTCTTGCTAATTAAATTGTGAGTTCCTTGAGGGTAAAGACTATAATTTGCCTCTTTTTCTTTTTGTATTACCAGTGTTTAGCACAGTACCTGACACGTTTTTGTTGTTGTTCGGTCATTTCTGATTCTTTCTGACACTATTTGGGGTTTCCTTGGCAGAAATACCAGAGTGGTTTCTCATTTTCTCTCCAGTTCATTTTATAGATGAGGAAACTGAGGCAAATTAGGTTTACATCATGTAATGGTGTAAGGGTTATGGGATTTAAAGATCTTCCATGCCCCATTGGACTTGCTGACATAGCAGGAAAGGGCGGAGCAAGAGGAAGCGGAAGCCAAGCTAGAGTTCCTGCAGTGGCTAGCAGTGGTGGTGATGGCGGCAGCAGCAGCAGAGGCAGCGGCAGCGGCAGCGCGAAGCCCTTTTTGAGTCAGCCAGAACTTCTGATAAGGACTCCTGCTGAGGACTGCCAGGGGCCAGAGCTGCTGGGAGCATGCTTCCTGGACACTGGGTGGTTGCTGTGAGTGGGGAGAGGAGGACCTTTGCCTGAGGTAGCCTGTTCTGTTTTAAAGGCTTGAGAATGTGGGTGCTTTCTACTTTATCTACCTGTGCCGATTTCATAACTACTCTGATGGCTTTCACTTTCTGGTTTTGGGACTCAGTTTTTTGATATTTTAATAAATTTTCTAGCTTATTCCCCCATATAGCAGGCCTGATATATTTTGTGATGGATAATTACATCAGCATATCTGTAATTTCCATAGGCATTGTGAATATTGCATTTCTGATACAAATGGCAAACACGGAAGTAGTTCACACTCTGTTCCAGCTATGGAATTAACATATTTTTTTCAGTTCAAATTTCTTTTGAGATTTAGCAAGTCTGTTAAGAAACAGAAGATGTAAACCCCACAAATTGTGAACCTTAGAACTTTTGAACTCCTAGGGAGAAACTAATGAATATATATAAGAAGAGCCCCAGGGTGTGAGGCAGAACTGAACTGAGAGGAGGACTCTTGTAGTGACAGAGTCAAGAAGGAAGAAATTTGTAGTGTCCCATCACTCTGTTTGTCTGCTCTGTCTGTGTTGATGTTTTTTTGTGATACTTTGTATAGAAGCCCTGGGACCTTACTGGAAGCCCTGAAAGAGGATTTGCAAATTGTATGTTTACAGAAGCCATGAAGGAGGGTTTTAGAGGTTCTAGGACTTTACTGATAATTTGTAATGACCCCTTATACCTTGCTTGTGGGTCTGTGTTAATTTCTATGTTGATGATGTGTGTTGAGTTCTCAGACCTTGTTGGTGGGTCTGAGTTGATTTCACAGGCAGATAGTGAATTGATGATGGTGCAGGCAATGTGCATGAATATTACTGTGGCTCTGTTAAGCTTTGTCTCCCCTGAAAAAGGAACTGTGAAGGATTTGAAGTGGACTGGACACTGTGAGCTTCAGTATGGAATGGGAACTGGATGAGGAACTAGACAAAGAACTGGAAGCTTCTTGCCTTTGAACCCAGATGAAAGTTGGATGGATTCCCATAGGAGCTAGGACCATGGAAGAAGAACCATGGAAGCTGTGAGCCAGCCTCTAGTCAAGCTGAAAGAGGAATTTACTTGGATACTGTGTACTGACTAAGAAGATTATGATTTGCTGTGGTCTAGGGGTGTAGAACTTTGACTTTTGTACTTTGTGATTAAATTAAGGATTTTGTGATTGACTAAATGAATGTACTTTGTTTAAAACTATGTGACCACTTTGGTGAATACTATGTGGCCATTTTAGTGATAAGTTGTTGAGCTGTGACATGTTAAATGCTGTATTTTGATTTTCTGTGGTAAGTTGTAACATTGTGAATGCTGTACCTTGATTTTCTGTGCATGTTTTGCTCTGATTTGTTATTGAATAAATGGAAAGTTTGATATACTGTGTAATCAGAACCTTGAAGGCTGTTCAGAGCAGCAGTCCTCTGGAAAGCTGCTCATGTGTGGCTTTACATATGACTTGCACAGAGTCACACGGCTAGTAAGTGTCTGAGACTGGATTTAAACTCAGGCCTTCTTGACACTAGGCCCCCTCCTCTATCCAATGAACTCTCTAGCTGCCCAAAGTAACTTAATTGGGTTTTTTGACTGACTGGTTAAAATATCTACGCTTATATCCTACTTAGAATCACTAAAAATAGAATATCTCTTGAAAAGGCATACATTTCTGTCTAGTCATATTTGTCCTAGTCGATGGAGAGCCTGTCTCAGAGGCAGAAAGACCTAGGTTCAAGTCCCCCCTCCCACAAATGCTGGCTCTGTGACTCTGGCCAAGGTCTCAAACCTCTCAGAGATCTCAGCCAGTGGTATGCAACCCAAATAAAATTTGGGACCACTAAACCACACATAAGGATCCCTGCATGTAGATTTAGAAAACAAAAATATAATTATCCATGTTTAATTATGTTTTAATTATTTTATTAAATATTTACAAATTTAGATTCCCAAAACAGATTTTAATCTGATTTATGACATGCTTGAGAATGTTGCCAGCCTATTGCTTCTGGTTGTGTGTTCAACATCACTGTTCTAAGCAACACCCAAAGGCTCTATATAGCAAAGAAAGTGCCAATATTCTTTGGAAGAGGAGATTTCCTTCTCTAAATGCAGATAGTATCTTTCTTTATGGGTTCTTTGTATTTAATTTGGGTATTTATAATAGTCAAAAGGCTTAGTCACTCAAAGTTGTTCATAAAATGCTATCTGCATCCAGAGAAAGAACTGATAGATAGAAGTATGTATAAAATGGTTTTATACACACACACATTCACACTTGTGTCTAATGGTATCCATCTCTAGGGCAAGGAGTGGAGGAAGAGAAAAAAAAGAAAGTTGCATAAATATAAAAGATTTGCAGTTTCATGTACAGTCACTATTTTCTATTCTATGTTTTGGAAATACTTGTTTTATTAAGTTCAGAATGTTATTTTTTTTTTTAGAGAGGTAGATTCCTCACCAGGGAATTCCTTATACCAACTAAATTAGTTTTCTCATCCCTATCCCCACACTTGAACTGAACAGGATTTGGAATTGGTTGAAAAGGTGATGTGGAGCAGCGAGGTGGCACAGTGAATAGAGCATCAGCCCTGGAGTCAGGAGGACCTGAGTTCAAATCTGGCCTAAGACACAACACAAAAATTAGCTGTGTGACCTTGGGCAAGTCACTTAACCCCAATTGCCCTTCAAAAAAGCAAAAAGAAAAGGTGATGTGCTACAGATCTCTATTACAAGTTCAATATTTGTATGCAGTATTGTCATGAGTATATCTCTGAGTTTTCAGTGGTCCAGGTTGAAAACTGTCTGGTGCTTCTCCATTCCATGGGTAGCATCCTAGCCATGCATAAGAGGTGATTGTTTGTGTTATCAGCCTTTTCCTCAAGCTTTGCCTCACATTCATTCCCTTTCATGTTAAATTTTGTACCATTTCCAAGGCAAGACTCTGTTGGAACACCACAGAATAGCTTTTCATCAACTAATTTGGCTAGAGAATACTTTTGAGCTCAAAATATTAAGGCAATGCACAAATCCTCATTCTGAGGGTCTGGAAGTGAAGAATGCAGCCTTGATAAAGGAGAACAAGGGATATTTTGGAACAAAATTAGAGGAAATTAAACTATTTTCTATATTGAATGCATATGAAATTTTACATGAAATACTTTAGAGAGAAAATATCACCAACATTAAAGTTTTCCCATGAAATTCTTCTTGTCTCGTGTAACAAGAAAATTTCAAAAACTAAGACACTGAAGACTTTGAAAAATGCTCACCTGATGAGAAAAATAGAGATGAAAATCAAGAATTTTTATATCATGCCTGTCTAAAAGCAAAGTAAATATTGCCATGTAGAGATAGAACAATGATTGAGTGCCAAGTGCCGAGCTCTGTGCTAATTCCTGGGGATACATGTAAAAATAAGTAAGATAGCTTTTTTTCCCCTCAAGAATACTGCATTCTAATGGGGGAAGACAACACATAAAGGGGTCCTAGAAAGGGAGAAAAGGGGACAGTAGATACTTGTTCATGAGCATGGCAGAGAGACTGCAGGAAGTGTCATGCTACCCTGGTTTCTGTTTAGATATGATGAATGCTTCATCTCTGAGAGCCATGGGGAAGCCAGAAATGGAGTGGGAGTTGTTTCTAGAGGATTGAAGATGTCTGAGAGTAAAGCATTACAGGGAAACTAAAGGTGACAAACTTTGGCAATTAAGTCAATCAACCCCAATTTGTTATTCCTTTTCCATTTAACAAGTACATACTAAACACCTACTATTGTACATTCTTCAAGGCACTGAGATAAGTACAATAAAATAAGACTACCCTTGCCTTCCAGGACCTTACAGTGTACAAGTGCTGTGAGATATAACTGGAAAATAGAGTATGAAAAAATGTGAGAGGTATTAACAAAAGGTACTAACAGAATTCACTTTTGGAAAGTTTATTTTTCTCAAGAATCTCAAAAGAAGTAATGAAAAAAGATGGGAAAGGAAAAGGTCTAAGAAAAATATCAAACTAGAGTACAAAGCAGTTACCATCAAAATGATTTGGTACTGGTTAAAGAATAGAGAAATCGATTGGTGAAACAGACGATATAAAACATACAGAGGTGGATGAACCTAGAAGCAGATAGTTAGATAAACCCAAAGATCCAAGTTACTAAGGTAAGGGCTCATTATCCAACAAGAACTCCTGGGAAAACTGGAAAGCAGTAATGGAAAAATTATTTATAGCACAACATATCACATTATTTACCAAGATAAAGTCTAAATTTAAAGTGACATAATATATGTTAGAGGAGCAAAGAAGAAAGTATTGTCTATAGAAGTCATGAGTAAACAAGGTCCAAACAAGAGGACCACTGAAGATAAAATAACAATTTTAATTACACAGAATTAAAAAAGTTTTACACAAACAAAACCAATACATTTAAAATTAAAAAGTAAGTGGGTGCCTGGGGGGGAAAAACTGCGGTAAGTTTCTATAATAACTCACGTATATTTAATATATATGAGGAATCAATTCAAATATGTAAGAATAAGAACCATTCCTGATAGATAAATGGTCAAAGGATATGAACAGGCAATTTTCAAAGGAAGAAATTCAAGCTATCCACAACCACAGGAAGAAGTATTTCGAATTAGTAATAGGAAAATTCAAATGAAAGCGACTCTGGGATTCTTCCTTATGCCCATCAGATTGGCAAAGCTGACACAAGAAAAAAACTGCCAAACATTGGAAATGTTACAGAAAACGGGCATATTAATACACTGCTGTTGAAGCTATTGGCACGGCCATTCGGGAAAGCAATTTGGAATTATATTCCACCCCCAAATTACTAAACTGTGAATACCTTTGGACTCCCAAATCTCCCTATGCCATATATCCCCAAATAGGAAAAGGACATATATATATATATAT
>NW_027185655.1:51405085-51425823 GCF_028583685.1 Petaurus breviceps papuanus
CTATCTATCTATCTATCTATCTATCTATCTATCTATCTATCATCTATTTATCTATCTATCAGCTCTTTCATAGTGCCCAAAACCACTAAATTTTAAGTACACAGGAAACTAAGGAAGTAATTATTTATTGAGGATTGCATAAAGAAATTATGGGATATGAATGTAAGGGAATATCATTATGCCATAAGGAGGACTCATTAGCAGAGGAAACTGTGATGACCTCCGTTATGATTGATATAGAATCAAATGAGTCAAGGGAGAATAATTTATATGATAAGAAAATCAACTTTGAAATATTCTAGAACTCTGCTCAAGGACAAATTAAGATTCCAGAGGACTTAAGATGAAGAACACTAATGACTTCCTTACAGAAGAGGGAAGGGCTTAAAATGTAGAATGAGATATACCTTAAAAAAAAAAAACATTGGCACTGTGGGAAGCTGTTTTGTTTGACTACACATATTCGTCACAAAGTTCTACTTTTGTTTTCTTTTTTAAATTGTTTAATGGGAAGTTAATTGAACACCTGTTATTGTTTTTAAAAAGAAAGAACAAACAAAAAAGAAAGTAAGAAAGAGATAAAGAAAGTATGAAAGAAAGCATTACTTTTTTTTCTTTGAGAATATCAGGGAGGGTAACAAGAAAATTGTACTTGAGTCAGACCATGAAAACAAGGTCGAATTTTAACTGATGTAAACTGGCAAAAAGTATACAGAAGGGTATTCTAACCATAAGAAACATCACAAAGCAGGAGAAAGAAATGTCAATTTGGGCAACATTAAGAATTTGTTTGACTAGAAAATAAAGCAGATACTTTAAGGACATTAGGTAAAATAAAACAAGAAAGGGTTCTTAGAGCCAGATTATGGAGGATGGTAATGAAAAGGAAGGTCTTTATTCAATAGCAAATGGGAACATCGAAAAAATTTATAAGCAGATAAGGGATCTGGAACTATGGAGGCTGGATTGAAAGATAAATATGGGTTTATGGAAGACCAGTTAAAAAGTAATTGTAGTAATCAACTACTTTTGAGAAACTCAAGGAGAATGTTGAGAGTTGCTGTGATAAAGCAAAGGAGCAAACATTCCTCTTTTTAAAAGAGCATAAAATGGAGGTGAGCTCTAAGGTGGACAAACTGACAGTGATTCTTTATGAAATCTTTGAACATGTGATGAAAGACATGAGCCTTTAGAAAAGTAAATAATGATTGCTAAGAGCCATTTTAGGTCCATCAAGTATAATTCCTATGAGATTAATATCATTACTTTCTTGCCAGGGTTCTAGACTGTTAAATCAGTGATTACTTTAGATAATATGCTTGAATTTTAGCAAGACATTTAACAGTCTTTCATGTTGTTGACAGCATAAAGAGATGTGGGAGAGGTAGGTAGACTCAGAACTGATTTAATGAGTTGCCCCACAGAGTAGTGATTAATGAAATGAAATCAACTTACAAGAGTTCCCTAATGAAGTCTCCCAAGGATGTTACATATGTAAAGCATTTAACAAAGTGCTATATAAATGTTAATTATTAGTGTAGTCTTCAACATTTTTATCAAACACTCAGAAGCAAGCATAGACTGAATAATTATTAGATATGCAGACATAAAGATGGAATGGAAAATCTGTCATATGACAGTTATGATCCAAAAGGATATTGACAGTCTAGAAGATGTCTTCTTAACCTTTTGGATCATGGTCCCTTGTGATGGTCTGGTGAAACCTGCATCACCAGAATTCTTCTTGGAATAATATTTTATATACATTAAGATAAAACATACAGAATTACAAAAGAAACAAAAGGTTAACAAAAATAGAGAGAATGTTTCCTATCTTTGTCTATGAACTCCCTAGAATTTATTCACAGGACCCTAGGTTAAAAACATGTAGCTTAATAAAATAGATCTATCCTATATTAATAAACATAAAGTCTTTCAACTGATTCAAATGAATAAATATACAAATTCAGGCTAGAAAGAGGTGTTACTGGACAACAGTTCATTGGAAAAATATTTGGGAATTTCATGTCACTCACTATGAGTCAAAAGTAGAGTATGGCAGCCAAAAAAACTTACATTTTTTGGGTGGGGAGAGTGTAGGGGGAAGACCCAGAACTAAGATTTTTGTCTCATGTGATAAATTGATGTACAAATATGCAAACATCTTCCACTGATACATATCAACATGTCTTCCATTATTTTCTGTCTTAGAGCTCTGTGAGGGGCATGAAAATGTTGTTTACTTATTCAGCATCAAAGAGTCATTGGATAACAGAGGAAAAACCTAAAACCAGTTCATAACTCCAAGGCCAATCTTCCATCTACTATGGCATTCGATCTCTCCAGCTAAGCTTAGGCAGCATTAATAGGGGCAAAGTGTCCAAAATGAAGGAGGTTATGATCCCACTACACTTGACTCTACTCAGAACACACACAGAATACTTGTTTAGAATTATGGGCTTCAAAATTTAGGAAGGATATTATCATGCTGCACCATGTCCAGAGAGAGCTAGTGACCATGAGGTTAAAGGAAAGAGGAATATTCATTTGTGAATTCTCAATTGTGAATAATTCATTGTGAAGAGACTATTCAGGAAATGATTTATCATAATATCATAATCATATCATAATCATATCAATATCATAATACCATATCATATTACATGTACTATATTATATATAATATAGAAATAATACATTTCTATAATATAGCATGCATCATTAAATATTATATATTACATTATTAAGTTATATATCATTGCATAAATATAATTAATATACTATAATATGATATGATGTGATATAAGGTGATATAATATGATATGATATCATGTAATGTAATGTAATATAATGTCACACTTACTTGAAGATAGAAATTGACATTGAAATAATACTAGTGGAGTATTCATTACCTTAACAAAATCCCCCCCTTTTCACCACTCTCATTTCACACAATACTTCCCTTGAATCTTTTATTCACTTATGATTTCATATTAAAGTTATCTGGGTAACTCTCATATCCCCTACTAGCAGAGTGTGCTAGTAAATGTTCAATAATCAGCTCTGTGAGAGAAAAAAAAATATACAACACAGACATTTAAGTTTGCATTATTCACTTTTTTTCAAGTCCTCATTTGTAGAGTTTGCCAATTTTCAATGTATCATTGCTCATAAATCCTTTCTCATGCCAATTTGAACTGGCTCTAGCAAATTCCTGTTTCTAGTAGGTAAATTCTATGAAGGCAGAAAGTATGATATAAATGCCATTGTCTCCCCCACTGTTCCATGTCGTATAGTGTTTAATAAAATTTATAATTCAATCTTCCAAATTGAATTTGTAATATTGTTGGAACACCTTTACATTGGAATGAACCAATGCCTTAAAAAAAAATAAACAATTTTAAGTTAGAGCTCTTAAGTGTTAAGAAGCTTCTCTACACTGTGTAACAACACATTTTGACAAAGAACACAACCTTAAACATTCATGCTCCTGCCTCCCAGAGCTTCATATCATTAATATCCTAATCAACCATATTACTTCCAAGGCCCATGTCTACAGTTTATCACATAATACCTCCCATTGTGCTCTCTGGAACACCACCTCCATTTTCAATATTATTTTTTTATACCCCAAAGTCCTGAGCCAACATAGCTTATACTTTCTCACTTTAGAAAAAACTTGCTCACCCCACTCCCAAGGACACTAAAGCCCCTCTAATTTTCTTTACTCCTTCATTTGCATGTCTTAACATACAAAACCATATTAGGTGCATGGGGGTGGAGACAGGTAATGTTCCTGGCTTCACACCGCAATTTTCATGCCATTGCTTCACAACCACACTAAAATGTCCATTCATTTCAAATGTTAATAATATCATGTGTAATACTTTTTTTCATTTTTTATCATATATCAGATAATACTGTCTGTCCCCAAAATTATAATTCACATATAAACATATATGCATAAAATGTATGTATATAAATGTATGAATGTGTATGTGTATACACACACACATATACCTACATACACATAAATATCATCTTATCTCCCTACATTTCAAACTTATTGAGGTCAGACACTGTTTCCATCTTGTCTTTGTATCTCTAGGGCATGGCACAGTTCTTGGCATGCTATAAACTTTTAAAATGCTTGTAGAATTGAATACATTAAATTATTGTTAAGAGGTGCATGGTGATTCTTTTTGGTATTTCTTTCCTTTTCCAGTGGATAGAGTTAGATAGGAGAGAAAAAAATGAATGCCTGATAAATGAAAAAAAAATAGATGATACATGGCATTTACATTACAGTGCTAATGTTTTTTAGTGTTAAAATTGCCATTTCTCCCTCCTCCTTTTTTGAATATATTTTGTGGCTTTTTATAGCACATCTCATTTGAAAAACCCCCATCTACAGGATAAAGTTCACATTAGTCTCAACATCTATTCACATTCCAGTCTTTTAATGAAATTGAAGATACGGATAGAACTAGATTAGGAATCTTGGTTCAATAAGCATGAATTATTTAAAATAAATATTTGTGTAGAACATTCTCATATGACCAAGATCATTTCAGTGCAGCCCAGCTATCTTATTAATTAGTCTATATAACTATCTTAATATGACTAGGAAGGAGACAAAAACTAATTATAGATGCGCATAGCAGAATTATATGTAACAAGTGGAATTCCTTCCGAAATATTCTAGTTCAAGGGTTCTTCTGTTGTTCTCAAACTTCCATGGAGCTGTGATCTTATCTTATGCAGGTATTCTCTTAAATAGTATAGATCATATTTTACCAATCCTGTGTGAATCTTTTCTATAACCTCCCATAAATTTTTCATTGACCTTCAACAAGTTTTCCTGAAATTGAACTAACACCAGTGGGGCATACAGGCTGTCTATCAATGATCTCTCACTCTTACCACATGGTCAACCCAACCTCTCTTTCTTTCTAGATTTCTTTGAACGACTTTTTCATTATACTTTATTTGTAATGTATTAAAACATGCTCACATCCACCATGAGCCTCTCCAATTGCTCTATGGCCAATCCTCAACTACCATTCTTAAGAGACTGCAACATTCCATTATTCCCAGCCATATATGGTCAAAATCCATCCAAACACATATCATAGTCTAGACAAAGGCATTTTTATCCACTTTGCTTTTTTTCTGGAAGGTTAGTTAGGCCAAACTTTTCTGTCTGATTCCAGATCTCACTTAAGAGTACTACAATGTTCTAGAAGTTGATATAATCATAATGTTGGAAATAAATAGACACACGAGGAAGATCTTATATTGTAAAGCCTTTTCATACTTGATTAGACAGCCTCACAGATAGAACCAAATATACTTGGTGAGCCCATCTCCATTTTTAAGGTTTTCTTGATATTAATGTACAAAGGGATATTGGACAAGGTTATCTATTAGTCTTTCAATGAAATTAATATGATTTTGACATATGCTTGGGAGATCCTTGTTGTGAGAGAACTTTTAAGATGCAATTTTCCTCTATAAGTTCATATTTTTTTTCATAACTGGTAAGCCCTCAATATGGGGGCATTTATATTCTCTTTAAAAAAAAATCACTCGGGGAGGCCAGGTAGCACAGCGAGTAAGAGCATTGGCTCCAGTGTCGGGATGACCTGGATCAAATCCGGGCTCAGATACTCAGCAACACACCCAGAAATAACTGACCGTGTAACCTTGAGCAAGTTACTTAACCCCAATTGCTTTAAAAAAAAAATCACTCTAAAAAACTTCATGTTCCCTTCTAATATTCTCTTCAAGGATGTCCTTGACACATGGGGACATTATTTTCTTTTTTTTTTTCAAATGCTTTATTAACTTCTGGTTTACATCATTAATTTTCACCAGATTTTGAGTTACAATGTTTTCCCCATTTTTCCCCTACCCACCACCCCAAAGTAGCGGCCCCACAGGATATCCCCTGCTCCAATCTGCTCTCTCTCATATCTTCTTTCCTTTGACTTTTCCAGTAGGACATGGTGGATCTCTATGCCCCAATGCCTGTATATCTTATTTCCCAATTACATGTAAAATAGTATTAATAATTGTATTTATGTATTTTTAAGCATTTGATTTTAAAACTTTGAATTCCTCCCTTGTCCCCCACCCTTACTGGGAAGATAAGCAATTTAGTATATGCTGTACATGTGGAGCTATGCAAAACATTACCATAGTAGATATATTATAAAAGACTGACTATATTTCCCTCCCTCCTAGCCCACCTCCCACTTGTTCTATTCTCTATTTTGATCCTGTCCTTTTCACAAGTAGGTGCTTCCAATTTCCCTCCCCCTAACATGCCCTCCCTTCCATCATCCCCACTCCCATCCCCTTACCCTCTTCTCATTTGTAGTGTGAGATACCCTATTGAGTGAGTATGTCATTCCCTCCCTGAGCCAAATACAATATGAATAAGGTTTTGACTTTTTGCCTTCCTGTTCTTCCCCTCCATTGTAAACATTTTCCCTTCCCTCTTCTATATGAGATAGTTTACCCCATTCTGTCTCTCCCCATCTCCTCTCTTATATTCTTCTCTCACCTCTTAATTTCACCTTTTAAGTATCATCCCTTCCTATTAAATTGGTCCTGTGCCCTCTATCTATGTATACCTGTACACATATATACACACATTCACCTATGTATTAATATGCCCATATACCCTCCTATATATGTGTGTAATATATGTGTATATATGTATATATATAATATTTCCATTTCTATTCCCTTCAAGTATTTTCACACTGAGAAAAGTTTCATCAATTACAATTATGACTTTTACATGTAGGAATGCAAATAGTTCAACTTTGATAAATTCCTTATGACATTTTTTCCCTATTTACCTTCTCAAGCTTCTCTTGCTTCTTGTATCTAAATGTGAAATTTTCTATTCAACTCTTGTTTTTTCATCAAGAATTCTTGAAACTGGGGTGGCTAGGTGGCACAGTGGGTAAAGCGCCCACCCCAGAGTCGGGAGGACCCGTGTTCAATTCTGACCTTAGACACTCAACACCCACACAAAAACACTAGCCGTGTAACCTTGGGCAAGTTACTTAACCCCAATTGCCCTCTAAAAGGCAAAAAAAAGAATGCTTGAAAGTCCTCTATTCCACTGAATGACCATATTTTCCCCAGAAACATTATACACAGTTTTGCTGGGTAGGTGATTCTTGGTTTTAATCCCAGCTCCTTTGACCTCTGGAATATCATATTCCAAGCTCTTTGATCCCTCATTGTAGAAGCTGACAGATCCTGTCTTATCCTGATTGTGTTTCCACAATATTCAAATGGTTTCTTCCTGGCTGCTTGTAAAGTTCTCTCCTTTATCTGGGAATTTCTGAACCTGGCTATAATTTTCCTAGGAGTTTTCTTTTTGGGATCTTTTACAGGAGGTGATTGGTGGATTCTTTCAACCTCTATTTTGCCCTCTGGTTCTAAAATATCAGGGCAGTTTTCCTTGAGAATTTCTTGGAGGATGATTTCTAGGTTCTTTCTTTGATGATGGCTTTCAGGCAGTCCAATAATTTTGAAATTATCTCTCCTGGATCTATTTTCCAGGTCAGTGGTTTTTCCCATGAGATATTTCACATTGCCTTCTATTCTTTCATTTGTTTGGATCTGTTTAACAGCATCTTGATTTCTCAAAATGTCACTAGATTCCATTTGCTCCTATCTAATTCTGAGGGAATGATTCTTTTCAATGAGCTTTTGAGATTTTTTTTTTACCATCTGGAAAATTTGTCTTTTTAAGGCATTCTTCTCCTCATTGCCTTTTTGAGCCTCTTTTGCCATTTGAGTTAGTCTATTTTTTAAGTTGTTATTTTCCTCAGTCAGGCTGTTGACTCTCATTTCATAACTTTCTTGCATTGTTCTAATTTCTCTTCCCAATTTTTCCTCCGCTTCTTATTTGCTTCTTAAGGTACTCTGTGGCCTGTAACCAGCTTGTATTACTTCACTTTCTTCCTCCTGTTCCATGTTTTGATCGTTTTTGTTGCCAAAATAGTCCTGTAAAGTTGGGCTATGCTGTTTATTTTCCTTCCTTTGCCTGCTCATGTTGCCACTCAGTTACTTGACCCCTGGGCTTTTTGCCACAGTAGGACTCTGCCACCAGACAGGGGAGCTTCATCCCAAATGCTGGGGTTTTCTCAGCTGCTGGAGGCATTAGATGGGTGCCCTCTCTGAAGCCTCCACATGCTGTGGCAAGCTGGTCACACACCCCAGGACCTGCACCCTAGACAGCAATCCAGATCCAAGCAGGTTAAAGCAAGAGTGATTACCCTTCAGACTGGTTGCATGGTCCCTCTACACTCTGCAGGCCAGGAGCTGAACCTGCCATGTGGGGATGGCTGCAGGGCTGTGGCTCCTCAGGGGCTTCTCACCCTGGGGGAAGAGGCTGACACACTCCCAACTACTGGATCCCAAAGTCCATACTTCAGTGACCTCTCACTTTGTCCTTCGCATCTATGTTTTGATAATTCTGGAAACCACCACAGCTGCTGGTGATCTGGAGTCTCTCCAGCTGGTGGTTTGACAGGCCTGCCCTGGGGCTAATACCTCTGGCTAGGCTGGGCTCGGCTCCCATGAGCACTGCGCTGGACACTTCCTGCCAGCCTGCTGGGCTGTCCTCAGCAGGAGGTTAGCTTCTTTGTTTTGTTTTGAGGGTTCTGTAACTCCAAAGTTTGTTCAGATTCCCCTTTTACATGAATTGAGGGAGGTGGAAGTCCTGTTATTACTCTGCCATCTTGACTCCTTCTCCAGTAGATCATTTTCTTAAACAATTTTAAATTAATTGAGAAAGCATACATATACGATGGCAGTTATTGGTATAATGCCCAGCACCTAATATAATGACTTGTGCATAGAAGGTAATTAATAAATATTGACTGATTGATTCTATCAATTTTTTTCATAATTACAAATTCCAAAACAACATTTCTAAACTTAAAAATAGATTCATGTAATGATAAAATCAGGATATTCACATAAAGCAATGGTATTTATATACTTATGGAAGGTTCAAAATGAGGTTGAGAGAGATATAGTTATTCTGGGTGACCTACATGGCTCTGGAATTGATTTTGTTCTAAATGTATGAAGGAATATGGAAGTAGGGGTGGATTTTAGCCACAAAGAAATTCTTGTAGTAATAAGAGATCCAGATAATTTTCTCAGAGCAGAGTTAGACTCCACTTCTAAAAGTGTATGTTTCCACACCAGACATAGAATTAACATTCACTGATGGTGGACAAATTGGTGACTCTCTGGGTAGGAACTACTTCAAATGTCTCCTGTATAAAATGCCATATTTGTAGTATTTGTGTAAATGCACCTACAATTGTCTTTTCTGAGAAGGCCATGGCATATCTGACAAAAGGCCAATCTCAGAGTCAGGAAGAACCAATTCCAAGTCTTTCCTCTGATGTACTTGCTGTGGGAGCAAGAATAAGTCGCATAGCCTCTCAGTGACCCAGGCAATTTCTGAGACTGTAAGTTACTGAGGAAGTGCTGAGATTTCTCTCAATATTAGTAGAAGGAATATTCCTTATCACTGAAGTCACAAAATCATCCCCATTTGCTGTTTGGCATTGGGCAAAATCACTTTACTTTCCTGGGCGTCAATTTCCTCATTATAAAAAATGAGGGGATTGGACCAGATGGCCTTAAAGAACCCTACTAGCTCGATGTCAACAATTCTCTGATTCCCCAGGTTGGTATGAACTTATCTTACAGATATTACTTTACAAGTATAGTAGACTTAACTTAAAAAATGTTCTTAGATTATTTAACTATACTTCATACTATGCTAAGATTGTGGGAATAAGCAAGGGTATTATTGTTTCCAAAAGGTTCCATACCACTCAGAATATAACTATGTATTTCAAATGTTGCTTCAGAAATTCATCAAGTAGGGAAATTTAATTATTCAGGTAAATCCCATTTGAATTCAATTACAGAAAAAGGAGAATTTAATTTAATTAATGAAAAGAAACACATTTAAAAGCAGTACAGATAATCTAAGATATATATATATATATATATATATAAACTTCCTCTACTGTATTTGCCCTTCTATTTACACCACTAATTTATTTCATCTAGGGAAACAAAAATTGAGATTACTAAGCATTCACGTTAATCAAATTCATGCATTGAACCATGAGGGAACATAGCATAGCAATTCTGTGCACACTAAACTATAAAATATTGAGAGGGGAATGAATGCAGAAAAGCGATTCCTGGGATTTTTCTGAGCATTATTTGAAATACCAGTGAATATCTCTAATCTCTTAAAAGGCAGGCTTGGGCTCATCTAAACGTTTGCAAACCGTGGACTGCATGAACCAAAGGGAGAATCAAACTGTTTACATTCTCCTGTTTGTTTAGCTTTCATTCTCCAACAACAGTAGTTTGCAAGGACTAAAATAGAGTCTTTATTTTTAAAAATGGTCCTCCCAGACAAAACATTGATTATTCACTACAACCGTTAATTATTTCTTATACTTTAATTATCAATGTTCTCCAAATGAGAATTGATCTCAAATGTGTATTTTCATGCCTGAAATTAATATATACATAGCCTGTCTGCTGTCAAGCAGTGTGAATGATTACATAGCAGGATATATCTATGTATGTTTTTATCTTTCATTCAAACTTTATTTGTTTAAAGGTACATGGACCAGATAGAAAGAAAAACCACACAATTGCCCTACACCAAAGCCACAAAATTCTTTATCATTCATCACACACAATATATTATTTTATTTTTAGAAAAATAATTAAATGTAGTTATCCATATTGAAAATTATCAGTAAATAACCATTTGCTGATTACATAGGAAAATGGAGTATATGGAGTCAAAGAACTGGAGTCCAGAGACATAGGTTCAAGTATTGGACCTTCCAGTAATGAGACATTACTTTGGACAAGTCACTTCCCCTAAGATATCTTCTCTGCAACTTAATTTCCTCATTGGCAAATTAAGAGTACAGGACTAGATAACAGATGGCATCTGCCTAGTCTTTAAGGGTTGAAAATTGCTTTGTAAATTTTATCTTATTTGATCCTCACAACAACTCTGGCATAGGCGCTTTTATTATCTCCATTTTACAGATGAGTAATTGAGTCCCCAAACAATTAAGTGACTTGCTTATGGTCACACAGTTATTAAATGTCTGATACAGAATTTGAACTTGTAACTTCCTGACTCCAGCTCCAGCAATCCGTCCACTCTCTCAAATATCTCTAACATGCTATCTTTCTAGGAATTAGTTTTCCCTAAAAGATAACAAAGCTGTCTCTTGGTCTTTGATTGGCTTCTGCCTCCCTTAATATAATTTCCTGTTACCTAGAGTTATAAAAAGTCCTAACCATGTGAGTTTGGGTGGATTTCTGAAAACCACATGAGTTACCATAGGCTGCCCTACTGACCAAACAAATTTCCATATGGTGAAAAGGTTTTTTTTTTTTTTTCAATTTTGGTTTGTGTGTTTCTTATTGTTGTTTCCCCTTTTTTGTGAGGCATGAGGCAAGAAACTCTATTTAGTCTGGAGGCTTCCCTCTACATGTTTTAATATCTTGTGATTTCCAGAGAATCATTTGCAAATTCAACTAGTCCTTCTTCCCACACAAATAAAAACATCAGTAACCTGAATGGGTTTCTTGAAAGTAACTAGTTCTTTTCTTCCATTCATCTTTTCTGTGAACAGATCTAGCATATATATGTTGTCAATGTATGCTGATTTTTCTGAAATTCTAATGATCCCATGCAATTTAAGAGGTAAGTTTTCCTGAACAAAATCTTTCAGCGAAACAAGCAATAGCAATCACTTTGATTACAACGAAGTCAAGGAATAATCATTTAGGAATCATCTGGAGAAAAGCTGCAGTTACTTTCTAAATGTAGGTTAGAGGGATTATTTTATGTTTAATTTGCATGTAGCACAATACAAAAATATGCATCGAACAAGTGTCAAATTAATATCATTGTTAATTTTTAAAATTTATTTGGTTTCAATAGTAAATCTTATATATTAATCTCAGTCTTGTTGCTAATCATTTACAAAAATAATTGGTTTTATCATAACCACTTTATTCAATCAATTCATGCACTGACATGATTAGGTTTTAAAAATAAGATTATCCCCTACTAGAAAGTTAGAGGGGTGATGGGGGAGGATATAAGAGAGAGCAGATTGGCAGAAGGGATATTCAGTAAGCTTGCTATCTTGTGGTGGGGGTAGGCAAAAGATGGGGAGAAAACTTGTAACTCAAAATCTTGTGGAAATGAATGTTGGAAGCTAAAAATAAATAACTAAAAGATGGTATTATCAAAAAATGTAAGATTATCTTTACTCTGTGACCATGTTTTCAGGTACAAAATCCTCTTCAATTTACTAAAGAAAGGAACAATGTGATTGACAAATCAAACAACCTAAAAACTATGATCTTGGTGACTTTCTATAGCATGAAAAATTTCCAGTAGTTGTCCAGTCAAGTGAAAAACCATTCCATATAAGTAGAAGACTCCAAATCTGGGAGCTAACTATTCTAAGCCCTTGGGAGGAAATTGTTTCACTGACTATGTCATTAGAGAGAAGAAACTAGAAGGAGACCAGAGCCAAGAGCAGAGGGAGATACATCCAGGACATACAAAGTCAAGCACATAAACAGATGGATTTAAGAGGAAATCCACCTCGGGGAGGAAGGAGCTTTGAAGAGTAGAACCCCTTACACATGAGAGAAATGTAGGTGATGGAGTCAACCAATGACATGCAACCTCATGGCCCAGAGGAAAGTTCTACCTTACAGTAATGCCATAAGGAATATCTATAACAGTAGAAAAGAATTACAAGTAACAAGCAGCTATGACATACTTTTTTATCATGGGCATTCTATATCCATGTGCCTTAAAAATTTTGTACTTTAAATTTGAGCACAGAGACTTTGTATGTACAAGGGGGAAAGTGTACTCTTAGTTTTTGTTGGGAGATTGTTTGGGAAATTTTTTTTCAATAATTTCTCATTAAATTAATTTTCTGAAAGCTAATTAAAACTTACTGGACAATTTTGGCAATGGAAAACATATATTGGGGGTTTCTGAATGATGGTGCTAGAAACCAAGACCTGTAGAGCCATGCCTAGGATGCTGAGGGATAGAAGTTAGACTTTAGAAAGCTAGCCCATCAAATTAAGTGGGAGTTAAAGGAAAGACGGGAGGGGAGGGGCATATTTAAAATCTGTAAAAGAACACCCATTTTCTGTCTCAATTGATATTTATTACGAGTCTACTATGTGCCAACTACTGTGAAAAAAGAGGCAAAAGACAGTCCCTAGAGGAGCTTACAATCAAATGTATACAAACAAATGTATACAAAGCATACTACAAATAGGATAAATTGAAAATATAATTATGAAAGGTATAAAAATTAATAGAAGATATGTAAGGCTTTCAGGAAAAGATAGGATTTAGCTAGAATGTAGATGAAGCCATGCCACTGAGGTCAGTAGTCAGTGGAGGAAGGAGGGAGGGAGTCTACATGTTGCTCCTGACTTGTGAAATAAAAATGGAAATGACAACAACACTTTGCTGCAGAAAGCTAATCATGTGTACAGAATTACTTTTTCACTGAATAAAAGTTTTTATTGAAAAAAAAAGAAAAAAAAAGCTGCCAACAAATTTGTTTCCTTCAGCAATAATTAATTTCTACATACTCTGAACTGAATTAAACCAATAGATCAATTTTTTTTCTCAAAGTAAGCCTAAACTAACACTATCTTGAGTCAGTTTAGTTCTCTAAATATGTTATTTGCACAATGTTTAAGATTGCCTTGTTAGAAAGCCAGTGTGAATTCCTTAAACGGGTCTTGTTGCTTCCCTTTTACGTCTGGATGAACTTGGGACCCGTCATATCATCTGTCGTGGATCCCATTGACAATGCATTGAAACCTTTGGATTCCTCAGAACAACATGCCAAAAGATTCAATAATTAGATAGATATATAGATCTATATCTTTATCTATAGATTTGGTATTATATTTATAGATATAGACATAGAGATATATAGGACTGTGGAGGATGGCAATTGAATTATAATTCTATTTTCAATTCGATTGAAATGGTTATCAAAATATTTTTTAAAATAAAAGCAAATTCATGTACCTCAGGTTAAAAACTTCTGTTTCAGGTAATTTCCAACTATTTCCACTTTCTATAAAGTATAAAACTCCATGGGTCCACAAATAGTCGATCAGGAGTCTTCGGCTATGTATGTGATGTAATTTGATTGAGTAATAGCCAATTGTCATAATCTCCACAATGCATATCCTTCTTCCACTTTGTGTTTCCCATGTGGATGTCTAAGGTACTTTTCTTTGAATGACTCCCTGAATATTCTTGCAGTTTCTATGACGCCATACCAATAACACTATGTCATTTTCAAACAAAAACTGTTGTTAAACCAAAGAATCATACAGAAGGGACTTCAGGGATCATATAGTCTACTGTTTTTATTGCATTTATGTGAAAATTAAATCCCAAAGATTTTAGGTAACTATAGAACCACCTTCAATGGATGATCTGTCTTCTATTTGTACTTTACAAAGAACATCCTCCATGATATCTGGAAACACTTTCAGGATTCTTTTTCCATTTTATGCCTTGCTTGATTGGGCCATCATTCCTAGGTGTCATAGAGACTTCCATGATATTAACAAATACTTCTTCTTTAAGAAGAAACTTTGAGGCTACATTTTGCTTTACCAAGTTAAACGTTCTTTTTTAATTGTCAAAAGAAGTCACAGCAGGATCAATTTATATGCTTTACACCTCTTGCAACTGATTAGGCAGAAGAGATCGGGTTGAATTGCATTTTGGAAATTACAAAGTACTTTCAATTATCCCAAGCTATTCACTGCTGCAAAAGACAATCTTTTAATAACCCACATACTCCCTGTAATGTTTTATGTAGGGCCATAACCTGAAAGTTTCTCATCCTGAGGGAAAAATAAAAAAACAATTGGGAAAGAAGAAGTTGGTGGCGTTACAAAGGACAGTCTTACTGTGGGTGCAGTAACACCAATAGAAGTGGTAATCTGGCCTTACCCCACAGGGTTTGGAAAGAAAGTGGGGACTGGGAGATGGACACCCTAGCCCTGGGGGTAGCAGCTATCCTGAGCAGTGAGGAAAGGTGAGGTACTAGAACTAAGGTCCCTGAGAAAGTTCCCCCAAATGCCCTGGTACAAAATTCCTTTTTTCCCAATGTTAGTGCAGCCCATTTAAAGGGATTCTCTCACTATGTAGTAGCTCACACCTGTCACGTTGGCAACCTATGTACTTTCTTGTCTTTTCATGAACATCTGAACCACAGGAAGTCACTTTTTTGTTAATTGCTTGTCTGCTGGCCCTTACTGCTCTCCAGTTATGCAAATCACCTTCCCTCCTATTCTCAAACCACCGAAGCGTTTATAAGATCTTCCAACTAACAATCTCTCTTAAAGAGCATTGAGAAAGTGTTACATCTTCATTTGGAGAGCAGTTTGGCAGTTTCAATTTCAATATGCAGGAGCAGTAGTCAGCAGCATCTCATCTGGGTGTTTACTTATTCCACTTTCTGCCATGAGTGTGGGGGAGCGAGAAAAATTCACACAGCAAGAGCAGGTGGTAAGACTAGAAAGGACTAAGAAAGGTTCAAGATAATGGCAGATTTCCACTGGCAGAGACAGAGTTGACTTACAGTTCTTAAGCAGCTATCTCCACCATCATCTGAAATCCAGGACAATGAGCCACGGGTGTGTGTAAGCAACTCCATAAACTATATGTAGTGCTACCATCCTGGAATGCCAAACTATTGAGGGACTCAAACTGGCAGGAAATATATCAGAAGACTTAAAGGTGAAACACATTACTCCTTGTCACCTACAGCATGAATGGTGATAAATAATTGGAGTCTCTTATTAAAGGAATGATTGCTAGTGGTGGTGTGATTTCACACATCAATAAATCTCTGATTTGAAAGAATCAACAACCACAGACTATATAAAGGATGGTTGGATTCCATGTTATCTCAGAACTCTAAATACTCTAACAACTATCCAGTATTGGCCGTTTTCAGGATACTCTGTCTCCATGAAAAACCATATTTTTTTTCCTTTTACATTTGCATTTTGATTAAGATGGAAATTAATTACCTTTTCATTAAAAGTTTGGCATTGAACTCTTTTTTTCTTTAAAGCAATTGGAGTTAAGTAACTTGCTCAAGGTTACACGGCCAGTTATTTCTGGATGTGGTGCTAAGTATCTGAGCCCGGATTTGATCCGCAGGTCATCCCAACACTGGGGCCAGTGCTCTTACTCACTGAGCCACCTGGCTGCCCCTGGCATTGAACTCTTAATTGTTTAAATGTTACCATAGCTTCTAAGAAGCTATTGATTCATAAGTATTGGGTTTGACTGAGTTGACTATTATTTGTTTATTTGTTTTTAAATCTGTTTAGATTTAAACAGCAGTAACAATAGCAAATATTTAATTTTTTGCCAATTGATTTTCACTCTGATGGATAAGTTCAATAAAGGTCACAATAAAAAAAAAGGACAATAGAGCCAGAGAATCCAGTGTACTTCAAACCCCACCTAGCTGGCTATCTATACATGCAAGCCCAACTCTCCACTCACTAGGATTTTGCACCATCCAAAGAGAATGTAGCAAACACAGTTTACCGAAAAAGAATTCAGGTTAAATGTCTGTATAATTTAAATCAACCTAGCCAGCTCTTCAGTTCCAAGGATAATGTGCTGTCCATTTAGGTCTCCGATCTCTTCCTATATACTAAAGCAGATGAAAAACCTTTCTCCTTTCTGCTTTTTGTCTCTGAAACCACAAGGGGCAATCAAGAACATCAGGGCAGCAGGTTCAACTGAGAGTTTGCACTTCTGAACTAAAGGTATCTTCCAATAAGCCTCCATCTTTGTTCAGCCAGTTAGGAGCCAGCTGCCCAAAGCTCCTTCTCAGCTGACTGTTCCTGCTGCTGTTCTTTTCAGATAGCCCCAACAAAGCTGCTTTTTGACACTCCTCCCTGTCTCCAGTCTTTTTATTCTTGCCAGATTCTTCAATCTCTACCATAACCTTCACCTTCAGATTCCTCAGCCTACTTTCAATAGCTTAAATAAGAGTTGACTGGTACTTAGTGACTCATCTTTCAGTATGAGGTTAAAAAAAATGACCAAGTTTCACCCCATGAATTCAGCAACCTTTATTTAATTCTCTTGTCTCCAACAAATTATATTACTTTTGATTTTTGTCTTATTCTTTTGAAGTTTAATATAGTTACATGCCAATGAGCTGAGTAATCATCATGCCCTATAGCTTTAACCATTAATTAATTCTCAAAATTATCTTCCATCATATTCTACATCCTTAAAAGTGGGTTTCTTCATACTTGCATATTATGAGTTTTTAAAAATAAATTTACTCTGACCATTTAAACCATAATCCATAAACATACATTCTTTACAAGGCAATTTAAGTATTTATATTGGTGCCACAGCTCATATTCTGTCCCAAACAGCTCAAATCCCATCTAAGTGCTGTGTTTCTTTAGACACATACTTTCGTAGTTTTTATTAAGCCAAAGTTCTTTTCTTCCTCCTGTCAGGCATGCTCATTTATGAGAGAGAAAGTATCTGTATGTAAAGAGGAGTTTTGTCATCCTTTTTAGTTTAGTTTCTCAGGATCTATGTCCATTGCAATGTCTAGTTTCCAGGTATTAGATAATAACTCCCAGAATAGGCACAAGGCTTCTAGATAGTAATTCCTAGAATCATACTGATAGGCAGTCCTACTGAGGCTGTGCCATAAGATATGGGGTGACATAACTGATATTTTCTACACTTGCACAGAATGATAATATTGGTAAAGTTAACCTGTGAGCTTAATGTTGGCAATGTTCCTTGACTGTGGCCCTGTAAAGTAAGTGGGTACTGGTCAGCGAGTGGGGGAAACCACAGGAAATCTGTGTGTGCCTTGATGAACCCCTATCGAGGCTTGAGGGCATTTAGGAGAGTGCACAAGTTGTGCCGGTCTCTATTAACCCCATTGAGACATGGGGTAGTGAACCCCCTTCTTGCTGGCCTCTGTGAGAAAGGTTAGGGAATGCTATAGGAACTGGTTCTCCCATTATCAGCAACCCTTTGAGAAGACTAAACTAGAATTAAGTAAGATTATTGACCTTTCTGAAGCTGTCTTCCTGTCCTTCCTCTCTGACCAGACCAAGGATGGTCCACTTAGAGGCTGGAGTCTTAAAACTCCAGTGCCTCCCATGTGTAATCTGTGAAACAGTATCTTACAATCTTTTCTAGTTGATTCTATTATTTTTTTCTTAACTGTAAGTATTTTTTGCTTCCCCCTCTCTGACATGACCAAATTGTTCCTTATGCCAGAGCAAAAATATAAGTAGCTAGTGCTTTATGTCAGTCGAAGCTCTGATTTTTTAAACATGACTGTGATTTCACCATTTTGGGGAACTCCCAGTGAGGAATTTCTCCCAATGAAAACTGATCTCTTCAATGTAATACATAGTCTTAGATAATTTCCTGTGGCATTTGGAGGTTAAGTAACTGAGGCAAGATTGATTAGACAATATATGTCATAAGTAGCACTTGAACCCAGGTTTTCCTGATTCTATGATCAACTCTGCATCCTACCTACTATGATATATACCATTATAGCACAGGTTACATGTTACAAATATTGGAACATCAGGATAGTTTTTAAAAAGTGCAATCACCCTGAAAAGAAATTGAAATAACTATAGTGGATAGAAAATAGCCACAGCACATTAACAACAATCACCTGTTCCAAGAAATGGACTAAAATTTAAAAAGACATGGATTCCTGTGAAATGCAGCAGGCTTATATGGTATCAAGAATGGAGCATGATGGATGGGAGCTCTGACACAGGGAAAAACCAAAGCATTCTCTTCTGTGCATTGAGTAGATCTACCATAAAAACTTTGCAGGGAAGCACCAATAAGAATCCCACAGATGAGATGTGGATCATTGTAATCTGAACCAGTGAAGATAGTATACACACCATTTAAGAACCCAGATCGACTGGCATGTCAAAGTGGGAGAAAGGCAGAATTTGGGGGGGGGCAAGAACGCAAGAACTTTTCCTCAGAGCTGACATCTTTAGACCTAATCCATCAGTTTCAAATGCATCTAACTGTTCTATCATCCAACCTACCTTTTGTACCAAAATATTGTGAAAGACTTTTTGTGCCATGACTTGCTAAAATCTTGGTATTCTATGTCTCTGGGATTCCCCTGCTATATCATCTGTCTAGTAACTGTCAAAAAGAGAAATGAGTTTAGTCTGACCTAACCTGTTCTTGATGAAGCCATCATGGTTCTTTGTTGATCTCTGCATCTCAAGGGTTCAAAAACCATCCCTTCAATAGCAGGCTCTAGAATGTTGCCAGAATTTCAATCAAACTCCCTGACCTGTAACTTCAAAAATCCATCTTCACTTTTGTGAAAATGAGGATATTTGCTAACATCCTGTCTTGCAATACTTCTCCCATTCTCTAAAAAATTTGACATCACCACCAGCAGCTTAGCAATACCATGTTCAAGTTCTTTCAGAATCCTGCAATGTAGTTCATGCCTGTCAGAGACACCTGAACTCATTGAGAATGAGTAGGACATCCTTTACTGCCTCCTCATTTCTTTCGGCTGACCTTTACCATCACATTTTTTTTTCTCATACAGTAATCAGTTCTGGGACCTAAAACCCTTTTTTTTTCATTGTCTAAACTGTTGACACTATTTATAATTATAAACATTTGTATGGCATTATTGTGCATAGTGTTTTATCATATCTTTTTTTCCTACATCAGACTGATCTGTCCCTTAAATGAGCACTTACATGCTAGACTTGAATCATTAGAATTAATTAAACTTCAAGAAAACTCAGGGCATGTGCCTGAGAAGTCAGAATCTTTCTGACTAATGCTGTCACATGTTCAAAGCTAGATTTATGTGAAATCTCATTTAGAAATATATCTGTAATCACTGTTTTTCTCCTTTCTAACTGAGCAGAAAGCAGTTTCCAACTTGAAACCCCATACATTATCTTACACCCACACATTACAGCTGCCTTTGGTTTTCCCCATCACATTTTTATTTTCTTCTTACCTTTAATTAAAATGCATTAAAGGAAGAAAGGGTGGAAACAAAGGATTTTTAACCAAACAGCATTTAAACATAAACAATTACTCTCAACTTCACTGTTTAGAAAATATATTCCTGGCAAGTCATTTGGCAAAGTGTCAAGGAGTAGATGAAAGATAACATAAGTAATATTTTTATGTTGTTGGATAAAGTGAAAACTGTTTGTGTGATTTGAGTTCCAATTGTAGCTTTTTAGAATGCTAGTTAAGACACCTCTTGATTTCCTTTTTGTTTGTTTTCATAAAATGTAAAGGTATATGCAGTGTTTGTGGTGTGACCCACTGTGTCCCTCACATAATAGGAGTTTGATAAGTGTTGGTTAAATTAAATCGAATTGGCTTGTCTTTAATCTTCCCAAAATACAACTGCATAAATTCAGGGGATTTGAGGTCAGCCAAATGAATGAGCATTCTCTCTCGAGCTACTGTGCAACTGGAGAGAGAGAGAGAGAGAGAAAGAGAGAGAGAGAGAGAGAGAGAGAGAGAG
>NW_027185655.1:51426223-51476540 GCF_028583685.1 Petaurus breviceps papuanus
AAATCAAGTTATCTTAAAAATTAATAGAAAAAGATTCTACAGGAATCAGAACTAGAAGCATTGAAATTAAATTTTTACAAAGCAGAAAACCTTGAATCTTTGGCTCAATTCTTTCACCAGCTAGCTGTGAGACTAAGCAATTTACTTAACCCCATAGTACCTTATTTTCAAAGTGACCTCAGTTGACTAGAAAATTTATAAAGGGCTTTTTATTAAAGCTAATATTCTGAGATATCTGTACACCCATATTCAAATATTCATATTTATGTTCCTATTTATATATGTATAACCTTACATATAATCATATAGCACACATGTATATTCGGGAACATCTTTATAAGAATTAGCATTTCTAAAGTTCTTTAAGATTTGCAAAATGCTTTATAGATGCAACCTCATTTGATCCCCATGACAACTTTTTTTTTGCTTTTTTGTTTGGAGGGCAATTGGGGTTAAGTAACTTGCCCAAGGTCACACAGTTAGGTTGTGTGTGTGTGTGTGTGTGTGTGTGTGTGTGTGTGTTAAGTGTCTGAGGCTGGATCCGAACTCAGGTCCTCCTGACTCCAGGGCTGGCGCTCTACTCACAGCACTACCTAGCCGCCCCACCCACTACAACATTTGAAAGTCAGTGCTAATATTATCTCCATTTTAAATATAAGAAAATTGAGACTGGCAGAGGCCAAGTGACTTGCCAAGAGTCACACAACTGTTAAATATCTGTGGTAGGATTCGAACTTGGGTCTTCCCAATTGCAACTCCAGCACTATAAGTACTATACCAACTAGCTGCCTCACTTGCTGCTCATGCATGTGCCTTCTCATATGTACATATATACACATCTGTGTACATCACATATGTACATCATTTGTGCATATATAATTATGTGATATGAGCATATACACACTATATGCTTAATCATATACATATATGATACACATAAAATTAAATTTAATATCATATATTAATAATCATTAATAAATGCCTGTTTTTATTAGCCTTTTATGTACCAAGCTCTATGCTAGGCTCCAAGGTTACAAAGACAGACAAAGAAACAATTCCCCCTCTCAGGAGTGTATATTTATATACCTCTTTAGGGTTACAACCCACTTAGTGTATGCTATCTCATCCGAACCACACTGAAAAAATGCTCATGAATTGCAAATACTGATATCTCTGTTTTGCAAATAAGGTAAATGGGTAACCCCAAATAAATTAGCTCTCTCAATGTTAGCCATGTCTTGTGACTCTAAATCCAAGGCTTTTCCTACTACATTATGCTCCCTCTCTAATATATGGGTCATAACTATACATAGATATTCAGATAGATTAGTGATTTCATCAATTTAATTATTCCCTTCATGAAGCATATTGTTAACTCATCAGTCCTTTCCCATCCCATGGAACTCTGGCATGTGCCCTATCCATATTTTCTACATGAGGATCTAAGATAAAAGCATTGACTATAAATTAGGGATAGGGCAGGATTTGCTATTTTGATGATATAGAGAACTCCATAATGAGGAAACCACCTCTACTAAGAAGGTAATGGTCAGCATCTTCTCTGCAATATCTATTCCTAGGAAGTTTCTCTTTTAATAAAGATATGTATTATTTGGTATGTATTAATATAATTTGTCATTATTTTTTGTTCATTTCAAATTCATACAACATATTACATATCAGCTTATGAAAATCAATCTGATTTTGGGGAAGAATTATCTTATATTTTGACATGGGCTTCTAATAAACTTATTTTAAGTAAATTTCCATAGAAGGTTAAATTTATTACATAATCATCTCCCTCTAGATTTAAAGCACTTTGAGATTCATCTATTCGTTTAATATTAAATCAATCATCTTCGTAATACAGTGGATAGAGTACTGGGCTTGAAATCAGGAAGATTCATCTTCCCGAGTTCAAATCTAGTCGTGTGATCCTGGGCAAATCACTTAACTCTGTTTGCCTCAATTCCTCATCTGTAAAACTAAGTGAATTTAGATATGGCAAACCAATCCAGTATCTCTGCCAAGAAAAGACCAAAATGAGGTCACTAAGAATAAAACACGACTGAAACAACTGAATGACAGCAACAGTACCAACTAAGCACTTGTTAAAAGGAAAAAAAAAAAACAAATAAACCCTGTATTATGTAGAATAAAGAACAATGGACTTGGATGAAGGATAGATTTGGACTGGATTCTAGTCTCTGAAATTCACTAGAGAAGTGTGTGTGTGTGTGTGTGTGTGTGTGTGTGTGTGTGTGAACATTACCATGCCTTTTCCTCATTTATAAGATGGGGATAATAAAAAGGAATAAAAAGCAAATTTTGTAGAAAATTTGGAAGCATCATACCAATATATTATGAACATTTCCATTAAGAAGAGAGCAGCAATATACCAGAAATAATGGGGTGAAGGGAGGGAAGAAGGAAGGAAGGAAGGAAGGAAGGAAGGAAGGAAGGAAGGAAGGAAGGAAGGAAGGAAGGAAGGAAGGAAGGAAGGAAGCTACAGGTCTCCTCCTTGGTGCAGCCTCAATGTGGGAAGCATGGTGGGTGGTGGAGAGAGGTGGAGGAAGGTTAAGGAAGGAAGGAAAAAAAGAGAGAGGGGAAGGAGAAGAGAAAATTAATAAGGCAAATAAATCATTTTATTTATATGAAATTTAAAAGCTTTTGCAAAAGGAAAATCAATGCAACCAAAGAGAAACAATTGAATAGGGAAAAATCTTTTCATCCAATGTTTCCGGTAACAGTCTAACATGTAAGAAATAAGTAAAGAGAATTAACATAAATATATAAAAGAAAAAGATTCCCTCATTAGATAATTGGGTAAAGTTCTAGGTTATGTTGCCAATTTAATGTAGGACTAGACATTTTCTCTAATCCTTGTTACCTCTCGGATCTCTCTAAAATAGTAATTATGAACCAGAGATAAAGCATTTTTACCTCTCTCCAAGATCTAGGATACCCAGAATCCAAACAAGATAAAAACTTGAAGCCCCAAGAACTGAAAAGTATCCCTAAACCTTAATGCATTCACTCAGCAACCTTTCTCCATCACCCAGCAAGCTCTCCACATCAGGGCTGCACAAGTGGACCTTGTAACAAAATTCGTCTCTATATTCCTCTACAATAATGTCTCCCATTGTCTTAGAGATTCAAACTCCAAATTACAGGAATTTGTTGAGGTTGTGATACCATAATGGAAGGGCTCTGTGCCAATGGGCTAGAGATCAGAAGGAATGAGAACAGGGCAAATGTGTGTATGTCTGTAGTGGGTTGTACATGGTAGGGATTATGACACTGTACTAAATCTGGAGAAAAAAGCATCCAACTGGAACAAGTTCTCTCTCCCTTCCCCTGACCCTGGAAATCACTTGGCACAGAGAGAAGGCATATGAACTACTAAATGCCCCATAGGATTAGTGGATTGAGACACTTTGAGGTGCAGACACTAGGGAAATTACCATCAAAGAAAAAGGAGTCAGAAAGTGAGCAATAGGTGAAAAGAAGCAGATATATGGTCCAAAAGATATGGCTAATTTTCCAAAAGAAGCAAAAGAGAAGAGAATACTTGCATTTCAATAGCATCTGCAATATGCCAGGCACTGGGCTAAGAGCTTTTTATTATTATTATTTCATTTGAGCCTTACAACAGCCCTGGGAGGTAAGGGCTATAATTATTCCCATTTTCCAATTGAGGAAACTGAGACAGAGATTAAATGATTTGCCCAGGGTCACACAAGTAGTAAGTGTCTGAGGCTAAATTTGAACTCAAATCTTCTTCACTCTAAGCCCAGGGCTCAATCCACTGCACCACCTGCCACCTGGTGAAATGAATATCCAACAATATTTTTTAATGTTCTAAATCACCTGCAACAAGAGAATTACAAATTAAAATAACTCCACAGATCTATCTCACACTGATTGAATTAACAAGGAAGACGGAAATAGATAATGTCAGAGGGACGGTGGGAAGATAAGTACACAAACATACTATTGGTGGACAAATGAGATGCTGTTGGTCCATTGATATATAATATTTTGACAGACTCTGACAAGAAGTTTCAGAAATAGTTTTAGAAATAAAGGGAAAAGGGGAATCGATTGAATTTCAGAAAGTCAGCAAAACTTACAGTGACCTCTAACTTCTCCTTGAAAAAAATCCATTTTTAAAATAACTATTTTTTTTTCATTAATGCTATATGACCATGAAACATAGAACACTAGAGTTTCCAAAGAGTTTCCAAATTACAGGTCACCCAAAGGGATAGAGAGATACATAAGATGGATGCCAGTAGACTGTAGTATATTACCAATGATGACTGGCATGCAATTACAGGGATAAAGGATGTATGAAAAAGGAGATGTATGTTCAGAAATGGAGATGGGTCAATCCTGCAGAGAGAGTGAATAATACCAGATGAACAAGCTGGGTGGTGTACTGCTACCCAAGTAATGTTATAAGAATTAACGGGAGGCTCCCAGCAAGTTTCTTGAACTCCCTATAAAAGATTTATTGGAGGATGTGGACAAGAGTAGCATAAGATAAAAAGGCTTGGGTTATTTTGATCTGTATTGTGGAAGATAATAACCAAATGCAAGGAGATATTCACTGGGCTACTGAAGAGATTTCTGTGTTACTGAGCTCACATTCATTAAGCACCTACTCTATGTGCTTCATGTAATTTATCATTCACACACACACACACACACACACATCTCTGCAATGTAAGAAGATGTGCTACATCTTATCCTCTGTTACTACACTGTAAACTCCTAAAGGGAAGTACTCTTTCTTTTATGTCTTTCTATTTCCCCATAATGCCTAGAAGAGGGAGCTATATATAATAGTAGATAGTAAAAGAAAATGACAAATGCAAGAATATCGCCACAGTATTCTAGGTTCTGAAGAAATCTTTAAAACTGCAAAGTATTCATAAAATGTGAGAATTACAGAGTGAAAAATTATTCTAGTTGTCATTTACTCCAATATTTCTCTTCCTCCAATCTGCTCATCATATAATTTTCTCTTGTGCATATATTCAGACAGGTCACTTTAAAAATCTTCAGTGGTTCCTCGTTGCCCATTAAGAACAGTTAAAACTATGTTTCTTGGCATCCCATGCCCTCCACAATCTGGTGCCCCTCTACCTTTCCAGCCTGATCTCATTGCACTTTAACTTAACCAACCTATACTACTCTCTGAGCATGCTCTGTGTTTTCCCCACCTCTGTGTCTCTTTTCCCTACTCATTTCACTATGTCTGGGATGCCCTTCCTCAATCTCTTTGCTTGTTTAAGAACAATTTGAATGTGACTTCCTCCCTGTAGCGTTCCCTCTTCTCTCATTGTCGGTAACAATGGACTTTCCCCTTGGACCTCACAGTGCTTTGCTCTTTATTTCCTTAATGCGCTCATCAGGTGCCATTATATGAAGCAGTTTTGTCATGTGTGTGTGTGTGTGTGTGTGCGTGTGTGTGTGTGTGATCCTCCTGCCATTCTCCCAATAGACTATAAGCTCCATGAAGGCAAGAGCTATTCCTTATCTACTCTTTGTAGCTGATAAACCCACGGGATTTCGTATTTGAAAGAATACTAGAGGTCATCTAGTCCAACTCCCTAATTGGCAGAAAAGGAATCTGAGAAACAGAATACTTGTTACTTATTTAAGGTCATAATGAGAAAAGTAGCATAACAGAGTTTAAACCACCTTCCTCTGACTACACATCTTCCACTCTTTCCACTATAGTACATACTTTCTTTCTAGTGCTCTGTATACATTAAGCATGTGATATGTGTTTTTTAAGTTGTTACATTCATGTTAAGACACTGGGCTATTGGGGCATTTTATAGGACACAAACTCTGAGCTTAGCACAATGAGTAATAAATACTTGTTGATTGAACATAGTGATCTCCATGTTGGGAACCTTCCAATGATATAGGTACCACCAGACAACATCCAAAATTCTGTGCTCCAGGAATTACGTTACCATGGTAGAGAGAAGACATGGATTTTGGATGTTGGTGGCAGAAGTCCTAGATTTATATCCCACCTTTTACCTGTGTGACATTAGGGAAGTTATTCAAACCCCCTGGGTCATTGTGTTTTCACATGTGAAATAAACAGGTTTGACCAGACAGTCTCTGTGGTGCCTTCTTGTTGTGATTCTATAGTACTTAGAATAAGAATGGAATATGGAGTATATATCACTCACCACACTTTTAGAAAGCAATAAAATCCTGTGGGGTACCATTTATGCACTTTCCAGGGTTGTATAGAAATCAGAAAGATAGACAATGCATAGTATAATGGATAGTCTCACTTAACTTGAAGTCAGAAACATGTGGGTTCAGATTTAATCTCAGATACTTATAAATTATGTGACTTCAGAGAAATCATTCAACCTCTCTGAGCCTCAGTTCCTTCTTTTGTAAAATGGGGAGAGGATTTTGGGAAGCTGATGGAATAGGTCAGAATATTCCAAACTCTCAAGATTTTCTCCCACAAAAGAGATAAAATAGCACCTCAGGACAAAAACAGAGTGGTAAAAAATAAATAAGAGTAGAGGCAGAGCAGGGGTCCTCCTGGGACAATTTGAGAAGATCAGAAGATCCCAGGACTAGGTTTGGTTCCTGTGAAGAGTAAACACCTCCAGACTAGATCCCCTTAAACAACAAATGATGGACCCTGGGGTTAGCTGGGTAGGGAGGCTGCCTCAGCTATAGCCACAGGAACTTTCAGCTCTGGTAGAGGGAGAAGAGTTGGGCATTTGAACTGGGGAAAATCAAGGAAGCCTCTCCTGACAAGGAATGACAGACCCAGCTATGCTGTGGAGACACAGCCAGGGCGAGAAGGAACAAGCACATGTCCAGTGAGTGCAGAAGCAGTGGGGCAGGGAGCTGCTGGCTGTGGGTACTTCCAAGAGGCTGGAGGTCTTGGTGTAATGGCAACCAAAGAAGTAGTTAACACCTCGTTTCAACTATTTAATTAACACAGAAGTAGTTAACACTTTGTTTTAGTTCATGATTGTATCAAGTATTAAGATCCAGAACTTGTGAATCCCACATCTTGTGAGCCCTAGAACTTGTGAAGGGGAGGAGCTAATGACCATATAAAAGGAGAGGCCCAGGCTGGATAGAGCAGAATTGAGAAGAGAGCTTTTGTGGTGGAGGAGAAAACTTGTGGTATCCCAACACTCTGTTTGTCTGCTCTGTCTGTGTTGATGTTTGTTTGTTATACTTTCTACAGAAGCCTTGGGACCTTACTGGAAACTCTGAAAGAAGATTTTCTGGTTGTCTGTTTACAGAAGTCCTGGAGGAGGATTTTGGTGCTCCTGGGACTTTACTAACGATTTGTATTGACCTCTTGGACCTTGTTTCTGGGTCTGTATTGATTTCACAGGCAGCTAGTGAATTGATGGTTGTGTTGGCAATGCGTATGAATATTATTGTGGCTCTGTTAAGGTTTGTCTTCCCAGAAACAGAAACTGTGAAGGACTTGAGGTAGACTAGACACCGTGAGATTTAATATGGAAAGGGAACTGGACAAGGAACTGGATGAAGAACTGGACAAGGAAGTGGGAGCTGCCTGCCTTTGAACCCAGGTGACAGTTGTGTAGATTCAGTTAGGAGCTGGGACCGTGGAAAAGGAACCATGGAAACTTAGAGCCAGCCTAGTGTCAAGATAAAAAAATCTCTTCTTGAGTACCTGATGCTGACTGAGAAAATTATGATTTACTATGACCCTAGGGGTGGAGAACTTTGACCTTTGTACTTTGTGTACATTAAGGAGACAAACCTCCTTAAGGATAATTGAATTAAGAACTTACTGAATGAATTTACTTAAGGATAATTGAATTAGGGATTTACTAAATGATTGAGTTACTAAATAATTGTACTTTGTTTAAAACTATGTGGCCACTTTGGTGAAAACTATGTGGCCATTTTAGTGATAAGTTGTTATGTCATAACATTGTGAGTGCTATACTTTGATTTCGGTGAATGTTTTGCCTTAATTTACTGCTGAATAAATAGAGAATGCACTATACTATGTAATCAGAACCTTAAATCTGTTCACAGCATCAGTCCCCTAGAAATCTGCTCATGCTTGGCTTTACACTTGGTTCTGGTTCCATGCCAGAAGGAAGAACTGAAGGAGTATCTGAGACTAGAGGCACCACCCCCCATACCCAGGACTAGAGATGATTACAAAAACTAAGCTACTACAAAATAAAAAAAAGATGCACAGGCAAAGGAGAAAGAATCCAGCTACAGAGAGTTACTACAGAAATAGAGCAGACCAGGGTTTACCTTCAGAGGATGATACTGAAGCAAAGAAACTCTCTTCTACTCCAAATTAATGTCAAATTGTCATCTGCTCCAAAAGAATTCTTAGAACTTTAAAAGACTAAAAATCAAATGAGAAAGATGGAGGAAAAACTAAAAACAAACAAACAAAAAACCAAAACTATAATCTAAGACAAACAAGATTATGAAAAGAAAGTCAAGCAATTAGAAAAGGAGATATAGAAACTTAAGGAAGGAAACAATTCCTTGAAAATCAGAATTGGACAAGAGGAAGCCAGTGAAGTTATAAGAGATTAAGAAATACTAAATCAAAATATAAAAAATGAAAAAATATAATAGAATGTGAAATCTCTGATAAGAAAAATGACTGATCTGGAGAACAGATCAAGAAGAGAAAACATAAGAATAAGAGACTGCCTGAAAGTTATGATTAAAAAAAAAGAATGTGGATATAATAATACAAGAAACAATTAAAGAAAATTGTCCTGAAGCACTAGAACAAGAGAAGAAAGAAATAGAAAAAAAATTCCACCAATAACACCTGAAAAAGATCCTACAAGGAAAATCCATAGTAATATTTATAGTTAAATTTCAAAACCCACAGCTCAAGGATGAAATATTAAGAGTAACAAGAAAAAAACTATGGCAGGGTCACAATTAGAATCATGAAGACCTAGCAGTGTCAACACTAAAATACCAGAGGTCTTGTAATACTATGAATGAAAAAGAAAAAGAACTGGGGTTCAGGTCAAAAATATCATACCCAACAAAACTAAGTATAATCCTGAATGGAAAAAATGTCATTTAATGAACAATCATACTTTTATGTATTGGTAAAAACAAAGAAACAAAAAAATAACCCTGAACTTGATAAATGATTTAACATGTAAGAGCCAAGAGAAATATAAGGTACATGCCAAAGACTAATTACAAGGGTCTCAATATGGACAAACTGTTTACCTTTTATGTATGTAAAATGTATGTCTATATATAACGTAAAATATGTCTATACATTTTACATACATAAAAGGTGTACCCATAATCTTTCTTACAAACTACCCAATTACTAATAATTAATGACTTTAATGACTATTTTATTAGTTAATTAATGACTTTAAAAAGTAAAACCACTCAAGAAAAGTTAAAAAGACTAATTGTCTTATAAAAATGTGAGGAGAAGAACCAACACAGAGGAATTAGATAGGGAAGGATTTTTCCTGGGGAATGAGTTCAAGAGGGAACAATACATGCATGCATGCATGTATATGTATGGATGTGTATGTATATGTATGTATATATAAAAATCTAAATTCAGAAATAAATAGCACACTAAGAGCATAGGGAGTGGGAGAGGATAAGGGAGTGATCTCCGTTGGGTAGGGTGAGGGAATAGGTCAAAAGGAAGTATAGAAGGGTGTTTAGATTCATGGGTATGGGAGGATAAGGGAGGGATCCTTGGAGGGGGGGCGGGGTAAGGTAGGTTAAGTAATAGGAAAGCAAGGTAGCAGGTAGAAGTAAAGTAGAAGACTCAGTACAGATATGAAATAAGAGGCATGTACAGACAAAAACAAAATTCAGGAGTAGAATTTTTAGGGAAAGAATGTGTTTATATATGTATATGTCTATCTATCTGTCTGTCTGTCTGTCTATCTATCTATCTGTCTGTCTGTTTGTCTATCTATCTATCTGTCTGTCTGTCTGTCTGTCTGTCTGTCTGTCTGTCTGTCTGTCTGTCTATCTATCTATCTATCTATCTATCTATCTATCTATCTATCTATCTATCTATCTATCTACAACAATATCCATACCTAATTCCAGTCTTCTGAGGGGAGGGGGAGGAAGAGGGGGGAAAGATAACAAATTAAAAAGTACACAGCAGAGAACAAAAAGAAACCTACAAGGAAACAAAGAAAAGATGGACAGCTCTCAACCCAATTATGTAGGCTTTCTTGAAATGGAAATTTATTGCCATATATTTTGAACCCTCTCTTACATTGTGCTGTGTACATCACATGTTTTCTTTTCTTATTTTGAATTTGTTTTCATATTTAAGTATACAATATGTTTCTTTTTCTTATTATTTATTTGTTTCAGTATTTAAGCCTAAAATTAAAAAAATAATAATAAAATAAAATGGGGGGATGATAATACCATCTCACAAAAGTGATTCAGTGGACAGAGGGGATAATCTTAGAATCAAGAAGACCTGGATGGCTCCCTTGATACATATGGCCATGGGCAATTCATTTAACCTCTTAATGTCCTAGAGAACTCTGTAAGACTACCTTCACCTCATTGTTGTGAGGAACAAATGAGATAGCTTATTTAAAGTGATGCATGTATGCATGTATGCATGCACGCACATATGTGTATATATGTGTGTATACATGTATATATTTATGTGTGTCTATATACACGTGGATGCATGTATATATACACATAGGCATGTGTGTATATACAAATGCATTATACATACATGGGTGTCTATACACACATTTTTATATATGTGAATGTTTTATATGTGTTCCACACATTTGTGTTGTGCGTATATATGACATGCACACATAGCATCAGTGTATAGGTATATACGAACACATGTATACACGTTCATTTCACATGTTTACACATGTATATACACATGCATATTGATGTGGGTCACATACATGTTAGCATACATATTTGATATGCACAATATAACATATGTGACTGTGTGGGTGTGTGAATATGTGTTCTGTATATGTTTCACATATGTGTATGTGAAATATACAAATACATATTAAATAAGGAGAAGAACTAGGCTGGAGATGAAGAGAAAGGGCTGACTGAGGTCGAGGGATAAAAGATTTCAGGAAGGTCTCTAAATAGCCTCAAGATATACTCCATTAATAAGAACTAGAGAAACTTTCCAGACTTAACATATCTTGATGTATTCATTCAAAAAACTATATTGTTAAACTATTTTCTTTAAGTGTTTTCTTACACAAAAACTAATTTCAAGTTACTAGTCGTGAGCTTCCTATAAAACACCAGCTTTATGGACTCCTCAATGCCGGGTGCCCCAGAAGTAAACCTCTCACTCTAGGGAATTAACAGAAGATTTAACTTCTGCCAGAAATGTGGGAGAAACCTGTATGCAGAGCAGATGCCAAGAACCGAGTCTAATTTGATATTTCCCACGACCCATCAAAATTGTGGTTTTCCCTGACAGCAGAGCTAATGCTCCCCCTTTCTTTGTCTTTTGTGTTCCCTGTAGAGTATGTTTTATACACTGATATTTGAAATTGATCACACAGATCTTATTTCAAGCTGATCATAAACAGGTGGAAAAGTGGTGTAAGTAAAGCCAAGTTCTAATGTTTCATCTACTGTGGCTGATTTCTTTTGCTCAATTCATACAAACCAGCTCCCTGGATGTTTTGCTGATAACCCTGATTTAAATATCCTTTGTAGCTTAAGAAATGAGCATCCATCCATCCATAGAAGCAAGAGGTTCAATGTTTTTTTTAATCTCTCCCACTGATTAATATTTAACACTTGAATCTGGGTGTGTATATCCCCCCCCTTTTAAAGCTAGTCAATATACATATACCGAATAAATATAGATGATATAGATAGATATGGATACAGACATATGCATACATATATATGTGCATATGCCATTTGGGAATTTATTAGAGAAAGATTCATATGATCAAATATAACATCTGTTACTATTTCACAATCTGAAATCTCCAAAATTCTACTTTGAAGAGGGAAAAATAAGCATGTCACAAGCCAACAAAAACATGGAATGAAAATTAATGGTGGGAGTTTTCTTTAATTCTAAAGTAGGTACCTTTTATAGTTATTTTTTAGAAATCCCTTTAATGATAATTCATAGTTGTGCAGAGCTTTTCTAAGACTCATCAAGCATTTTTCTCACAACAATCTTAGAAAAGGAAAGTATCCCTCCCATCAAAACCTCCAATTTGCAGATGAGGAAAACTGAGTTTTGCTGATAATCACATAGTTTATTGGTGATTAATAGAATGCATCTGACAAGGGCCTATTTAAATTTGAATTCTCACATTCTATAATTGAAGGCTGGAGAAGCTGATTTTGGAGAACTGAAAAATGGAAACCCTGGACAACTAAATCCATAGCAAGAGTGAAACAAAGTCAGGTCCAAGTAGAAGGGAATTACCTGTCGGGCTGGGGGCGGGGAAGGAAAGGTGATCCCATGTGTGCCAAATGTCCTGTACTTCATGCTAAGGATCAGGATTATAATCTAAGAAACTTTTGCAACTTTTCCATGCATTTATCATCTGAGATTGTTCTAAGAAACCTCTCTTCCTTTGAGATTCACACTCTTCATATCTACTACCCAATCAAAATCATAATAGGTACTCCCTTCTTCTATGAGTTCAGTACTTGGCTCATAATTTTTCTTTCTTCCTCAACTCCTACTCTCATACTAGGAGACTTCAGCATGCATATTGATTCTCCTTAAAATACACTAAGCACTCAGTTCCTCAACCTGCTCACCTCCAATGAGCTATTTTTCCACCCAATCTAAGTATACACTTAAAGATGGTCATATCTTTGACCTTGCCATCATCCACAAGTATATCCCAATAGTCAAGAATTCTGAAATCCCCTTATCCTACCATAATCTATTGACTTTTCACCTCTTCCTCTTTTTCTGCCTTCCCTACTGACTCTTCATTTACACCATAACCTCCATCAATTAACCTCCTCAATTCTCTCCCCCATCATCTACCCTGCACAAGCCACTCCTCTTCTCACCATCTTGACGCTTTGGTTAACCAATTCAACTCTACACTCTTTTTTCTCTTGAATCGCTAGCCCTCTTATTTTGTCACCAACTATATCCAGCCAAGCCTCAGCCTTGGATCATTCTCACTATTTACTCTCTTTGCTCCTCTATATGTGCTGCTGTATACCCAGGACTTAGGGAATGGGATATAGTAGGCATTTAAGAACTGTTTATTGAATTGCATTGAATTATAAATGCACACAGTGAAAATTTTACACATCATTTCCAGCATTTCTCTGGGTAAGAAGAACCATGGAGATAATCTGGTACAACCCATTCCTTTCTCAGAAATGAAAACCGAGTTTGAAAAAGAAAAATGGATTTACTCAAGCTCACAAAAACAATAAAATTAAGAAAAACAGAACTAAAGGCCAGATCTGCACATTTTCATTCCCTTGCTCTTCCCATCATAATACACTGCCTCCATATAGTTAGGAGATGAATGAGAAGTATATTTAAAAATTCGATTTCTTTTTTTTTATCTTCCAACTAGAATTGTGCCTTTGAAAAGTCAGGCCATTTTATATTCAGTACTATACTCTGAGTTCAACATAGAACAAACACTCACACTGTTTGTTCATCACTGAAATGAAGCCCCAGTTTCTTCTAAGATCTGTTTGTCCATCTACTAGTCTGACTGTCTTCCTTGGTGGGAAGTTAAAAACCACCTCCTCCCTTTTCAGTTTTTCCTATAATATCTCAGCAGGGAGCCACAGGTGCACATATCACTTCCTCAAAGAGTATCTCTCATGTCAAAGGGAGTTCATTTCATTTCCTAATGCATCATATCTTAAAGAAAGCTGAAAAGTTTGGAGTGAGGAGAATGAGAATCAGTCATTCTCAGAGTGGAAATGCCTACAGGTAGTGGAATTTCTGTATCTAAAATAGAGAGAAGAATAGGACTCTCTCAGGCTGCAGATTCTGACAAAACAGAAGGAGAATTGAAAGGGAGATATTCCAAAGGAAAGCATCTTTTAAAATATAATAACTTCCATTTAAAATTTAAATCATTTATATTTAAAAGGGAAATTAGCTTTAAACCAGTCTACTAATCTACTAATTCACTATGTGACCTCACCACTCTGGGCTTTTTACTCACCAATTAAATTAGGAAAGTGGTGGACTTAAGTACCATGATATAGAAGAGGGAAAGACCTAATAGCAGTTAGGATTTATGTGGTGGTTTAAGGTTAGCAAAGCACTATACACACACACACACACACATATATGTTTTCTCATTTTATTTTCACAACCACTCTGGTTTTGTTACATCTATTTTACAGATGAGAAGACTGAAGTAAAGAGGGGTTAAGTTACTTGCCCAAAGTCCACTAGCTAATAACTGAATGAGACTGAATTTAAAATAATTTCCTCCTAACTCAAAGTCCAATACTTTAGCTATCTCTCTAAGAGGCACTGACTACCTATCTGAAAAAAAAAAGTTTTGGTTATGAGAGACAGGAGTCTTGGCACAGAGACTGATTAGCTGTGTGACTATGGGCAAATTACTTAACATCTCTGAATCTGTTTTCTTAGCTGTAAAATGGACAATTATGCCAATGTTACTTACTTTGAAAAGTAGCATCACGTACTCATGTGCTAGATTTGAATTCAGAATTATAAGACCATAGATTATGAACTGAAAGGGACCTTAGAGGTCACCTAGAGTTACTCTTCCATTTTTACAAAAAAAAAAGGAAACTGAGGCTGAGTGATTTGATCTATGTCACATAGGTAGTGAGTTGTAGAGCTGAAAATTCAAACTCGGCTCTTCTGACTCCAAAGCCAACATTCTGAAGTATATGATCAAGTTCAAGACTTTTAATTTTTCAGGCACTTAACTCCTAAGAGACAGAAGGACCTATGAATGATTCCTAGTATTGACCTATTTCATCACACCAAATTGTTGTGAAGATAAAATGAAATAATGTGTATATGATGCTTTGCAAACCTTACAATGCTGTATGAGTGCAACCTACTATTATTAGAAAGTCTCTAAGGTCTCCCCTAGCTGTAAAATTTTCTGATTTTATGACTCTTTCTTCCCTGTGACCCAGAAACCTACTTACCTTCTTGTTGGATGAGACATTCTAAACTCCAATTACAGTTTTATCAAGTTACTATATGCTCTTGGGCATGCCGCATAACATCAAACTTCCTTCCACTGTACAATGAAATTAGGTACACCTTCCCATTTTATCAGAACATTATAATCAAAAGCTAACTGACAAAAATCTTCGTTTTCTATTATAAGCATTTTTAATATTTGTGTTGATATCTTTTTATATTTATATCATCTTTGTTTCTAAATACATAGCTTCCCCCTCCATCCTCCCAAAAATCAGTCTCTTGTAATAAAGAATAAAAAAGAAAGGAGGGAAAACTGTTTAGCAAAATACCAGGATATTAATCTAGTCTCAATGTATGTAAAATGTTTCAGACCCATGGTCTCCTATCTCTGCAAAGAAGGGAGGGAGGATCATTTTTCCTCTATTTTTTGGGTCAGGTTAGAAAACAAGAGTCTTCAGTTTCTTTTTCTTTCTTTTTCTCTTTCCTTCAACACTATTTTCCTTGTTTCTTTTTCTCTCCCTTTCTTTCCACTCCTTCTTTCTCTTCCTCACTCCCTCCTTTATTTCTCCTTTCTTTTTTTTCTTTCTTCCTTCTTTCCTCATTCTTCCCTTCTTTTTTCTTCCTTCCTTCTTTCCTTCCTTTCTTCTTCTTCTCCTTCTCTCTCTCTTTCTCTCTTTCTACATTTCTTTCTTTTCTTCAACCACTGCATTTTAAATATAAAAGACAATGCAGACATCATCCCGTTCCTATTCATTTTAGAGATATGGAGGTTGAACTTCCAAAGTATGAAGTGATTTTCCCACAATTCCACTTGGAATTAAAGCAGAAATAGGAGTAGGACCCCTTGCCCCTGATTTTCAGTTCTCCACTCTTTCCCCTGTACTGTACTTCCTCCTAACAGGAATAAGTTAAAATAATGCAATATCTGCCAATCATATGGAAAAGTATATTGAAGCATATACCAAGCAGTGGTTCCCAGTTTTAAGGCAGAGCAACAACTTCAACTAAGAATGTCTTTGTTGGTTTATTTTTAATACCTAAGCAGATTTTAATATTCTCTCCTTGTTTCAGTTGCTTTCTTTAAGTATAAACTTAATTTTTTAAATATTTGTGGGATGTCAGGTATCCTATTTTTGAAGGAGGTGTGTTATTGTCATTATTATCATTTCAAAGGAAAGCCTAATATATTTGCACTGAAATCATTGTGCCATAGAACACATACCACAATAGGATCCCCCCTGGGAAATCTCTTTTATCTATAGTGTGATAGGGTCTACATCAAAATCTCATAATAGAACAGATAGCAAATTGAATGATAAAGCAGGAAATCTCAGAAGAGGTTTGGAAGCAAAGACCTTTTAGCAACCTGGTTAGAAGAGGGGGGTGAGCAGGAGAAAGTAAAGAGGTGAAGTTTGAAAGAGGGCTCTGGGCAAGTGCAATTTTAGCTTCACCAAGCAAGGGTAAAATAAGGAGTAAACTCCACTGATTAGGGGTAGACCCCCAATAATGCACAAGAATAGCTTCCAGATACAGGCAGGGAGCCAGTGGAAACAGAAGGTAGAAGGTTCATCTGAGAGGTTTATGGGCCAAAGTTGGGTGCTTAATAGTAATGATGACAGTCCTAATGATTTCCTTTTAATAGCTTTTCTAGTCACTGGGAAATGATGGGTTCTGACTAGTACTGAAAATGAGTACCAAACAAATGAGTGGTGTTCTGCTAGAAGACATGGCCCTTGATCTGCCTTGAACCACTCAACTAATTAAAGGGTTACTTTTGAGCATTTGTCACCAAAGCAGCACATCTAGATTCTTAATTTGGAATTTTAATTTAGAAGCACAAGTGTGAAGGAAAGGGCAAATAACAGAGAATCAATAGAAGAGTAAGGCCCTATAAAAGAGGAGCAGTAGTTATAGCATCCCTAATAAGCTGAGACTGGTAGGGAAAGTTCAGCATAAACACATAGGTCTTCCTTGCTGCATTAGGGAAAGCAGGAGCTTCAAAGAAAGGGTAACACCACCGCTTCTGGGGGACGGGATAAAGATAACTGACATGAGAGAAAAAGCAGAGCTGTTCGATGTGTATATTGCTTCTTTTTATACTGCTAAGGAGAGTGGGTTTTACATTAGAAATGACAGAATAGACAGGGCTAACAGAAACTTCATACCCATCATATGGTAACATCATCCTAGTAAGGAAGCATCTGGTTGTTCTTGATGAATTCAAGCCACCTGCTTCAGAAGAACCATCAGAAAGAACTGCTTCAGAAAAATAATCAGATGTGATTAACAAACCACTGTCAACGGTGTATGAAACATCATAAGTGAAAAAAGAAGGTGTGGGGAGGCTAGGTGGTGCAGTGAATAGAGCACTGGCCCTGGAGTCAGGAGGACCTGGGTTCAAAATTGGCCTCAGATACTTAACACAAAAACTAGCCAAATGACTTGGGCAAGTCACTTAACCCCAATTGCCCTACCTTCCCCCCCTCCAAAAAGAAAAAAAAAGGTGTCAGAGGTCTGGAGAGGAACAAATATTGCATCCTTTTCCTGTAGAAAAAGATGCAAAGATGTGGAGTAGAAAATACGATAATTTTATTTAGTTAATCTCAATTAAAATTATCTTGATCACTAATAATTAAAGAAATGAAAAGTTAAAAGAACTCTGAGGTACCACCTCTCACCCACTAGTTTGCAGGAAAAGAAAATGACAGATGCTGGAGGGGGTGTATATTTTTAATTTTCAGTTCTGAATTTTCTCTATTCCTCCATACCTTTCTTCACCATAAAGAAGGTAATTTCTTTTAATTGTATTTCTGCAATACCCACTGAACTATTAAATCATGCAAAATATTTAAATATTGCCCATGTTCTGATGGGGTGAGTAGAACAAGAAAAAGAAACAATATAGATTAGAGAAATGAGTCCTTTACAAAAAAAACACACTATAAAATTTTTTCTCCATTTTCTTGGTCCCCCCCCCCAATTTTGCCTGCATTAGTTTTGTTTGTGCAAAATCATTTTAATTTAAACTGGTAAAAATTTTACATTTTACCTCCTGTGAACCTATCTCCTGTTTTGTTATAAACTCTTACTCTCTCCATAGATCTGACAGATAATTTCTTCCATAATATCCTAATTTGTTTATATTATCATTTGCATCTAAATCATGCATCCAGGTTGAGCTTATATTAATAAACAATGTGAGATGTTGGTCAATATCTGGCCTCTGACAGACTACTTTACAAATTTACCTTTAGTTTTTCTTTTTTTTTTTCTTTTTTAAATTTTATTTTAGACTAAAACACCAGAATACAGAGAATAGAGAAAATAAAAAATATATCATAAACTGAAATATTGGAGCTTAAATACAAGTAGGAAAGGGGGGAAAAGCATGTCATGTGCATAGCAGAACATGAGAGGATTCAAAATATTTAGCAATAAATTTTCATTTCAATAAAGCTTGTATGATAAATACAACATGTTATTGAGAGCTGTCCATCTCTTTTTGCTTCCTTGTAAGTTTTCTTTTGTTCTCTGTGCACTTTTTAACTTTTTTTTCTTTTTTTCTTAAATAATGAGTTGTCCCAATAGCTGAGACCTTTGGGTTATCAAATATTAGGCTATTGTATTCATTTGCATCTACCTATTGTGTACCTAATCTATTCTACTGATTAACCATTGTATTTCTTAACCAGTACCAAATTGTTTTGACATTACTACTTTGTAATATAATTTGTTATCTGGTATTGCTAAGCTTCCTTTCTTTAAAATTTTTCATTGATCCCTTGTAATCTTTTTTGTTCTTCCAAATGAGTTTTATTATTTTTTAACTCTATAAAATAATTCTTTGGTTAGATTGATTAGTATTGTGGTGAATAAGTAAATTAATTAAGCTAGCATTGTAATTTTTGTTTGTTACAGGTTCAGTCGACTGAAGGGAATTTGAAGATCTTCCCTGCCTCTTTATGGGCCTGACTTGGAGCCCAATAAGAGAAACTTGCTTAGGGGAAGCTTGTTTTTCAGGAAGACATGTACCTTTTGTTACTTTGTAATTAGGCAGTGAGTCATGAAGGTTGTGATGTTCTCTGACCCTGGAGAAGGCTGTATCTACTCCCTAAAGCGAGGTTTTGCTTTGGGGCTCATTTATGGGAAGATTTGTGTGATCTGTCCAGATGAAATTCTGGGCCCTTTTGAGCCCCCCAGCTTTGAATACCCAGATGTTGGTGCTTCTTCCTCTGGTAACTAACACTATATTAATGCAATGGTCAGACAGCTAGAAGCCCTGTCTGCTGGTCTGTTGAATTGTGTTATTTTCTGTGTCCATTTTTTTGTCTGCTTATAATTTGTTTGTATTTTCTGAAGTTGAAGGTGCTGAGTTTTTCCCCTGAACTAAGTAAATATATATATATATATATATATGTATATATACATATATGTGAATGTATGTATGTATTATTAACATAAGATTGTTAACCCTTTTTGAGTTGCTTTCCTTTAGAAAAGAAGGTCAAAAAACCTGTGCTACCAGCCATCCTGGGTATGATAGGGTTGTTGCTGTTATACCTACCCTTGAAAAATTAATATTTCTCAAAATATTTAAATCTATTTGCATGAAAAATATTTTGTAATTGCATTCATATAGTTCTCTATGCTTTAGCAATTAGACCCTCAAGTACTTTATGATGTCTTTAATTATTGTAAATGGAATTTCTCCAATCTTACTGTTGGATTTTGTTGGTAATATATATCCTTGTGATTATTCATCTTCTGAACAATCAATATTTTAGATGAATATGTAAGTATATGCTTGTAAGTGTATATGAAGTCTGTGAGTATCCTCTTTCAAGTCTGGTCTTACAAATCCCTCTCTCTCTCTCTCTCTCTCTCTCTCTCTCTCTCTCTGTCTTTGTCTGTCTGTCTCTGTCTTGCTCTCTCTCTGTCCATCTCTCAATTTCTCTCTCCCCATGTATGTATGTGTACATACATATATACATACATATATATATTCTGCCAATAACTTTTCTGAGCTTCATTTTTCCATCTTGTCTTTTCACACATACTAATATGTCCCAGGGTGTATGGATTTCAATCTTACACTTTGCTCCCAATTGAATAGCAAGGCACCACTAAGCTCAGAATGTATAATAAACCTCACTGCACTGGAGTGACTTCATATACTTTCCAAGACTGTAAAGCACCAAAGTCCCTTTTATTGATGAGTTTCAGTTAATTCCTGCTACAAAGATTTGTTGTTTCATTTGTGATGCAGTACTTTAGAATCCTTTCGATTCTGTTGGCTTCTAAGAGTTATTCAGTCTTTGTTCTGAAGGGAGCTCTGAAAAATTTGGATAGGATATGGAGAGAACAGTAAAATACTCAGGAGGTGGCTTAAATAGAAATTCATTCTTTGGTCAAAATTCACATTTTTAAGCATGAGAAGTCAATCAATTCAACAACGGATATACAGATATACTTAATTGATGGGATGTCAGGTTCAGAAATCTAAAACAGGAAGAGGACTCAGAAGTCATCGGGTTCTACCACATTTGTTTTCCAGGTGATAAATGGATGAGAAAACATGTACTACACACTTGTGTGACCCTGGGCAAGTCACTCAGTCTCTCATGTGTAAAATGATCTGCAAAGGAAATGGCAAACCACTCCAGTATCTTTGCCAAGAAAATGCCAAATGGGTCCATGATGACTGAACTGATATTCTAGGTCCTATGCTAAGCTCTTAGAATACAAGTACAAGCAAGATAGTCACTGCCCTTAAAAATGTTTCATTCTAATGAATCAAAGCAACTTATAAGGAAAAATTAGGAAGGGAAAGGGCACAGGAAAGGGAGGAATTCTTGGTGTCATGGTTCGGAAATGGCCAGGAATTGAAGTGGTGAACTGAGAAAGCTCACCTCTCTGAGCCCAGATACCCTGAAACAGAAGCCAAGTGATTCTGTTGAAATGAGGTTGAGAATCATGGCAATAAAAGAGATAATTTGATCTGGAAATGGCCAGGAAGTGACATGAAATAAACTGGGTCTCAGGGATACTAAATGATTTGTCCAAAGTAGATTGGATAGTAGATTATCAAAGGCAGAATTTAAACTCAAGTCCTATGACTGACATGAGTGTTCCTTGCACACACTTCACATTCTAGATATATTCGTATCTTTATCAATATCCCTATTTATATGAATTAAATATATATCATATATGAGAGAAAATATTTCTTCTTTGTATTTTTGTTGACATATAAAATGTAGTTTCATTGTAATAATATGTTTAATTCAAAAGCCAATGTCATAGTTATGTAAGTGCCAAATCTCTCATATAATTTACTCTGTTAACTCAAAGTAAAAAAATCCATCTCTCTACCTATCTATCTATCTGTCTGTCTATCTGTCTGTCTATCTGTATCTACGTGTGTAACATATATATCTATATATGGTTTTATTCCCTTTTCAGCAAATAGAACTACACCAAACTTGGCAAAACATGCCTCTTGTATGTCAGGTACAAAAAGGAACTTCATTTTTCTCTTGCTATTCTTCCTATTACCAGTGAACTCTCAATGGAAAAGTAGCCTTGAGGGTAGATGTCCAAATTGATATGTTTGTGTAAGTCCCATTGATGATCTGCAATGTCTAAAATATTTATTAAGTGGTTTCTCTAAACTCTGTTCACCTCTTCATGACCTTTGCTCAGCCAATATACAACAGCTGTCTGCCCTGGAGGCTATGAAGTTAAATAAGTTCATTTCTGTGTAGGGGAAAACAAGTTATGGAACTCTTCACTCTTGGTAATCCACTTCCCCGATCTGACCCAACAATATTTAGGAGGCAATGAAATATACAGTTTTAACCACAAGACGGCCAAAGCAGGGGTTATAACAAGAACTTTTAATCAAAGAAACACTGAAGTATAATTAGGAAAAGGTCTCAGAGGTGGCTGGGTGGCATAAACTGCTTCCCCAAAGCCAAATTTTGCCATGTTTTACTGTTACTGCTAATGGCACAGGGAGATGGGAGTACACAAAAAAATTTGTTTTCCATTCCATCCAGCCCCCAAGGCAGAGTGTTTCTGGTTCAGACATCTTGCTGATAAGTGCTGCCCATGAGTCAAAGAAATTCTGGTCCCACACATATAGCAGAAAGAGCAATCAGGTGGTTTTTGTCACCTCATCCCCCAATATCAAAGCACACATCAGTGTGGAGCAGACTAGCACAGTTTTCACACTCGTGTTTAATTATTTAAGCAGAATCTCATTTGATCTTTGAAATGTCACAGTTTTAGGTGAAATACAACTTTAGGATTGCAAGTTTCTTTTACAGAATGGAAAACTTGCTATGTTTGTGGACACAAAAAAATATGTCACCTTTGGAACTCAAATGGTTGTTCAGTCGTATTCAATTCTTCATTACCCCATTTCAGCTTTCCTTGGTAGAGATACTAAAGTGGTTTGTCGTTTCCTTCTTCAGCTCATTTTAAAAATGAGGAAACTGAGGCAAATAGGGTGAAGTGATTTGTCCAGGGTCACACACTTGGTAAGTGTTTGAGGAAGATGAGTCTTCTTGACTCCAGGCCTGGCATTCTACTGCATCACCTTGTTACCCCTTGGCCATCATAGAAATGCACTAACTGCACAACTTTGCCGCATTCAGTGAATAAGAATCCTTGGAGATTAAGCATGCTACCACAGAGAGTAAGAGTAGTTAAATTAGGGGAACAGAAGACAGTATCTGCTGCCAATAACCTGAATGAAAGTATTTATTTTTCTCTCAGTCTGAGGCTACCTGTAGACTACAGGAAAAATCAGAGAGACCTAGAAACTCTGAGGGATGTTCTATATACTATATATATATATACATACATATATATATACATATATATATATATATGTAGCTTTATACTGTGGCTGAAGAGTGACTGAGAGAGAGTAAAAGAGCCAAAGAAAACTTTTTCTTGGCAGATCAGAGTATCTGAGGGCAGGGTGAGTTGAAGGAGGGTGGTGTTTCCTGAATGTCTTTATCTGTTCATCTTTGTCTATGGGAAAGTCTGGTACATCAGGCTGTGTTGTAAGCTGCCTGAGGTTTTAGTTATAGAGGCTTCATAATACTAACAACAAAAGGCTTAATAATGGTAACTTTACTATAGACATATTCGTAGACCTTTCCTCCCATTTTTCATCTTTTGGTTTTCCTCTTTTCAACTTAAGCATTATATTTAATTAAATTGTATTTCAATTCAAACTTTTTATAAACTTCCCTCCCTCCAGGGTTTCCTGCTTTTTTAAAAAGATAATATTTCGGGGCAGCCAGGTAGCACAGCAAGTAAGAGCACCAGCTCCAGTGTTGAGAAGACCTGGAGATCGAATCCTGGACTCAGACACTTAGCACCCACCCAGAAACACCTGGCCGTGTAACCTTGAGCAAGTTACTTAACCCTGATTGCTTTAAAAAAAAAATAATATTGCTCAATATTTTCTACTTCTATAACATTTTACAAACAAGTTTATATTCTAAACTGGTGTTTCCCTTGTCATATATATCCTTTGTAAGATTAAGTGTTTCAGGCTAAGGCACTTTCATGGTTCTTTTGATCTCCTTGTTGTGTCAACTGCTTTACCTTAACTGAACTTGTATAGTAAGTGATGATCACTTATGTGGTGTGTTTAGGTGGATGTGTATTTTTAAATCCATTTTCTACCTCTCAGAAACAACTGTTATTTAAATGTCAGGTCTGAATCACCTCAATTCCATGCCATACTTTCTCATTTTTATTCTTCCAAGTTAGTATTGATTTTGATCTTCTAATCTTTCTTACAAGTCGATTGTCTGATTACACAAAGAACAAATTCAGAACTAAATCCCTTACATATAATCATGCAACAATATAATAAATTTCATTTTTGTAATGTTATTTGGTGCTCATCATGCCCAGAACCTCACTTATCTCCTTTCAAAGAAAATATTCATTAAATATAGAAATAAGGCTTCTTTATAGTTTATATTTTTTTCAGTTTCTTATTCCTGATCCAGTTTTCCAATATATCATTTTTTGTCATACTCCCTTAGTCACCAAAGATCAAAATAGATATTGTTTTATTTTTAGACATATATGAACTTCTTCATATAATTTTCCTACCACACCATCCCCTCCAATAACTGTAATTATCTTCACTTCTGTGATCTTCATGAACACTGCCATAAAAGAAGACCAAGCATTCTGTGAAATCGTATTTCTGATTGTTTAATGCAAAATAAAACTAGCTTTGTCCACTCCCAGGCTATTAAAGAAGAACCTATGAGTCATCCTTTCATTAGGCTGCAACTTCCTTTTGTCTCATTTGTTGGGTTTGTTTGTTTTAGCTCAAAAGCTAAGGATTCATTTCCTACAATAATACAGCCACTCATTGATCATTAGTCAAATATTTCACACTTATAGTATAATATCTGAGTTCAGGTACATAGGAGGTTCCAGAATGTCCTTTTTTTTCTACCAGGCTGCTACTCTACCCATGACTAAGAGCCATTTTGAATTTCTCTTAGCTCTATGGATTTCCCTAGCCAAAAAGAGAGAATGAATTTTTCAACAAGGGCCAGCTTGTTGGTGATAAGGTTCTCTGTCTTTAGAGAGTAAGTCTGATGCTAGAACCATGCTCAACCTAACCGTGCAAAAAACAAACAAAAAAATCCTAATTGATGAGGAATACTTGTTACTTAGTTGTAATTGGATGTACGATCCTTAAAGATGGCCCATTATTAAATAAATGTTGGAAAAAATGTAAGAAGACAATGAATCAGGCCTAGCTAGTATTTAAGCAGGCTAATTCTTGGAAAGCATAGTCTGTTGCTCTGACTATACTCACAGCTTTTCCAACATATTAGAACTTTCTCGAACTTGTGCTTTTCTCACATCTTTCAGACACCCAGGGTCACCTCCACATCCTGGGAGGGCATTGGAACAGGACTTTCTGCATGAGTCCATTAAAGTTCAAAAACACATAGCAGGATTACATGTTGCCCTTTGCTAAAGAAAAGATTGAAATAAAACCGAGTGACATTTTAAGAACCATAATATTATTTTATTTATAAACACAAATAGGGTTCAGAAAGTCAACAGAGGTAAAGAGGACAAAAAAATGCATATCCTTATCTAACATATTGAGCATTTTTTCTGAAGTAGTAAATATTCATGTGTTTTTTTAAGATTGCAGACTGTCAAGATACTAATGATTCAAGAAATAAAAGATCATTGACTCCTCTCATTAGATAGAAATGCACTGTCAGTAATAAGAATGTTTTAAAAACTTCAGTGAATTCATAAAACTTGATTGACTCTCTGATCAGAAGTACTTCATAGAGGTTTGAGGAAGTAATCCATACATACATCTCCTGCTACAAGAATATAAGTAACAGTAGAAATGTAATTTTTAGGACATTTTAATTATCATGCAACCACTGATCTCAAGATTTTGACAAAGTCTTAGTGATTTATTGAAATTAATAACCCTCTATGCTACTTCCAATTCTCCTAGTTATAATTCTCTAGAAACTACTTTAATTAAGGAGAAATATCTGACAGCCCTGAATGACCTAGAGCAGAGGTATTTAATTTTTGTTGTGTATTAGACCCCTCTAGCAATCTAATAAAGCCTATTGATTATATATATATATATTCACATATATATGCAATTATATACATATAGTTAATTATATAATATAATTAAATGCAAAATAACAAAGTGCATATAATTATAAAGGAAACCAGTTATATTAAAATATAGCTATCAAAATATGAGGAAAAAATTCAAAGATTCCAATTTTAAACTCCTGATCTAGAATTTCCATTTCTCTTTGGATACTTATAAACCTTTGCCACAACTTTCTACTGGGTCATGTTAGAAGTTCTATGGATAGAGTAATTAGTATAATGAAATAGTTGGTTAATTGGGCAATCCAAGTAATTTAGCCATTACTAATTGATTTCAGGGAATCAATCATCCATCAGAGACTTATGCTTCTCTAGTCTTTTGTGTAAAATTTATAATGAGTTTCAATATAAATCAATTTTGAAAATAAAGCATAGGAAACATTGCAAAAATATGTATTTTGGAAAGAGATGGTCAAAACAAATAGCATGAAGTAGCATGATCACATGGAAAGGAAGCTCAAGGCAATCCCTATTCATAAACAACCTGTGTTTAATGAAATCTAAAAAAATAATTTTCTAAAAAATGCCAGCAAACATTTCTTTCTTTTTTCCCAGTAAGAATTCTTAATGACTAGCAGTCCATATGTACCAAGGCTTTTGAAAAGCAAATAGAAATGTATTTGGCTTAAATTAAACTATTTTCCATTTGTTACCAAAGGAATAATAGTTGATTGTCATCTCTGATAAACCGGAAAAAAGCATTCTGGGGGAAAAAAAGGGAAGAAAATACCTTTTGCAGAAAAGAATTGGGTTAGTAAGAATGTGGTAATGCTTATGTCTATATGTAGCTACTGAATTTATCTGCACTGATGCACTGTTTTTTTCTGCCTTGGTAAAAGACAATCATGACATAATCATTGAGAGCCATCATATACCAATTTAACAGCAGAAAAATCTTCTGTACTGTGCTACAATCGAGTTTTTTCTTGGCCCATAAAAATAGGTAAATATATCTACAGATAGATGAACTTGTGTATGTATATATGAACATGTATATGTATATATACATATATGTATGCATGCATGTAGTTATCTCAAACACTAATTTATAGGGGGGGGTTTTCCCAGTTCTTACTACAGACATTGGTGATTAGTAGAAAATTGCAGATTATCTCTAAAGTTCTTAAAATAACACATCTTAGGGGCTGCCAGGTGGCACAGTGAGCCTCAGATACTCGGCACCCACACAAAAATAACTGGCTGTGTAACTTTGAGCAAGTTACTTAACCCCAATTGCTTGAAAAAAAATCACACATCTTTAAAGCTGTAAGAAACCTCCAAGGTCTTTTAATCCAACCCATACACAAATCGGACTCTACTCTACAAAATCCCTAACACATGACCACTTATCCTCCACTTAGAAAATTTCAGTGGAAAGGAACTCACCACCTCCTGAGGTAGTCCTTTCTGTTTCTGTTCAGTAATAATTGTTAGGAAGTCTTTCCCTATAAAATTTGGATCTTTATTGCTTCCACACTTTGCTTAAAATTCTACTCTAAGGAGCCATGAAAGGAATTATAATTCCAATTCCAAATGGAAGTCTTTCAAATACTAAAAGTAAGACTTTATGTACCTCTAAGTCTTCTCTGGATTAGACATCACCTACTCATTTTGATGACCCACATACAATATGTTTTCTAATCATCTCTTCATCTTAGTCATCCTGCTATGGAAATACTACAATTTGTTAACGTTCTTCCTAAAATATGATGTGCAGAACAACATCTGAAGTTTAGATGTGAATTGACCATATAAGAATACAATGATACTATATCCTATCCTGTGGATATGATGTCTCTCAATGTAGTCTAAAATAATATTAGCCTTTTGGGTGCCATGCTATAATGCTCATTTATAGTAAGCATTTAGTTCTCAAAAAACTCTCTGCTTTGGTGGCTCAGTGGAGAGATTTAGATTCAGAGAATCTGGACTCAGAGGATTCGGAAATAGTACATGTGATTTTGAGTAGGTCACTTAACCAGCCTAGTTAAATAATACCAGCCTGTAAAATAAGGGGATTGGAATAGATGATAGCTAAAATAACTTATAAATCTTAATCAATAATCATACAGTGGTTTAAAATAAACCAAAATATAGCCACATCACTCCACTTTATAGCCTATGTAGATGATTTTATTAAATTCAATTTAAATATTTCCTTATTAGATTTGAATTGTTCTTCTAACCTTTCAGGATCTTTATGGATGCTAACTTTCTCATCCAACAATTTACATATCAAGATCCAGTTTATTTTATCTGGAAAACTGATAAGCATTGAAAGTACATGTACAACAAGTAAGTTTCCCTATTATCAAGTTATTGGTTAAAATTTTGAATAAATAACACTCAAGGACAGATCCCTTGAGTTCCTCCAATGGATACTTCCATCCAGATTGACATAGATTCATCCATCACTATTCTTTATGTCTAGTAATCCATTGAGTTCCAAATCTACCTGTGATATAAGTAAGTTCATATATGTCTACATCATCCACAAGCATAACTTTATCAAATGCCTTACTTTATTTCAGATATACCCTAGAATTTTCTTTATCTACCAGTCTGCTAAACTTATAAAAAGAAATGAGATTGTTTAGCATTAACTGTTCTTTATGGCACTATATGAAGTCTTAGTAATCTCTATTTCCTTTTCAAAATTCTTGCAAACAATCATATTAGTAATAAGTTATAGAGGTTTTCCAAGAAGCAAAGTCAAGCTCACAGGCCTATAGATTGAATATTCCACCATCTTCCCTAATTTCAAAATATGAACAGTCCCCCCCTCCCCTGGACACTATGATAATGCTTTCCACTCTCCCTAATTCCTAATAGAAGTTCAGCAATCTTGTATCTTAGTTTTTATTTGTTTGGTGAGAATACTCAATCATTCAGAGGTGTAAACTAGCTCTGAGAAAGACCTAAACATTCATATTGAATCAATTAATAATAAGCTTTAAACTAAAGTGAGAAAAATTATTGGTTAATTTGGAAGCCCTTAAATGTCACTGGATGAAAGGTAGGTGCTTTGCACAGAAAGTGAATTGGTATTTACTGAGGAAATTTAGTCATGTGCTGTAGGTGGTCTATAAAATAGTAAACTAATTTGGAAATCAGAGATTAGACTATCTAATATTGAGTGGTGAAAACCTTCCAACCAAGCATCTGAACATAAATTGGTTGGGGAGGAAGAAGAGGGAGGAAAGCGCATTACCCTTACACACTTTAATTTTTAATGGAGGGAGTGTGTTTCTAACAATCATCCCTACTATGTCAGTTTACTATTTGCCTCCTTTTTAAAGCTAAGTCTGGCTTCCTGATATCAAATGTAATCATGAGAAGAAGCACATTGGTGTGGGCTCATGAGCCATACTAAATGGGTCTGAATTTAATACCTCGAATTCTCAGGTGGTGTCAATTGCTACAGTGCATTTGCACATATTAGAGATAGTAGGATGAACATATTTATTTGAAAGTAAAAATTATAATATCTCTTTGCATGTATTTCTATTTAAACTTATTTTGTGCAGATAGGTGACATTATTTAAAAATCATAATGGTTATGAACAATTATTAGAAATTTCTTGTATCAATGTACAGACTTGACATTCCTAGTCCTGGTAGCATTAAAAAAGGACATTTTAAAACTCTCAGGATGTCTTTTACTTCCCTGAGGGAAAGATAAGGCAGTTGCCATCTGAGGATCGAGCCTGACAATACAAGTGGAGGCTTAGAAGAGTAGACCCATTTCTTAGTCAGTACCAGATGGTTTTGATAATTACTGCCTTATAATATAGTTTACAACAGGGGTGGGGGACCTGTGGCCTCAAGGCCATACATGACCCTGTAGAGCCTCAAATGGAGCCCTTTAACTGAATCCAAACATCCAAGAACAAATCCCCTTAGTAAAAAGATTTGTTCTGCAAGACTTGGACTCAGTCAAAAGGCCACACCCAAGGATCTAGAATGCCAATGTGGACTTGAGGCTTCAAATTCCCCATCCTTGGTTTAAGATCTGGTACTTCTAGGGGGGGATTGAACAGCTGATCACAGGGGTATTGCAGGGATCTCTTTTCTGGCACTGAGGCAGGCTTCTCTTCTTGGGCCCATGCTTGGATCTGGGTCACAGTACTGGGTGGCAGTCTTGTGGTGAGCAGGAACACTAGCACAGAACTTGTGGCAGTGATGGAAAGGGAATCTTCCTCATAGTTCCAAGGCAGAAAAGAGCACTTGTGGTCACTCACAAAACAGAGCACAGGCCAGGAAGGGAGTAAACACCTCTCCTTTGATCACATCACTTTGGAAGAACTGAAAATTGACGGATGCCTAGAAGTATCTCTGAAAGCAGGTGCATAAAACCCTTGAACTTGGGACAGTACACCTTCCCCACTGGAAGCAGAGTCCTACCTTAACAAAGAGTTAAAAAAAGTCAAGTAATTGGCTGGAAAAATGAGGAAACAGAGGGAAAAAAGCCTGAGACTATAGAATATTACTTTGGTGACAAAGAAGATCAAAACATACAACCAGAAGACAACAAAGTCAAAGCTCCTACATCAAAAATATCCAAGAAAAATATCAATTGGTTTCAGTCCATTGAAGAACTCAAAAAGGACTTTGAAAATCAAGTAAGAGAAGTAGAAGAAAAATTGGGAAGAGAAACAAGAGTAATACAAGAGAATCATAACTTTAACTAATGTTAAAGGAGACCCCCCAAATGCTGAAGAAAACACCTTAAAATAGACTAACCCCAATGGCAAAAGAGACCCAAAAAGCCAATGAGGACAAGAATATCTTAAAAGCAGAACTGGCCAAATGGAAAAAGGAATTCCAAAACTCACTGAAGAAAATAATTCCTTAAAAATTAGAATGGAGCAAATGGAAGCTAATGACTCTAGGAAAAATCAAGAAATTATAAAACAAAACCAAAAGAATGAGAAAATAGAAAACAATGTGAAATATCTGATTGAAAAAACAACTGACCTGGTAAATAGATCCAGAAGAGATCATCTAAAAATTATTGGACTACTTGAAAGCCGTGATCCAAAAAGACCATAGACATCATCTTTCAAGAGATTATCAAGGAAAACTGCCTTGATATTCTACAACCAGATGGGAAAGTAGAAACTGAAATAATCCACTGATCACCTCCTGAAGGAGATCTGAAAAGGAAAACTCCTAGGAAAATTGTTGTCCAATTCCAGAGTTTCCAGGTCAAGGAGAAAATATTGCAAGCATCAAGAAAGAAAAAGTCAAGTACTGTGGAAACATGATCAGGATAACACAAAATTTAGCAGCTTCTACATTAAGGAATCAGAGGCTTGGAATATGATATTTAGGAGGTGAAAGGAGCTAGGATTACAACCAAGAAAATCTGACTTTCAAGTACAAGACTCAAGAGAAGCATAAATAGGTAAACAGGAAATAGAAATAAGGGACTTATTAAGGGGTGAGAGAAGAATGGACTGGGAAAAGAAGAAAGAGAGAGGTAGAATGGGGTGAATTATCTTACATAAAAGATTCAAGGAAAAGCTTTTACAGTGGAGAGGAAGAGGGAGGAAGTGAGAGGGAATGAGTGAAACTTACTCTCATTTGGATTTGGTTTAAGGAGGGAATAATAAATGCACTCAATTGGGTATGTAAATCTATCTTTCCCTACAAGAAAGTAGGGGAAAATGGATAAGGGGGGCAGGGAGGATGATAGAAAGGAGGACAGATTGGGGGAAGGGGTAATCAGAAGCAAACACTTTTGAGTAAGGACAGGGTCAAAGGAAAGAATAGAATAAATGGGGTAGTATAGGGGGGAGGGAAATATAGTTAGTCTTTCACAACATGACTATCATGGAAGTGTTTTACATGATTACACATGTATAACCTGTATAGAATTGTTTGCTTTATCTGTGAAAGTGGGTGGGAAGGGAGGAAGGGAGAGAAAACAGACGTCAATATTTTTAAAATTAATGTTAAAAATTGTTTTTACATGCAACTGGGGAAATAAAATATTCAGGCAAAGGGGTTATAGAAATCTATCTTGCACTACAGGAAAATAGAAGAGGACAGAGATAAGAGAAGGGAGTGGTGGTGGTAAGAAGGGAGGGCAGATTGGGGAAAGGGTTAATTAGAATGCATGCTCTCTTGGGGTGAGGGGAGGGGAGAGATTGGGAGAAAATTTGGAACTCATAATCTTGTGGAAGTGAATGTTGAAAGCTAAAAATAAACTAATTAATAAAAAAATATAAGAAAAAAAGATCTGATGCTGCTAAACCTCCTTCCTTTACATTTTTCATTATTTCATTTTATATTCTTGGCTTTTGTTATCCCAAGTGAATTTTGTTATTATTTTTTTCCAATTCAGTAAAATATTTTTGGTAATTTAGTTGGTATGACATTCAATATATAAATTTGTTTGGGTAAAATTGTCTTTTTATAGATTTGCAATTTCATGTGCAACCATTTTTTTTTCTTACACTGTGTATGGAAATGCTTGCTTTATTCCATCAACTAAAAATAAGATATATTTTTAATAAGACTAATTATTGAAAAAATGTTTTAATGGACTTTATGAGCTCCAGGTTAGATGACAATGATGATGACAATGAAGAAGAAGAATAGTGGAAAGATAACAAATTCAATGAAGATGATGATGAAGAAGAAGGAGAAGGAGGAAAAGGAAAAGGTGGAGGAGGAGGAAAAAGAGAAGAAGAAGAAGAAGAAGAAGAAGAAGAAGAAGAAGAAGAAGAAGAAGAAGAAGAAGAAGAAGAAGAAGAAGAAGAAAAAGAAGAAGAAGGAGAAGAAGAAGAAGAAGAAGAAGAAGAAGAAGAAGAAGAAGAAGAAGAAGAAGAAGAAGAAGAAGAAGAAGAAGAAGAAGAAGAAGAAGAAAGGGAGGGAGGAAGGAAGGAAGGAAAGAAGGAAAGAAGGAAGGAAGGTTAGACATAGAACCTGGGCTACATTATTAAATATTTTGTCTATACTCCAATAAAGTAAACTCACTGATCACAAAAGTACTTTCTTACTGTCTCTCTTCCTATATTGGGTAGCTTTTTAAACATTGTAGTTTGACCCTTTTCTTCAAAAATGATTCTCCTTAGAAAGCAAAACAGAAGCAAAGGAGGGAGATTTAATGTTTCTTCCAATCTTTCTTCTAAATTTCATCTGTTAACCTTATTCTATCCATATTAATCATCAATCTATCTGTTCTATGATCTTCTTCTTGCCTCCAACATAGTTTTAAAGAGCCAGTTTTGTTGTCCTTAATATTTATAATCAGGCCCAGCTCGTTCTAGGCTCTTAATGTTCCTTACACTGTTTTTGTAGGACCATTTAGTCTTTTGTATTCATTTTCTGATACTTGACCTAAATTCCAACTTCTGTTTTCACCTTTTACATATCTGTGTTGGTTGATGAACTTTGTTAAGCCATTTCAATCTCTTTAAAAATCTTTTTTTCTCCTCCCCAATAGAATCACTTACAGTTATGCCTTCAGACTTTCATTCTTCAGGGCATTCCAATCCCTCTCGAACCGACATCAAGGCAAGTGAATAATGTATTAGGTAATCTGCTTTTGGTAGAGTGAGAACTCTACTAGAAGTCTGGATGATTGTACTGCCCCCCTTCCCCACTAGAAAGTACCTTATTATGCTTCCATGTGTTTTGTGGTCAATTTCCAAAAAGATGTAATTCCTCGATCTGACTAAGTGATATGTAGAAAACACACATGAAAATAATTTCTGTTTTTCCTTACCTTCAATCAAGTTCTTCTTTACCAGACTTCATCCCTTTGTTCCTGGATTATCTCAGATAAGCATATATTCTCAGATGAGCACATAACAATGAAAAATAATAATGTAACATTTGGCTACATTCATAAAATCGTTGTGTCTAGAACAAGGAAGATAATAGTCCTCCTGAGTTCTACCCTGTTAGGTGTATATATACTGTAAGAGGAAGTATCTAGGGAAAAGTATTGATTAATAAGGAAAAGGTTAGAGTACAAGAATCCCATTTAATTCAATTTAATATGTGCTTATTAAGTTTCTGATTTGTGATAAACACTTAGATGGACAACCCTGCCCCCCCTTAGAATTTACTGTCTTATTTATATGAAGTACATATATGGCAATAAACCCCCTTGCCAAAGAAGATAGTTCATTTTGGCATTATTATTCCATTGAGTGATTTTTGTAAGCTGTTTCCTTTGTGTGTGTGTGAGAATCAGAGGAGAAGGGTTTTCTCTTTCCTGGAGCACATTCTATGTGGAACCCAAACACTGAATGTTTGAGTCAGCAATACTTTTGTCTGTAATGCTTAGATTATAGAGGAATCCAGTTTCTCCTACAACATAATAAAGAGAAAATTCCAGTTCATTAACTCTCATTGCCTGTGTCATGGGTCACACTTACTTTGGTTATTATTTCATTATACACAATATTCTAACAGGGTAGAACAATGAATGTATATGATGATTTAAGTATTTTTATGTGTTGCATCAACACATTAACTTTTTATGATCATCTCACATATTTTAGAATGGATCTGCTATACTTCAGTGTTCAATTTATGTTCTATTTTCCTAAAATGATAGTTCATTGTCTTGGTAAGGCAATCCATTAAACAACAACATTTCAACTTCAAATAAGTACCAAATATTTTTTAGTTTCATTGGCCTCTATCCAATATTCAAAATATTTTCTGAATTGATTTTTCTACCACATTTACTCTTTCTTTCTATTCCACCTTTTAGAACAACTAACTATTCCTTCTAGCAAATAACTTAATCAAGTTAGAGTGAAAAATAAATTTAGAAACCGAATTGATGCATGATTACCAAAGTCAGGCAAAAAGCATGTACTCAGTGCCAGGTAGTTATAAGAAGTACATTCTATTATTTGAAAACCTTATAAAAATTAACTTTTAAAAATATTCTTCTTTAATAAAATATTTCACTATAAACTGAAAGACAGAAAGACTAGAAAATATCTCCCTTTGAAACTGAAACTAATAAAAGTTAACATTAACATAGCATTAATGATATGTAGTGGTAAGCCCCACTACTTATCTCTAAGAGGTGGCTTATAAGGATATTTCTGATAAGACTTAGATATTCCTCAGATTTCACGAAGGAACATAAAAGGAAAGACAAAAATTTAAAATATCATAAATTATAAAATGCTAGAATTATACTTCTAAGAAACACCCTTAGGAGGCAGAGCCAAGATGGCAGAGTAAAGCTCTCCTGAGCTCTCCACCAAGTCCCTCCAAATACCTTTAAATAATGACTCAAAACAAATTCTAGATCAGCAGAACCCACAAAAAGATGAGTGAAATAATTTTCCGGCTCAGCAGGAAGTGTCTGTTGTGACATGACAAGTTGGTCCAGTGCAGACTAGGTCCCAGTAAACCCACAGTGGGCCTTGGGGCAACTGAATCACTAGCAGCAGTGGTAGTTTCCAGAACTCTCAACTCACAGATGCCAAAGACAATTTAGAAGATTGGCAGTGAAGGTGTGTTGTACCTGGGTGAGAGTGGAGCATAGTCCAGTGCGAGCCATCCCTGGCCCCAGGAAATCAAAACAATGCCATGAGGGCCACTAACTCAATAGTGGTAGCAGCTGCTTCCTGAGCTCTCAACCCACATATGGTAAGGGTTGGGGTAGTGGATCAAGCAAGTGATTAGAAAGAGATTACAGGGGTCTCTTTGCTAGCACTGAGGAAGGATTCTGTTGCTTTGGCCACACTCAGATCCAAGTGGCAGTCCTGAGTGGAAGTTCCAGGCCAAGGAGCACACCAGAGCTTGTGGCTATAGTGATGCAAGGGCCCTCCTTACAGTTCCAGGGCAAACAAAAAGAGAGCTTGTGGTCACTCACAGACCCGAGCACAGACCAGGGCAGGAGCAAGCACCCCTGCTTTGATCATGCCACCTTGGAAGAACTGAAAAATGATAGGTCTCTGGAAGTATGTCTGAAAACAGTTGCACAAAACCCCCAAACCTTGGGAGAGTGTACCCTCCACTCTGGAAGCAGAACCCTACTTTGACAAAGAGTTAAAAGTCAAATAATACACTGGAAAAGTGAGCAAACAACAACAAAAATCTGACAATAAAAAGTTACTATGGTGAGGAGTAAGATCAAAATATACACTCAGAAGAAGATAACAAAATAAAAATTTTTATATCCAAAGCCTCCAAGAAAAATGTGATCTGGTCTCAGGACATGGAAGAGGTCAAAAAAAGTATTTTGAAAATCAAGTAAGAAAGGTAGAGGAAAAAATGGGAAGAGAAATGAAAGTGATGCAAGAAAATCATGAAAAATGAGTTCACATCTTGGTAGAGACACAAAAAAAAATTGGAAAAAAAAACACCTTAAAAAACAGATGAAGCCAAATGTAAAAAAAAGGTCCAAAAAAAAAACCAATGAGGAGAAGAATGCCTCAAAAAGTAAAATTGGTCAAATAGAAAAGGAGTACAAAAGCACACTGAAGAAAATAATACCTTAAAAATTAGAATGGAGCAATTGGAAGCTAATGACTTTGTGAGAAATGAAGAAACAATAAAACAAAGTCAAAAGAATGAAAAATAGAAGGCAATATGAAATATCAAGAGGAAAAACAACCAACCTAGAAAATAGATCCAGGAGAGATAATTTTAAAATTACTGAACTACCTGAAAGTCATGATCAAATAAGAGCCCAGATATCATCTTTCAAAAAATTATCAAGGAAAACTTTCTGATATTCTAGAACCAGAGTGTAAAATAGAAATTGAAAGAATCTACTGATCACCTTCTGAAAGAGATCCAAAAATGAAAATTTCCAGGAATAATATAGCACAATTACACAAATCCCAGTTCAAAGAGAAAATATGGCAAACAACCAGAAAGAAACAATTCAAGTACCATGGAGCCACAGTCAGATTAACAGAAGTTTTAACAGCTTCTACATTAAAGTATTGGAGGGCATGGAATTTGATATTCAGGAGGTGAAAGGAGCTAGGATTACAACCAAAAATCACCTACCCTTAATAGGCACATAATGAACATAATCCTTCAGAGGAAACAAAAAATTATATTCAATGAGATGGTGGAATTTCATGCATTCTTGCAAAAAGACCAGAGCTAAATAGAAATTTAACTTTCAAATACAAAGTTCAAGAGAAGCATAAAAAGGTAAACAGGAAAGAGAAATAAGGGACTTGTTAAAATTTAACTGTTACATTACTATATGGGAAGATGATATATTTAATTCATAAGACCTTACTCATTATTAGAGTAGTTAAAAGGAGTATAAATAGACAGAGGACAGAGGTGTGTTTATTAAAACTAAAATTAAAGGACAAGAGAGGAATATACTGGGGAAAAGAGAGATAGAATGGGGTAAATTATATAACAGAGGCAAAAAAAAACTTGTACAGTAGAGGGGTAGATGGGGAATGTGGAAAGAGTGAGTGAAACTTGCTCTCATTAGAAGTGGCTGAAAGAGGGAATAGTATACACACTCAATTGGGTATAAAAATCTATCTTACCCTACATGAAAGTAGGAAAGGTGAAGAGGTGGGAGTAGTCATAGAAGGGAGGGGAGATTGGAGGAAGGTGTGGTCAAAAGCAAAATACATTTGAGGAGTGACAGGGTGAAAAGATTAGAGAGAATAGAATAAATTAGAGGGGATATGGTGGAGGGAAATGCAGTTAGCAATAGTAACTGTGAAAACAATTTGAAGCAAGAGTCTCTGATAAAAGTCTCATTTCTAAAAGATATAGAGAACTGAGACAAATTTATAAAAATGAGAGCCAATCCCCAACTGATAAATGATCAAAAGATAAAACAGTTTTTAGATGGAGTGATCAAAGCTTTCTATTGCCATATGAAAAAAATGCTCTAACTCACTATTGATTGGAGAAATGCAAATTAAAACAGTTCTGAGGTACTGCCTCATAGATTACTTAATAGGACAGAAAAAGAAAATGACAAATGTTGGAGGAGATATGGGAGAAATGGGACATTAATGCACCATTGGTGGAGTTGTGAACCTATTCAACCAGTTCTGTAGAGCAACTTGGAACTATGCCCAAAGGGCAAAAACCCATGCATACCCTTTGACCTAGCAATACTACTACTAGGACTGTATTCCAAAAGAGATTTTTTTTTTAAGAAAAAGGACATATATGTGCAAAAATAGTTATAGCACTTCTTTTCTGGTGGCAAAGAATTGGAAATTGAGGGGATGGTCATCAGCTGGGGAATAACTAAACACATCGTGGGACATGATTTTGATGGAATGTTATTGTACCATATAAGAAATGATGAGCAGGATGCTCTCAGAAAAAACCTGGAAAGACTTACAGGAGCTGATGCAAAGTGAAATGTGATGTGTACAGAGTACCAACAATATTGTTAGATGATCAGCTATGAATTACTTAGCTATTCTCAGTAATGCAATGATCCAGTGCAACTCTGAAGTACTTATGATGTAAAATGCTATCTGTCACCAGAGAACACTGCTGGTGTCTGAACACAGATTGAAGAATACTTTTTTTTTTACTCTAATTTTCTTGAGGTGTTTTTTTTAATCTATGTTTTCTTTCACAACATGACGATTATGGAAATGCTTGGCATGGCTACATATGTATAACCTATATCAAATTACTTGTTTCTCAATGGGGGGGTTTGGAGGGAGGAAGAGAGAGAATTTGGAACTCAAAATTTTAAAAACAATGTTAAAAACTGTGTTTACATGTAGCTGGTGAAAAATAAAATACTGAATAAAAGAAATCTGAGTTCATCTACTTCAGTAATGTCATCTAACAACAACAAGAAACAAACAAACTTCAGTGACTACCTAATATATCCAGGATCAAAAGCCCTTCTTAGTCACAAATTAATACTGTCCTACTTGCTATAACTCACACCAGAGACATCATCTCCCAATTGTGGGCATTTTCACTGGCTGGCATCCATGTACTCTGTCCTCATATCTTCTTCTTGGATCCCCTGGTTTCCTTCAAGTTCCTAAAATTCTACATTCTATAGGAATTCTTTCCTTACCTCCCCATCTCTTTAATTTCCCTTTGGGCATTATTTCCAATTTTTCCTGTATATAACTTATCTTTATATAATTATTTGCATTGGTTCTCCCCCTTTAGACTGTAAGTTTCCTTGATAGCAGAGACTGTCTTTGTATTCTTTGTATTCCTACTGGATTGTTTTTTAGAGAAAGAAAAACAAAATCCTCACAACAAATATACATAGGAAAGCCCAACAAAATCCTGCATTGGTCATTCCGTATGTATGTATGTATGTATGTATGTATGTATGTATGTATGTATGTAGGTATGCATGTATGTATGTATGTATGTATGTATATGTCACATTCTTATATATCGAGTCCATAATCTTTGTCAGAAGGTGAGTAGTATTCCTACTTATTGGTACTCTAGAATTATGGTTAACATTGAAGTGATCAGAAATCTAAAGTATGTCACAGTTGTTTCTTTAAAAAAAAAGCAACATTATTGTCATTATATAAATTATTCTGTTTCTACTCAATTAACTATCAGTTCATACAAGTCTCTCCAGGTTTCTCTGAAATTTTTCCTTTCATATTTTCTTTATGCCATTTCATTACATATACAATACAATAATAGGGTGGTCTCATGTAATGGGGTTTTAATTTCCATGCCCCACCATGACTCAACCTCTTACCTAGGCCTATGAGACTCCCTGTAGCTCTCTGGGTTTTGCTCACTCCTCCACTCGGCTCTCATACTATCAGGTTTAAATTCCTTAGGATAGAACATCAACACATAGTTACATTCAAACTCTCCCAGGTTCCTAGGGGATAAACTTGTTAAATGTAAATTTACTTGTCCCTGGAAATATACTTGTCCTTTTCACCCCTTCAGCTCAAGGTCTTGAGACCTTGTCTAATGTGTTTTCAATCTACACAACCAATCTCTCATAAGGTAATGCATCCACACAATGAAAGTTATTTAAAACAAGTCAGTCACAATTATTATACCTTTAGATCTTAAATATAATAACCTACTTCATAGTAAAGAAAAGCAATAATACTATTATATGCTAATTTATTAAAATATATTAATAAAAATATGCTATAATACACATGCAAATCCAGGTCATATTCTTCCCCAATGTTCTCAGTATCTATGGTGAAGAAGTGAATACTGGGAAAAAAACTTAACAGGATCCTGGCACTAAAATATAAGAAAGGAACACATGAGCTTAGGGAATCTCATAACTCTTTGTTTCAGGCTTCGGTTTTATTGGTCCATTCACAAACAACTGAACTTCGCAAAATTTCTTCTCTACTCATTGCTTGGCTTTTGAGCCTCATTCTTCAGAAGGGGGAATCTTCTCTTCTCTACTATAACATAGTCTTTAAGGCTTTTTCAATTAACCATCTACCTTTAAAAAAAAAGATATTTAGAAAATGCTAGCTCTAAAAGTAGTTCTCTTTAAGACATTCATTGCCACACTCATCAAACTGGCTAACACCGGGCTACAACAGCTCAGCCCAGTCAGCTGTTCATTCACTTGGATGCTGTACTATTACAATCACAATGAAGCTCACAGAAACAGATGGACAAGTGTGGGCTTAATGAAAGTACAATTAAATGAACTCATAAATTGTGGTTAAATGGACCCAAAATAATAGTTATTAATGGTTGTTCATCAGCTTGGAAAGCAGTCTCTAATGGAATGCCTGAGGAGGAATCTGTTCTTGGCCTTGTTTTGTTTCATCATCATCATCACCATCATCACCATCATCATCATCATCATCATCATTTCAATTCCTTGGATAATAACACAATTTTGTTTGTTCCAATTTACTTGACTCAGAACCAAAGTGGATTGACTGAAGTCAACCTTGAAGGATGTCTATCTAGAAGTCAGCCTCAGTCTTTTCTTTTAATATTTACAAAAAAGCCTTGGAAGGAGGTAGTTATTGTTGCTATTATATATGTAGATGTCAGGAAAGTAGAACATATTCATAACTAGATGACAAAAAATGATATCCCAAAGTATCTCAACAAGTTAAAATGTCAAGCTGCTATCATTAAGATAAAAATAAATGAGAAGAAATAAAAATTCAAAGATTGGTTTAAAATATCAATTATATAAGGACAGACCAGGGGTGGCATAGAGATAGAAAAGAGTTTCAGTGTAATACAAACTTAATATGATTCTGTAGTGTCAAAAATGCTTATGGTTATAGGCTTTATATCATACATCATATCTAGACTAATACAGAAAAAGAGAGATGATATTTGTGTTTTGCTCAGTCACAGTAAGATCATAATTGGAGTATTGTATTCATGTCTGGATGTACATTTTAGATAGATTGGAAGATGCATATTCCAGAGGAAGATTGTGGAGAACTGAAAGAAGAGGCAATGTTTTGCTTTGAGTGGCCTTTAAATTGGAATTCAAATCCAGTTCTTTCTTACTATAATCCCAATCTCTCCCCACACAATGATGCCTTTGTAATAGGTGAAAGTTATGTTCAGGCATGTGAGGCTCAGTGTAAGGAAATATTTCAAATAATTAATGCAACCAAAAAGAATGGGATGTCTTGAAAGGTATTAAGTTCACTATCACTGAAGATCTTACAGCAGAAGCAGGATAACTTTTTTTCAGATAAGTTACAAATGGGATTCATGGTTTGGGCAGGTATTCAGTCAGTCATTCAGTTAATAAGTCAGCAAAAATTTATTAAGTGCCTGCTATATTCCAGTCAGTGGGATAAATTCTGAGATACAACAATCCTGGGAAATACATGCTATAATTATCTGCCTTTTGATTTTTTTTGTTGTATTGCAAGACTCCAGGTAAATATTTTATGACCAGTCATACTTATGTATATTGCACTCCTGTTTAGAGGGCTTACAGTCTTATATTTTCAGATATAATCACCAAATATATATCCTATTCTCCAATGCCATTTTCTTAGTTTTTCATTTTCTGAATCTATAATTCTCTTCAGTCTTTGACAGCCAACAGACATGAAAACACCACCCATGCCCCTAAGGTTACATAATCATAGATCTAGTACTTGAAGGAATCTCAAATGTCTTCTCATCATATAGAAGAGGAAATTGGGAATTTAATTAAAGGAATTAAATAAGGAAATTCTGGAAATATAATATGATTTATCCAAAGACACAAATGAAATAAATGTCAGGAGTGATTAGGAACCAGGTCCTCTTATTCCCTCAAATAATGCAGATTGAAACACCTCCAAATCTTCTCACCCCTGCATCTCTTATTAATGTTCTGCTATACATCCACCACAAGCTGGGCACCCTTCATCCTGGGAGCTTTCTTCTAAGATTCTTGATGCTTGTTGGTTACCAGCAGAGCACACAAGCTATGCAACAGTTATCCTGGCACTCCTGGCTGCCTACTTCCTTTTCCATTCATAGCTCCAAAGATATTTTTCATGCTGCTTCTTTTACAAAACTCTTTGCAGATAACATGTCGCTATCTACTCAAGCCCACCATGTACTCCTCAGTTGCCTTATCTATGACCCTCAACTTTAATTCTTTAACACCTGTTTTGTTGTATGACACACAAGTCATGAAGCCTCACTTTAAAATATTAATGACAAAATGATGTGCTTTTCATATTTGTACCTATCCATCATAGGGGTTTGTTTTTCTTCTTTATGTGTATTTGTTATAGAGGTTTTGCTTTGCACTTTTGCTTCTCACCCATAGGTGGGGGGGAGAAAAATAAAGATTTAATAACTGAAACAAAGAATAATAAATTGTACATATGAAACCATCTAAAAATGTAGTCAATTGATCTGTGTATATGTACTGGTAGTGTTAGTTTTCAGTTCTTTACATTTCCAATTCCGCCTGACTTTCCTCTTTAATAATGTAATAATAATAATATAATGAAACTTCAATAAAATAAAATAAAATGATCTGCTTTTGATTCAGAGAGATGCTTGAGATCAAGAAAGGCACTGTGAAATTTCCCACAGGCAATCTAGGCCTTACTTTCTTCTCTTTAATTTCAGCCCTAGTTAATTGTCCATTTGCCATGTCTGTCCAAGATAGATACACTGATGAATACCACTGTGGACCAGCTATTAGATTGCATATCATAATCAGAAAAATAGTTATTCTTCCTTAATTTGAATTTTTCTGCATGAACTTTAGATAACAGTGTCATTTTTAATTATTTTTATTCCTCTCCTTTTCTCTTATCTTCCATTTCCTTCTACCATCTTCTTGCTTTTCCCTCATCACCCCACCTCCAAAGTCTGAATAGGACAATGAGGTGGTAGGTAATATCTGCTGCCAACTACTCAGTGTAGAGAAGGCTTAATACTCCTCTTTTAGCATCCTTGTACAATGTCAGTGGTGGTGAGAAATGCTGGAATCCTTATTCCTTAGAATGGAGGATTGGAGATATGAATGAAGAAAATCCCTTCTCTATAAGCTCTAAGCTTAAAGGGGTAGCCTAGCTCAATGATGGCAAACAACTTTGTAGATACTACATAACTAGAACAAAATGTAAAAATAGTACTTAAGAATCTCTTAACCAGAAGAGGGGCAGAGTCAAGATGGCGGAGTAGAAACAGGACCTCCACGTGGATCTGGTTCTCACCACCTCCAATTCATGTAAAAGGGTATTATAACAAACTTTGGAGCTACAGAACCCACAAAATGAAACAGAGAAGCTAACCTCCCACTGAGGACAGCCCGGCAGGAATCAGCCAGCACATGGTACTGAGAGCCGAGCCCAGGACCTAGTGAGCAGGAAGTTTTAGCCCCAGGGTGGGCCTAGCCAGCCACCAGCTGGAGGAACTCCTGATTACCAGCAGCTGTGGCAGTTTCCAGAATTATCAACACATAGATGCTAAAGACAAAGTGAGAGGGTGGAGGTCCTGAGGTGTGTCACCAGCTTGCCAGAGCATGTGGAGGCTTCAGAGAGGGCACCAAACTAATATCTTCAGCCACTGAGAAAACCCCAGCATTTGGAACAAAGCTTCCCCATCTGGTGGCAGAGTCCTACTGTGGCAAAAAGCCCAGGGGTCAAGTGACTGAGGGGTGACATGACCAGGCAAAGGAACCAAAGTAAACAGAAGAATCCAACATTAGACTCCTATTTGGGAGACAAAAAGGATCAAAGCATGGAACAGGAGGAAGACAGTGAAGTTGGAACTACTGCACCAAAACCTTCCAAAAAAATACGCACTGGTTACAGGCCATAGAGGACCTTAAGAAGCAGATAAGAAAAGTGGAAGAATAATTGGAAAGAGAAATGAGAATGATGCAAGAAAATTATGAAATGAGAGTCAACAACCTGACTGAAGAAAATAACACCTTAAAAAATAGACTAACTCAAATGGCAAAAGAGGCTCAAAAAAGCAATGAGGAGAAGAATGCCTTAAAAAGCCAAATTTACCAGATGGAAAAAGAATCTTAAAAGCTCACTGAATGGGGCGGCTAAGTGGTGCAATGAGTAAAGTTCTGGCCCTGCAGTCAGGAGGACCCAAGTTCGGTTCCGGCCTCAGACACTTAACACCCACAAAAAAAAAAAAAACTAGCAATGTAACCTTGGGCAAGTTACTTGACCCCAATTGTCCTCCAAAATGCAAAAAAAAAAAGTTCACTGAGGAGAATAATTCCTTCAGAATTAGACTGCAGCAAATGGAAGCTAATAACTTTTTGAGAAATCAAGATGCTGTTAAACAGATACAAACAAATGAAAAAATAGAAAGCAATGTGAAATATTTCATTGGAAAAACCACTGACCTGGAAAATAGATCCAGCAGAGATAATTTAAAAATTATTGGACTGCCTGAAAGCCATGATCAAAGAAAGAACCTAGAAATCATCCTCCAAGAAATTCTCAAGGAAAATTGCCCTGATGTTTTAGAACCAGAGGGCAAAATAGAGGTTGAAAGAATTCACTGATCTCACAAAGAAAATTCCTAGGAATATTATAGCCAGATCCAGAAATTCTCAGATCAAGGAGAGAATATTACAAGCAGCCAGGAAGAAACAATTTGAATATTGTGTAAACACAATCAAGATAACTCAGGATTTGGTAGCTTCTACACTGAGGGATCAAAGGGCTTGGAATATGGTATTCCGGAGGGCAAAGGAGCTGGAATTAAAACCAAGAATCACCTACCTAGCAAAACTGAGTATCATCTTTCAGGGGAAAACATGGTCATTCAGTGGAATAGAGGACTTTCAAGCATTCTTGATGAAAAAACCAGAGTTGAATAGAAAATTTGACATCCAGATAAAAGAAGCAAGAGAAGGATAAGTAGCTAAACAGGGAAAAGAAATCATAAGGAACTTATCAAAGTAGAACTATTAACATTCCTACATGGAATAACAATAATTGTAACTAATTAAACTTTTCTCAGTATGAAAATAGTTGAAGGGAATATATATATATATATATATATATATATATATATATATATATATATATGTCTATATCATTACAAGTATACATAGAAAGAGGGCACAGGACCAATTTAATAGGAAGGGATGATACTTAATAGGTGAAATTAAGAGGTGAGAGAGGAATATTATGAGAGGAGATGGGGAGAGACAGAATGCGGTAAACTATCTCATGTAGAATAGGCAAGGAAAAATGGTTACAATGGAGGGGAAGAATAGGAAGACAAAAGGGGATGGGTCAACCTTATTCTCATTAAATTTGGCTCAGAGAGGGAATGACATACACACTAAATAGGGTATCTCATGCTACAAGAGAGTAGGGGGAGGGAGATGAGAGGTGGGGTTGATGAAAGGGAGGGCAGGCTGGGGGGGAGGGAAGTTGGAAGCACCCACTTTTGAAAAGGGGCAGGATCATGTAGAGAATAGAACAAGTGGGAGGTGGGATAGGAAGGAGGGAAATTTAGTCAGTCTTTTACAATATTTCTGCTATGTTGATGTTTTGCATTAGCTACACATGCACAACCTATACTGAACTGCTTTTCTTCCCAGTAAGGGTGGGTGACAAGGGAGGAAGGGAGTAATTATGGAATTCAAAGTTTTAAAATAAAATGTTTATACATCTATCTATCTATCTATCTATCTATCTATCTATCTATCTATCTATCTATCTATACTATTATTAATACAATTTTGCATGTAATTGGGAAATAAGATATCCAGGCACTGGGGCATAGAGATCCACCATGCCCTTCAGGAAAAGTTGAAGGGGGTATGGGAGAAGATATGGGAGAGAACAGATTAGAGGAGGGGATATCCTGGGGGACTGCTATTTTGGGCCCATGGGTAGTGGAAAAACGGGGACAAAATTTGTAACCCAAAATCTGGCAGAAATGAATGATGTAAATCAGAATTTAAAGCATTTGGGAAAAAAAGAATCTCGTAACCTTTCTCTTTTCTGTTATCATTAAGACTCAGTCTTCCATGAAAGGCAGACATTTTAGCTCTGAAGTTTCTGCTGGACTTAAAAGTGCCATTGTAAATAGCTAAGACAGAATCATGCGTTCCTTGACAACTCTATGGTCTTTTATTATTTTATTGTTTATTGGTTGAAAGTGGTAAAAGGACAAATCAACTTTGCCTCATGTCATTGACTCTGTGGAAACCAGAATTCAGGGTTAAGGAGTCAAAGTGTATGCAAGATAAGGACAAGTAGATTTATTACTAGACCAAAATTATGATTTCAAAAATGCCTCCTATCCTCCTATACAGGTTTTGGAAAGGAAAAGAGACTACTTAAACATGCTGAGAGTTATATTGCTTTCATCCATGTGTGTACTTCCTCCAATGATGCAGCTTTTCCTATAATACTATAGATGGTTTCAAGATGTGGTGTTTTAGTGAATTATAAGTTTAATGTCCTTTCATGGAGATGGGAGACAAGAAAACAAACTCTAATGGGGTGTCAGGCTAATTAGGAGAGGCATAGTATGGAAGCAATAGTCCTTTTTACTTTGCTCTCATCAGATAACATCTGCCATTTTAGATTCACTTGTGAGTGCTGTATTTTAAGAACAATGTTGAAGTAGAAAGTGACAAAAAGGGTAGCCAGAAAGTTGAAGGAAATGAAAACCATACTGAATGAAAATCAATTGAAGTGGTTTATAATCGGAAAGGATTTTAGATAACATCCAGCCAAATTTCTGCCCTAACCCGCTTATTTTTTATATGAGCAAACTGAGTCTCAGGTATAAGATGACTTGTCCAAGGGTACACAGTAAGTGACTGACCACATTAAAAAATAGAGGAAATGGAAAAAGTTTTTCACAACTCTTGGGAGAAGTCTTAACCAAACAAGTGATAACAATGATAAGAATAAAAATATGCAACTCTGTAGAAACAAAACCAACGCTGTTGATTTTGTTTGTTTATTTTTTATGAAAAAAGCACTCAAAGCTTACTATGGGCAAAGCACTTAGAGTAGAAGATTTATTCAATAAAAGTGCATTTTTAAAAGAGGGCTGATATAAACACATATAGGCTCATATTGGCCTTTGCATGAGGATGGTCTGCTATGAATTATCTTGTAGCTCATAACTGGAACCATGGCTTTAAATTCTCTGCTTTCCCTAAACCCAACACTGAGGAACCAATACAGGAAGTTTATTTCTATAATTTGGAAATTAATGGGTTTCACAGAAGGAAATATAAACTAGAATAATATGGGGGTAATATAGATATTCACAGCTATGTGTGATTAATGGAAAAAAGGTGGGCACAGAATTCCCAAGTGGGTTCTGAGAAACTAGCCATTTGATTGAATCAATACAGGGCCATTGTTTCTATTTGCCATGCACAGAAACCTAACTTGATCATGAAGAAACCAAAGCAAGTAGGCAGAGAAACTGATATACGGTGTTAGCCTGAAGGTCATGGAGATAGACACTCTTCCTTCCCTTCTCCAGGTCTACCCAGACATGTCATGTCAGCAACATAATTGTTCCTATCCAAGTGATGGTTAAGGACGAGGTTGGGGAATCTATGGCCTCAAGGCCACATGTAAAATTCTAAGTCCTTGGTTGCAGCCTTTTGACCATGTCCAAGTTTTACAGAACAAGGGGACTTCTTCTGTGAAGTTTGGATTCAGTCAAAGAGCTGTACTCAAGGACCTAGAGGGCCACATGTGGCCTTGAGGCCATAGATTCCTCACTTAGTTTAGGATGTGGAGGTCTACCTTCTGAAGTCTTAAGAAAGAAACTTTCTGGAGAACACTAAGAAGATGAATCTGGGACCAAAGAGTTCTGTTGTGTCTATATCCTAGAGGCAATGAGATTTTGAGGTCTGCTGGATAAAAGTGAATCTTGTGGGAAAAGTAGATTCTCTACTTGAGATGCTATAGTTTTATAACAGAAGCTACCCAGCTGCCTGGTGTTCTGGCCAGTGAAGTGGGAAGGACCAAGGACAGTGCAGTCAGACATCAACTTGAGTGCTATGTCCATTTAAAGTTTAAGATCTGTTCTGACTTGTACCATTTCCCACAGTGGCCTCCTTTCTCAAAGCCTTTTTAACGTGGTTGATGTGCTTCTCAGCTGTGTGTCCCTGTCCTGCTCTGTGTTGAAGTGATCAGTGTCAAAACTGATATGGAAGTGTGCCAACTCTTCATCTGTGCCATTTACTCTAACCATTTAAGGTGGGTCCAGAGATGCAGAAGCTTGGGTACTTCCTGAAGACAAAGCTACATCACTGAATGGCATCAGCAAATTCTCCTCCTCTATATAGACAAAGGACAAATAACCAATGCCTGAATAGTATTGCTGAGGGCCTCCCATCCATCACCACATCAGGAATGTTGTTCATTATCTTTTGTATCAACCTGTTTGCTACTAGAGAGATCCTCTTATGGTCATTCTCCATCTCTTCTTGTGCCACTTAAGCAATTCCCAGCCCATAAAAGGTGGTAATCATCTCAAGGTACACACCATGTTCCTGGCCTCCACCGTTCTGCAAGAACTTCACATATACTGGTGTCAACAGCAGATGTAGACTGCACCAACCCTTTTGGGGCCATACAGTATAACCACTAATGTTTATGAGATCTGCTTTAATACCTTTCAAATCAAGTGGAATTTTTCCAACTGCCTGGGCTCCATCTGTATGGAAATGTACTTTTCAGGAACTGCACACCTCTGTCCAATGCTTCAATAGGTCATGGAACTCCAGTCTCATTGTTCACAGCCATGACAGAGACAAGCCTTTTGTCTGGCTGGATTGCTGTTTCCAGTTGCTTCAGATCAATGATTCCACTCTTCTGCCCTGAGGAGCAAGTGACTAGCTTCTAGAGACTGACATGAGTCTGCCATACATTTGGATTCTTTGTGGTAATCACATGATTTTCCCATAATTTGTAGAATCTGATAACCCCCTTAATTGCTAAATTGTAGGATTCAGAGGTTGTACTGGTGAAGATCACCTTGTTGGAGTCAACTCCAATTGATAATGCCACTTGCTGGTGTGTGTGCTCCATATCAGCTTCATTTTCTCAGCCATAGTCATGCTTCAGGGAGTAGGGGTTCCCATAGTAATTTGCAAGATTAGGGAGCATGATTAATTATTATGGGGATTCCCATAGTAATTTGCAAGATTAGGAGCATTAGGGAGCACCTAAGAAATGAAGGGAATAGCTGTCTGCCCATCCATGAAGAAGCCATAGCACTGTCTCCTCCAGGAGAGGGATCACATCTGAGGAGCCATATCAGTGAGGTGTCTTCTTTAGACCACCTAGGTTCAGTGCCTCAAGATGAGGGTTGGGGATCAGGACCTCCATCAGGACGCTATCCACATAACCCACTACAACATCTTCTCCTCTGTTTCCTGGGGTCAAAAGTAAAGATAATTGATTTTGAAGGGACATAGTTCATATGAGAAAAAAATCTTAGCATCAAGTATTGCTAATTAAAGTCTGATATTCAAGACAATATAATATTAATGCTATAAATGTTGGATTAAGAGCTATTCTGAAGAGCACAAATAGTTAAAGGATATGCATGGTTTTCAAAAGAATTGTAAGCTATCAACAAGTAATTTTTTCAAGTCCTGAAAAACATATAGAAATAGTCAATTATTGGAGGGGATACAAGAAGACAAGAACAATTTTTAAATTCAATTTTTTTTCAGTTCTTAATTCTCTCCCTTCCTCTACCCTTTCCTGTACCATAAAACGGGTAAGAAATGTTATAGTTATTGCATTTTAAGTCATGCAATACATATTGTTCATGTTCCAAAAGGGAGGGGGGAGAATAAAAAGGACGGAAGCAAGAAAGAAGGAAGGAAGGAAGGAAGGAAGAAAGGAAGGAAGGAAGGAAGGAAGGAAGGAAGGAAGGAAGGAAGGAAGGAAGGAAGGAAGGAAGGAAGGAAGGAAGGAAGGAAGGAAGGAAGGAAGGAAAGAAGGAAGGAAGGAAGGAAGGAAGGAAGGAAGGAAGGAA
>NW_027185655.1:51476640-51485294 GCF_028583685.1 Petaurus breviceps papuanus
GAAGGAAGGAAGGAAGGAAGGAAGGAAGGAAGGAAGGAAGGAAGAAAACAAGAAAAAGACAAAAATATGTTTCAATCTGCCCTGGATCGAACAATTCTCTATCTGGAGGTACATAGCATTTTTCATCGTAAATCATTTGGAATTATAATGGATCATTGTATTGATCAGAGCTGTTTAATCTTTTACATTTGATTATCATTATAATATTGCTGTTATGATGTAAATAGTTCCACTGGTTCTGCTCAATTAACTTTGCATCAGTTCATATAAGTCTGCCCAGTTTTTTGAAACCATCCTCTTCATAATTTCTTACAGCAAAATAGTGTTCCATAGCATTCATATACATAACTTATATGGGCATTCCCCAATTGATGGGTGTCCCCTCAATTTCTGATTCTTGGCCACCATAAAAAGAGCTATTCTAAATATTTTTGTTCATAAAGAGTACTTTTCCTTTTTCTTTGATATCTTTGCAGTATAGATATAGTTTTGCTGGGTCAAAGGGTATTCACAGATTTATATTTTGGGGTCATAGTTCAAATTAATCTCCAAAATGGTTGGATTTATTCACAACTCCACCAACATTAATAGGTACATTAATATTCCTATTTTCCCACCTCACCTGCAGCATTTGTCATTTTCCATTTCTGTCATCTTAACTAATTTGAAAAGTGTAAGATAGTACTACAGAGTGGTTTTAATTTGCATTTTCTAATTATTGATGATTTAGAGCATTTTTCATGTGACTATTTGTAGCTCTAATATATTTTTCTTAAAATAACCTGTTCATATCAATCGACCATTTATCAAATGGAAAGGACACTTATTCTTATACATCTGTCTCACTTCCCTATATATTTGAGAAATGAGATGCTTATCAGAGAAACTTGCTGCAGATTTTTCCCCAGTTGCCTGTTTTTCTCTTAATTTTGATTGCATCATTTTATTTGTGTAAAGCCATTTTATTTTTATATACTCAAAATTAGCCATTTTACCTCTCATGTTTCTCTCTTGTTTCTCTCTTCCCCTATTTAGTTATGGCTTCTTTAATTTTTTTTTCTGACAGGTTAAGTACTATATTTTCTCAGCTAATCTGGAATATATATATATATAATATATATTTTATATACACACACACACATATATATATGAAAACATTTATCCATTTCTTTTAGATTGTCAGTTTTATTGTCATTTGGTTGTGAGACATAACTTGTTTTTAAAACTGTGAATTGGTCCATCTGCTCTGCAATATGATTGGAACAACGGGACTAAAATTACTAAATTATTGCTACACTTTGACCAAGAGATCTTACTATTGGGCATATATGCCAAAGAACTGAAAGATAGGAAGTTCCTAAACATAGCAAAATATTCACAGAAATCTTTTTGTGGGTACAAAAACCTGGCAACAAAGTAAATTCCCATCTACTAGGTAATGGCTGAACAAATTGTCATGTATGAATATGATGAAACATTATTACTATTTAAAAATGAAGATGAAATATTCAGAGAAATGTGGGAAGGCACAAGATGAGCACAATAATGAAAGTAAAAAGTAAACAAAAATGAAATTAAATACTGAATAATTGTAATAACTAATTTTACCCCCGAGAAGAGGAAAGATACTAGAAAAGACATTTCCCCTCTTTTCTTGGCAACATGGTTGAGCTAAAGGAGCATAGTATTGCATATGTTGTCATGTAAAGTGGGTTTTTGGGATATTTTGCTTTGTTTTGGGGGTGCAGAGGAAGACTCACTGAATGGAAGGAATATACATATATATGTAAACAGGTACATACATATGTGTATATATGTATGGCAATGATATACATTTCTAAAGAACTTTCATGCTACATTGAAGCTGTAGCAGAAAACTAACATATTGGTGAGAATAGCAAGCAGCCTTCACAATCCAGAATCTGGCTACAGTGTCATAAATGACTCTTCACTGAAAAGAGAAATTAAGATGTTTCTATAGTTCTATATAACCATTCTTGGGTATCGTGAACAAAGCATATTGGCAGCTAGGTGGTAAATGGATAAGAGCAGTGGATTTGGAGAGAGGAAAACCTGAGTTCAAATCCCACTTCTTACTCTTACTAGGTCTATGACCTGGACAAGTTACTTGATCTTTTTCTGCCTCAGTTGTTCATCTTTCATTTTGAAGAGGACCAGTGACATCATAGGATAATGTCTTGACTTGTGTCTGAATGGGATCTAAGTGAGGCAGAGTTACACAAAGTCATCAGCCTCATTCTTTACTCTAGTCTTCCAAGTCTTTACTAGAGGATGAAAGTCAAGATGAGTGGTGATTGGCCCAGGATGCAGTGAATAACCTTAACATCTTTAAGGTCTGACCAAGCCCTAAGAGCTCCATAGTGCCTTATTCAGTCATCTTCATGGTTCACTCATACTGCCAAGGGAGGACTTCACATGCTTGGGGGTAGACATCTGCCTAACTCACCGATGGGCTTGTGCCTTGTCAGTTGCCCTCATCCTGGTCCCCATGTGCTGAGATGTTATACCAGGGTGTGGCCACTGCACATGCTACACTTTCTTGGAATCACAGGGGACAGCTGAGTGAAAGGTGAACACCAAAGATGAGATGAGTAGCCCTGCCAAGGGTGAGGCAAGCCTTCACACCCAACACAGCCACTCAATTCCCTCATTTATAAAATGGAGATAACAAGTGTTGTAAGGAATAAAAAAGAAAATGTTTACATTTATTATCATTATTATTATCTTTATAAATTAGCATGCACTGTAAATTCTTCAGGTTTATATTACATTTTGGGAATGAAGGGGACACGTCCAGACATACAATTTTATTGGTAGAAGGAATTTGTCTGAGAAAATTCCCTTTATCAATATAGATTAGTTCCTGCCCTCTATTTCATAATCTTAGAGAGTTATCTGAGGCATTAAGATTTTATGTGACTTGTCCAGGGTCACACAGCCTATATGTGTCAAATCTAGGATTGAATTCAGTTCTTCCTGACCCAAAAACTTTATATGCTATGCCATGTTTCCTCATTTTTAATGTATTTTAAGTTGATATCTTTTATTTTTACATTACATTCATTTCCAGATATATCCTTCTCTTGATCCACTAACCAATAAGCTTTACTGCATAACAAAGATTAAAAAAATAAAACAGCTCAGCAAAACCAAACCCCACATTTCTTTGTCTGACCATAAGAGCTGCCTTCCTTTTTTGACATCATTACTATCATATTTCTCAGTAATCAGCTATGAATATAATATTTCCATCCAGAAGAAACTACTCAACAATAAAAGGACTGCAGAAAAGGCTCTGGATTTGGAATCAGAGGACCTGGGTTGGAATCCTGGGTCTGCCACTTACTACCTTGCAGCATCATGAACAAGTCACAACCTTTCTGGTCCCCAGTTGACTAATCTAGGAAATTAAGTGATTAAGCTAGATGGTTTCTAAAGACCCTTGCAGCTCTGTAAATCTATGATTAAACTATCTTCTCAATTAACAATGATTGATCACTGTGGGTGAATTAAGCACGTAGCATTTCCTGTTCATTGTTGATAGACAAAAAGTGTGCATCAGCTATATAACAGACTATTCATTCTCTTTGAAGAGGCAGTTATTATCCAGCAAATGGCAAATAACACAAATGAGGTCATCAAAGATGAAAACCATTTCCCAAGTTTACACAAAAAGAAAACCATTATAAAAGTACTCCAAACACTCAAAGCCAACCTAACAAGGTTATAATAGAAACACCTTATCCAAATCTGATCCACTAACATGAATTTATTTGATAACAAGTAACTTATTCTTAAGGAGAGAGCCCCAAATTCAATTTATATCTCATAGTCCAAGTAAATAAGAAAAGGCTGACAGATCTCCCTCCATAAATCCCAACAATTTCATGTTCCCTTTGGACATATTGGGGAGGGGGGAAGAGAAGAAAATGAGGTTTTGTCCTGCTAATAGGTTACATAAGCTGAAAGTCTGTTTTCTGCAGTATTTTCAGAGAGCACTGTTTCAAAGCGATAGGTATGACATAGAATAATTAATGCCTATTTTTTAAAAAAGTCAAAGGATAGAAATGGAAAAAATAATGAATTTAAATTAATAAAATATAAACTAAAAATTGGCACCTAGACCCCCAAAACATATGATACTTGCTTTAATCATATTTTTGTTTAAACAGGGAAAGAAGAACAATGTGGATATGTTTGGATTATTTATCTACAAGGGATAATGGATGTTCTTCATTCTTGAATTCCTTGTAACATCTATTTACAAGTTTAGTGTGCTTATGGGAGCTGGGAAGGAGAAAGTTCTTGCACCTGCATATTTGGAGACTTAACTTGTTAAAACTATATTAGGTACCTGTAGGACAAGCTGAGGATATCTGTCACTACCAGTTACTGAAGCTGAGTTGGGACTCGGGGTTTGAGGGTTTTGCCTTTGCCCTTTATTTATTCTCTAAAATACCTCACAATGTAAGTGAAATGAAAGCAGGTATGAAACTGGACCCCTGGGAGTTCAGGTTTCATATTGGAATGAAAGAGACACTTAGGTTATTTAATAAAGGAGATTAATTTAGCCATATGCTCTCACATCCTTCCTTCAAGGAAAAAACTCATGTTCTATCCACACCATGATGCCTTCCATGATTGCCCAAGGAAGAAGTGGGATAGTTATCATCCCAAATTTATATAAGTCTCTATTTCCACTCCTATGCACTTAATCATAATTCATTTATGTTACAATTATTTGTTTCTCACACCCGCTAATAGATTGTTTAAATGAGATGTGTCTAGAAGACAATCTTCATTGGAAGGAGGATCAAATCAATGCTCTATGAGGATCAATTATAGAAATTTGGGATGTTTAACCTGGAGAAGAGAAGGTGGACCACCACCTCCTCTCATGTGGAAGAGGGATTGGATCTATCTTATTTAGCACTGCCAGAGAAAAAGTAGGAATAACTTTGTGGGGGTGCCTCAAGAGGAGGCATTCCCATTTCTGGAAATATTCAAATAGAGGCTGGATGTCCACTTGCCAGGAATGTTCTATACACACTTCCTCCTCAGGTAGGGGTTAGATTGGATGATGTATGAAATTCCAAATCTTGAATTCTATATGCCCTTGAGGACAGGGACTGTATTGTTTGACATCATTGTAATCCCAGTGCCTAGCACAGTGCCAATCATATCATAGATGATGAATATATGTTTGTTTAATTGAATTAGAGAAAGCTGTAGGACTCAAATAACTGCCTTATTCTATTGTTGCCTTCATTTCTTTCTCTTTATTAATGGATGATACTTTTTGGTAATCAAGTCCTCAGAAAGAGCATCCTTTAAAGTGATTGAACAAAGTCATTTTTAATATTTTGATATGTTTGGGGCCTTAAAGGAATAAACCAATCATCTTACTGGAGGAAGTTGATACCTGATGGACCTCAAAATCATCCTTTGCTGGTATTCAACATTAACCTTTGTGCCCTTTATATTTTTCTCAAACAGAACCATAGTGCCAAAGGATATAGAACAAGAGCTCCTTGGATATCTCTTTCTACCCATCATTTGTTATATTCAATTGCTGGAAGTGAATGTACTTAATAGGTTTGTCTGAATAAAGCATGATTGTGTGTATATATGTAAGTGGTATCTTTGGAAACAGCTCCTCAAGCACTCCACCTTTTGACAGTATTTACTTATGAGTTAAGACTAATTAATGGTCTTGGATACATGGTTAACCTCTGGAAGTGGTATCATGTTGAATGGAGGGCCTCCCCCTTCTGTTGGGAAGTGATTTTGAATATCATCCTGCCTCCTCTCAACTTATGATACCAAATGAAGGGAAGAGAACAAAGAAAGGAAAAAAGAATAGAATAGAGATATGACATGATATATACAGAGATGAGTGAGAGGGAATGGGCTGGTATAAAGAGAACATAGATTGCATAAAACATATAGATTTTATGTCAAAGAAATAATGACCTTGTCCAATGATGGACAATATTGTATCATGAAAAAGAAAGAAGATGACAGCTATCAAGTGAACTAAGCAAATCTCCTAACCCTCAAATACTTGAAGACTAAATAATAAAAAAAGAATAAGGAAATAGATGTGTGCAGATGCAGAAAAGGCAGAAGAAAGGACACCACTTTTAGGCTAGTAAATTTTATTGTATTTTCCTGGCAATCATCCCAGAGGCCTTCTAGGAGAAGAATTCTACAGAGCTCTTGCTGTGGGGACTGAGATCTTCTTGCCTCTTCTATTTCTTTTCAATCTATAATGTATTTAATAGGGACGGCTTCCTTTTCATTATATGCTACCTCTAGAGACAATGTTTTCTAATTGTTTAATGTCTGTATAGAAGAGAAAACAGAGAATCATGGGATAATGAGTTGAAAGAAGGCACAAGAAGGGTTTTCTGTTATCTCAAGAGATTCTCTTGAAATGACTGGATGCTCATGAATTGCTGAAGAAAGTGGTAACTGATTACACAGATACTTATGACAAGGTATCTAAGGAAGTCAAACTGAGAAAAAGGGGCTTAGATTGAGAAAGGCCTCTGCATAGTGGTAAGAAAGAGGGCATGGGGAGGGTAAGTGGAGAGGGTACAGAGGAAAGATCAGTTGAGATAGTAAGAACAAATGCAGCTTGAATGCCCATAGTATTTAGTCGTAGGGTTTTTTTTCGCTCTTCTCAAGTCTACAATAAACAACATTTTAATAAATACCTACAATTTGTCAAGCAGTGTAAGGATACAAAAAAATGTGAGAACAAAATAAAACAAAACAGTAACTGCTTTCAAGGAACTCATAGTCTAATAGGAAAAAAAAATAAATATATGCTCATAAGATAAGACATTGATGTGGGCATCAGTACAGGATAACTTGTAGAAAATCTCAGAGGGGGGCTCAGTCACTAAGTGTGATAGGAAAAGGCTTCTTGCAGATGGTGGGATTTTAGCTGGCACCTGAAGGAAGCTAGGAAATGAAGATGAGGAAGGAGAAGAGGCTATGTGTGACGGTTAGGTGACCATATCAAATCTGCCCCAGCCACTTGTTTTCTAGAGAATCATGCACCAATCTTGACAAAGTCAATGATAGCAAAGCCTGAATTCAAATATAATTCAAATTCATTTAAGAGCTTTTTAGTGCCACTAATTGTGATAGGCCCTAATGATCCAAACACAAAAATGAGATAGAACAGCAGTCCTCAAGGAGCTCATATTCACTGAGGTTGCTCCTGATTTTCCATTCCTAGAGGAGGTTGGGGGTAAGATTCAGAAGCATGAGACGAAAAAGTGCATAATCTGAAGCAGAGTATATAAGGGAGGTGTGACAAGAACTTTTATTATTTTTTCCCAAGCATGTATACACAATCGATTTCATTATCATTCCAAATGAAGCTTTTGATCAAATAATACACTGTACCCCACAATTATAGAATTATAGCATTGTAGCTTTAGGGCTAAAAGGAATTTCAGAGATCATTGAATCTAACCTCATTATTTTATAAATTAGGAAACAAGAGTCAAAGAGAAGTGACTTGTCCCAGATGCTAGACAGAAGAGCTCATTTTTGAAACCAGGTCCTCTCATTCTAAATGAAACACCAAGAATCTTTCCCCTATGCCATGGCTAACTTTAAATCCCTTCCCATAGGAAAATAATCAGACACTCCAAGACCTTAGTCTATTTCCTAATATCTCTATGGCAGATAAAATGTTGAATGATTTATTCAACCCAAGTTCCTCTCAAAATTGTTTTTGGAACCATTCTGCCACCAGAAATTAAAAGACAGAGAAGCATTTGAGACATTAGTTTTCCTTATAAAGTCTATTTAAGTTCTATGATAATCATGCTTTAGGACAAAGCAATAAAGGGCAGAATAGAGTGAACATTTGGAACATATTTGATTCCACAAAAGTTTCACATACAATCAAACTGCCAACATTAGGTTTCCTAGCACCTAATGACACATCAACACTGCGTCCCTTCTAGGAGTGGAATTTTCCCATCAGTGAAAGTATGTGCCCAATTGGTTCCATGCCATCAGCCAACTACTTTGAGCCAACATAATATAGCTTGCAAAAGCTCAATATTGTTGCCTGACTGCCCTAAAGCTTTCACTGGTCAGATATCCTCAGCTGGGCTTTCTAAGCACCAAATTTGTGAACTAACTATGGGAAAGGCTACTACACACCAAGCTAACTAACATTAGAGTTCAAGGAATTCTAATTGTAGAAACCCCATGACCTAGGTACAGCTTAAAAAATGGAGGAAGAGCTCATAATATCTTGTCAAATTATCCCTGACTTTGTGGTACAAGGTAATCTTTGGCTAACCTTTTAATGTATTCTGTAGTTAGGATTCCAAGTACATTACAGCATAAGAGAACACACGCTATAGAGGGGAATGAAAACAGGGACAAAAAGGGAAAGTTGCCAAGAAGAGACATCACCTGGTCCTTCTTACAAAATCAGCTTTACAGCCATCATATAACATCATAGGCAATGAGGTGGCTTGGCCAAGGGGATGAAGCAGTATAAGACCTGAATTCCGATTTTGCCTCAGACACTTGCCTAGACAAATTCATTCAACATCTCTCTCTCTCTCTCTCTCTCTCTCTCTCTCTCTCTCTCTCTC
>NW_027185655.1:51485394-51488509 GCF_028583685.1 Petaurus breviceps papuanus
TCTCTCTCTCTCTGTCTCTCTCTCTGTCTCTCTGGCTCTCTCTCTCTGTCTCTGTCTGTCGGTCTCTCCCCCCCCCCTTCTTGAGATTTTTTGATAAGAAATTCTACCTTGTATCATCAACATTTTTTGATGTACTAATCAGGGGTTCTTAACTTATTTGTATCATGGAAACTTTTGGCAATCTAGTAAAGACTATGGATCCCTTTCAGAATAATGGTTTGAATCAGGCCTGTATAACATATGACACTTGCTAGCCAAAGGATTTCTGGCGGCCCATGAAAAATGTAGGGTTGCCACTACATATTCTTCTGTTTGTCACAAGACCCATGGCAACCAACCATTATTAGTGTGTCTCTAGTCTAACCTATCTATGGCCAGAAGAAGTTTACAAGTTGTACAGGTCTAGTTTAAATGTATAAAAAAATGTTAAATTACATAGAAAACCAATGAAATAATTATCATTTTTTTAAAGTTCGCAAACCACAGGTTAAGAATCCCTGGAGATGGGGCAGCTAGGTGACACAGTGAATAGAGCACCAGCCCTGGAGTCAGGAGGACCTGGGTTTGGATCCAGCCTCAGACACAACACACACACACACACACACACACAAACTAGCTGTATGACTTTGGGCAAGTCACAACCCTCCAAGAAGCAAAAAAAAAAAAAGAATCCCTGGAGCACTAGCTAGAAAGGACCTTTAAGGTTCTATAATTATAGAATCTAAGATTTCAAAGAACCTCAAAAGACATCTCTTTCAGCCCTGATGTAGTAAGGAAGCAGAGGTTGAACCTTAATGAATGGACTTACCTTGCCACAACAGTTAAGGAAATCTCAGAATGCAAGAGAAATATTTGACAAAATAAATAAAAATACAATAAAGCAATGATAATGTTACATTTTAAAACTAAGTCAATATGTGTCCTGTAGCAATCCTTATGTATGTATTAATGACCCTGTTTCTATTTAAGTCTGACATCGCTTATCCAGAATATTCCCCTGATATACCAGTAAATTAACCTTACCAAGAAAGGAGAAGCTATTCATCAAGATCACTTCTTGATGGAGCCCTTCTGGATCAAAGCTCGCTTTTTATATGTTCATCAACCATGTTTTTTGATGATATTGTTCAAAATTCTACAACGAGTTGAAATCAAGCTCACTGATCTGCGAGATGAAGCCTCAACATTAAATTAAAAAAATCAGGACATTTGCATTAATGTTTCATTCTCATATTTGTCATTCCAGTGCCTAGCACATATGTGTTTAATCAATGTTTATTGATTGTTTGTCCCTATCCAAACCTTGGGAGTCTTTCTTATTCTCTGTAAACATGGTTTCTTGGTTGTTTTTTGAGGGTTTTTTTTAGCTACAGTCAAGCTATTTTATTAATAACTTTTTTCACTGAAAAAGGATTGTGATTGTAATGGATTTTTTCCAACTATTAACAGTTTATCCAAGGGTCAGTCATCATAGAACTTCAACATTGGTTCAACAATCTCATCCACCATTTATTCCAGTTTCTTGTTGACTTGGACTCATCTTGGGCAGGCAGGTGCTCTCATCATCTCTCTGCCTGTGTTAGCTCGGAACCTCCAGTTAATCGTGTCTGTTAGATCCAGTCCAGGCCAAAGACCATCCTCTCTGGCAGAGAAGATAGGAGGAAAATTAGTGTTGAACAGATCTGCCTTCTCTTTGTTATCCTTTAACCTCATTCCACATGCCCACAGAAACAATCTGATCCCTTATTTGAACCTCTTCTTCACCCCATTATAGCTTAAAAGTGTTTTTATGGACCTTAGCCATCCTTGTGAGTCTTAGCTCATTTTGATCTTTAGCACTTTTCTTACAAGATCAAGCCCCACTTCTGTGTTCCTCCTTCACATTATATGCTCTTGCTTTCATCTTCTGTACATTTAAACTTCCAACCCACTCATCTTGTGGATAAAGATACTGAGAATCCAAGAAGCTGTGTTATTTGCTTTCATCCATTCATGCATTTAATCACTCAAGGTCAAAGATTCCAAGTAAAGGGTAATCTTTGCCATACTGTTTCCCATATACCGCTCTAAATGGAGGTAGAACTTAGCCAGAATGAGCTAGCAAATTAAATTGATTCCATCAGTGATTTGTGTTGGTGGTTGAAAGAAGTTGAACTATTTGTTTCCTTATTTATTCTGGGCTTTACAATATACCTATCCACCATCCTACTACACCAGACAACAATTATACATTTACACAGTGGGCTATGGGGGAAGCTATTCTTTTTACGCTCTGACTTTTTATCTTCTGACATCAAGAAGCAGGATGACCTGTTACCTCTGAACACTCTGTCTGGTGCTATGGCCTCTGGGGAATGTGCTTGATCGGTTTTGAAATGTCAATTCCACCCATTTAATAGTTAAAACAATATCTTCTTTTATCGACAAAAGGCATTAAGGCTGCAATTGAATAGAAGCTTATAATAGATGGAATTCCTTTACTCATAGGCTTCTAAAATATTTTTAAATTAAATTGCTATACAACTTCCCTTTTTTAAAGACAGACAATAAAATTGTTTCTACTAAAAATAAAATAAACTTTATTTTAAAAAAAGATTGAAGGAACAGAGAGGAATATAAATAAGTTATGTTTACAATAGAGGTTGTAGTTAATTAAAATATATTCAAATATGAATAAAGATGAAGCTCTATTTAAATATAATAAAATTTAAATATAAAAACATCACACATAAGTAAGCAAAACCTTGAAAATATATATAACAATAAAATGACTACCTCAATGTAAATAAAAAACATTAAAATGAACATCTGTGTTTTCCTGCTATAATCACCAATTTTGGCCCCTTCACTGGAAGATGAATAAATGTATCTCCTCCTTTTTGGTGGAGAGGTGGAGAAGAATGGGCTTGGGATGTTGTTTGTACCACCAGTGTTGTTGATGATTCAATTGGTTTTGTGTAATTTTTTTTTCTTTATTAAAAAGTAAAGTTAACTTAGAAAGTAGGAGCTTCGTTATGCAGAAATGAATGCTGTGAAAACAGAACAAACAAGTAAAACTTCCAAAAGGTGGAAGGAAGGAAGGAAGTAAGGAAGGAAAGAAGGAAGGAAGGAAGGA
>NW_027185655.1:51488909-51522666 GCF_028583685.1 Petaurus breviceps papuanus
GGAAGGAAGGGAGAGGAAACTACAAGGCAAGAAAAGAATGAGATTTTCTATCGTCTAAAGTTTCTGTGGCCTCTTGTCAAACATGTGAAATTTTAGCTGACCTTTTCCTTTGCAACTTTGCTAAAGAAACAAACAAACAAAAGCAAAACAGAAAAAAAGAGGGCTGTAAGGGATGTCGGAGGGCAGCAACTATAGCCTCATTTACAGAAGATGAAACTAAGTCTCAGAGATGTGAGATGATTTGTCTTAAGTCACACACAGTGATATGATTTAGCCCAAGGTCCTTCAGTGCCAAAACCAGCACCCCACCCACTGCACCGTAATGCTTTGGTGTTCATATTTCACTGTTTTTTCACCAGAGGATTTAAATATTATAAAAATCTCATTTTAAATATTAGTGTCTACATCTGCCCCCACCAAACCTTGTACTAACAATGAAGAAGCAGAATTTCCTTCTCTGATTTTTTCCTCTTCTTTCTCCAGGTACCCACAGTGTACAAGCCAAGGGAGGAGAAGAGAACCAGTGGGGCCCATAATTCCCACACGAGATAATCTGTTCCAGAATATTTTAGACTTGGCCTAATTTCCACTTTTCTAAAGCATAGAGCCACATCAGGGAGGCTGGCTTTTTAAGTGATTCAGGTTTCACAATTCCCTCATACACAGCTGGAATTAAATCTGAGTCCAGTCCCTAAGGCAACAGTTTAGATACCTCCCTCTGAAACACATGGTCCTCTGGCACGTGTTGCCATTACGGTGACACTTCAATAAATGACTATCCTAGAACACAGGTGCTCTGTAGCCTTTGGCAACTGGTAAAATGAAGACATTATTCTATCTCGTTCCACAACAATTATTGTCTTTTTTCATATCCTGCTGGAAATGTCTAGGGTTCAGTTTTGCTAAGGAGTGGAGAGTGGGTGTTGTTTCCTTCAGAGAGCTTGAAACTCTAGAACTTGTCTCTTCAGCAGAGCTGAGTCAACAAAGCCTTCAAGATGTTGACCTTTAGGTTCCTGTGAAAGGCCCATCCATTTCCGAAGAGTTGGAAACCGAATGTTAGAAGAGAGGCTGTCCCTTGGCCCCAGCATCATTATTTGTTCCAAGGATAGACTTGTTTTTCCATGGGAAAAATGAGTTCATTATCGACATGAATAAAAAAAGAAAGAAAGAAATCACTTACAAGATAATGAGGATAAAAATGATTGCTTCTTTACCGACAGGTGAAATGAAGCAAAAATGATGAAGTACAATTCTACAGGCCACACAGTGAACAGCAGACCCAAACTTCAAAAAGTTTCCATTTGTAAGTCCCTGTCAACATTCATTCTACACACATAGCTTTTCTCTTTTTTCTCCTACATTTATCTTAGGTTCAACAAGGAGAGATTTTAGCTTTTCTGAGGATGCAAGCTTTTGAAGATGGGAGAATTTCCTCAAAGATTTCTTTTTTGCTTTAAAAAATACATTTAATTCTGAAATAATGAGAACTTCCATGAAAGCCTGACAGAAGATGAAAAATTATCAATTAAACATGTAAGCAAACACAAGAATTCTGCCAATGTTAATGCTATAATAACCATCAGGACTGATTTATGAATCTAAAAGGTTTACACAGTAGATTTACAAATAAACCACAAGAATGGCTTCTTTTGAAATGATTATGATCCATTAAAAGCAAATAAATTCTAAATACTGTCATAAAGAATGGAGATCTCTACTCACTTCTTTCATAACAAAATACTTAAAAAATTCAAACATATGCCAGTTTAACAGGCAACTTCTTTTACATAGCTCTTTATAGTTTTTCAAAGGATTTCCCCCATATCTTCCTCCTCATCATCATCATCATATTGCTGCCTTTATGTGGAACCCAGGATGATAGAGGTTTTTCATGGTGAAGATTTCCACATTGGTGAGGAGGTGTTGTGTTAAGGTGGAAGTGTTAAGGCAGAGTATTTGTGTTTGTATCATGGTCCTCTAGTTCTACTCCCCTTGAATTTCACCACACATATTATTTCATCCTCAGTGTATGCCTAATTGCCAAATTCCACTTCATTTTATGTTGTGCAGATCAAGCCAACGTGTAAAATAAAAGTAGGCTTGGACTCAAAATGTGGACAAGTGACATTCATTTCGATTGTGGTGGATCAAATATAATCAGATCCTAAATCTCCCAATTTCATCTATGAAGCTAATAGGCTGTATTAATGAATTTCACAGGAGGCTGACCTTTCAGTGAAGCCAAGCTCTGTGGATATACATTGCTGTGTATCCCACCACAAATGTTTCTTCTGCTTAACTCTCCTGGCCTTACACCAAGTGGGCACATGTTTCTGTTTCCCAGAATGCTCAAGTTTTGGGTAGCATGGGTTTCTTTCACCATGGCAGACAGCCATGCTTTCTTTGACTGAAATAGACTTTGGCTGTACATGCTTCTCAGACTCACAGGTCCAAGTGGTAAAGCCAAAGGGAATTTTGTCTGAGCAAGAGCTTTCAAATTAGACCGTATGTGATTGCCATGTTTTTGGATGTTGACTGTATCTGTTCATAGCCATTAACTATGCTGTACAGTTAGGACAGGTTGGACAGATTGTTGGAAGGAGAAGAGATTTATCATTTTATTAGTAAGATCCTAACTGTATTTTTTTAGATTGTTCAAACAACTTCACTCTGATGCTCTCAAAGACTAATGAGAGGTAAAAAATATATTAGAGGCATTTGAGAAAATTAAAAAGTATATTCAAGTAGATAATTATTCTTGATATGTTCAGCTTAATGCCTCCAGGACATTTACTGGAGCCTTAATCAGACAGTTTTTAATCAGTATGCTTAATATACTAGGCTATACAATACATATTTCTTGAGGATTAGTGTCTATACTACATGATTAATTTGTTTTGTATATTTACATATGTATGTGTGTATAGAAACATATAACATATATAATGTAAATATTTATAGACATCTCACAGCCTTTATGGCATGCCCCCTTTGGAACCCATGTTCAACTTATCCACTACTTTTCCATATGATCCCCAGTCTCCCATGATGTGGAGCTCTCTCACATTGCTATTGAAAATGGGTTATTGGGGTGGCTAGGTGGTGAAGTAAATAGAGCACTGGCCCTGGAGTCAGGAGGACCTGAGTTCAAATCAGGCCTCAGACACTTAATGCAAAAAACTAGCCATGTGACCTTGGGCAAGTTACTTAACTCCAATTGCCCTACCTTCACCATCTAAAAAAAGAAAAAAAAAAGAAAAGAAAATGAGTTATTGCATAATAGGAAATAACAGGAAATCTGTTCCTGTGTTGGATGGATGTCCTGTATGCTTACTAAAATTCTACAGTTGAAATGGTACCACTTATAGTAAAAGGAATTTAATACCTAGGACAGACACATTATACCTTCAAGTTAGGTCTATTCTGTTTTATAGTTAATGAATTTAGTTTTATTAGCTACTTATTTTTATTAGGCAGAGTTTATATTATTAGTGACCATACTATGGATGGGCTCTCAGCTAATAGCCAATAGATCATTTCTGAAATTATCAAAACAGCAAATTTCAACAAACAGAATCTCTGTGGATAATCAATCAAGTTTTTCTTATCTCAAAATAATTAAGGTATTGATAGAAATAAAGATATTAAAAGGCAATGAGCTATAGAGGAATAAGTGCTGTTCTGAGAGTAAGGAAAAACCTTATTTTGAATCCCACTTCTGATACTAACCAGTTGTGTACCTGTAGGCAAGACCCTTAACCTCTCCAAACCTCCATTCCCTGATGTCTAAAACAAAGATAATAAAACCTGCAATGCCTAGCTCACAGGCTTGTAGTGAGGTTCAAAAAAAAGAGAATAATGTATATAATTTGCTTTGCATATCTTCAAGTGTTATATAAATCTCTGCTATTATTAACTGGAAATAAATGACAGCTAGCCTTTTAGTTTCATGTAAAGAAAAATAATTTGCTTCAAAGTATGTATTTTGGACAAGATAGTATTAGTTGATATTTCTTTAGTGCTTCCAAGTTACAAAATATTCCCCCACACACACATAGTTACTCTATGAGGTAAACAGTGTTTTGTTATTCCCACTTTACAGAGAAGAAAACTGAGATTCAGAAAGAATTCACTTACCCACAGTTATATATGGTTCTACCACCATCAAGAAGTGTTGAATCTGATTTTTGAAACCACATTATGAGATGTCATGTCTGATATTTGTTTTACACTTTCATATATTGTCTGAGTAAATTTAATTAGATACCATTTTGAATGAGTGGTGTTGAATGTTCAAAAAATATAACTATGTTATTATTGTATAACTTGCCAAGGAGGGGAAAAGACAATTATATATAAAAGTCACCTTTTTTGGTTCTTAAATAAATATTAGTTGATGATGATTTGCTATTACTTGTCTTCCATATAATCTTATAAATTTGTAGATTTAATAGTCTTGAGTAAACTCTAATGAATTACACCATTGTAGGGAACTCCTTAACTTCTAAGTCAAAGAGTTTCCTGGGCCACTCAGAGAGCAAGTGATTTTGTCACACAATTAATGCATCAGAGGGAGTATTTGAACTCAGGATTTCTGAGATCTAAGGTCTTCTCTCTATTTACTATGTGAACTTACCTCTTAGAAATCATCCCTAAGCTCAAATACCATCTGCTTCTACCTCCTTTCCAGATCCCCTTAGTACTTAATTCTTTCCACCCCTGAAATTATTCTGTATATATTTTGTATTGATTTGCATGATTTGTTTGTTTACATTATTTCACCTAATAAATTGTAAGCTCTTTGAAGGAAGGCATTCTTTTTTTTTTCTAAATCCCTTTTCCTCTCACCGTGCCTGGCACATAAAAGCCACAATAAATGACTGTTGAATTCAATTGAATAAACTCATATCCAAAGAAATGATGTCATTGTTGTTCAGTCATTTCAATTGTATCCAACACTTTGTGACCTCATTTGGGTTTTATTTGACAAAGATACTGAAGCAATTCACCATTTCCTTCTCCAGCTCATTTTACAGGGTTAAGTAACTAGCCCAGCCTCATACAAGATTTGAACTCAAGAAGATAAGTCTTCCTGACTCCACCTGGATGTGCCACCTGGATGACCAATAGAAAAGATAAAATGCCTATTTTATAAAATTTGAGATGATGGTGAAGGAGTATAATCAAGTCATGTGATTCAATTGTTTTCTTGTGAAATGTTTTATTAATGTTCCTTTTTTTCTTTTGTACAACATTTTCACTCTCTGATGATTTCCTGATTGCTAAATAGAACCCTGCTATGTAACAAATAAGTATGTTAAATCTCCATTCTCCACTCATAGTTCACAATCTTTTTGCTTAGATGTGGAAGATAAGTTACCAGCTCTCTTTGGAAGTTATGAAGGTCACTAGATTCAGAGTTCTAAAGTTTTTCATTGTTGCTTGCCTTTAAATTCTGGTAGTCATTATATAAATTGTTCCCCTGGTTCTGCTTCCTTCATTCTAAATTAGCTCAGTCTTCTCAAGTTTTTCTTCATATTTGTAACTATTTATAATGCAATAATATTCCACTGTATTTGGTTTAGCCATTTCCCCAAAAGATCAACCTCCATTTTCCTTTTAGTTATTTGTCCCCACAAAAAGTTCTGCTTTGTGTGTGTGTGTGTGTGTGTGTGTGTGTGTGTGTGTGTGTGTACGTACAAGATCTTTCCCCCATCTTTGACCTTCTTGAGTACATTCCTAGTTATGGTGTCTCTGGATCAAAAAACATGTACAATCAGTGGCTTTTAAGTACACACACAGGCACAAGCATGTAATTTCAAGTATATTTTGGACAAATCCACAGCAACAATACATTAGACTGCCTGTCTTCCAACCTTTAACATTTTTGTCTTTTGTAATCTTTGGCACTCAGAGGCATAAAGTTAAACTTTTGAGTTATTTCAATCTGCAATCCTCTTCATATTAGTGATTTTGGAGAATCTTTTTATTTGTTTGTTGATAGTGTGTATTTCCTCTTTGGAAAACCAACTTTTTGCATATTTTGACCCTTTATTTTTCAATAGTTATTATTATTTGCATACAATTTTCATGTAAATGAGAGGTGGGATGCCAAATTCAAGGAAAATTTCATAGGTCATTTTGGCAGAAGATTAGGGCTTGAAGTAGAATAATGTTCAATTAATGTCTAAAGATAGGTTTGAATTAGATTGCATAGACTTTTTTTTCTTTTTGGAGGGGGGAAGACAGGGCAATTGAAATCAAGTTACTTGCCAAAGGACACACGGCTAGTAAGTGTTAAGTGTCTGAGGCTAGATTTGAACTCAGTACCCTGACTCCAGGCCTGGTGCTCTATTCATTTTGCCACCTAGCCACCCTGATTATATAGATCTTTAAATGCAAAACAGTAGAATTTGTATTTTAGTGAAGACATCTCTGGGATATACCATTTAAAATTTCTGGTTGTTATATGGAATGGAAGCTCAGGGATGAGATTGGATCAGTTACATAGATCTGTGAATAATTAACATAAAAATGATAATTAAGTACATGGGAGATGGTGAAGTGGGAGAGGACTGACAGAGAGACAGACAGTCAGAGATAGGGAGGAAAAGAAAGAAAGAGAGGTGGGGAGGGAGAGAGGAGAAAGAGAAAAAGAGAGGTAGAAGTTGAGAGGAGGGAGAGAAGGAGAGAAGAGAGAAAAAGAGAGAAGAGGTATAGGGAGAGAGAGGGGGAAGTGGAGGAAGAGAAGAGAGACAGAGACAGAGGAGAGGAAGAGGACAGAGACAGAAACAGAGAGACACAGAAAGAGAGTAGAGGAAGAGAAAAGGGAGAGGGGAGAGAGAGACAGAGACAGAGAAAGGAGAGAGAGAGAAGAGGAGGAGAGGGGAGAGCAGAAGGCTCAAATAGGATTTTTAGAAACCCACAGTTAAGGGAAATAGTATGGATTAGGAACCAAAAAAAGGCTAAGAAGCCTCAGATAGGGAAGAGGAGAAGCAAGATATAAGTCTTATGAAAACACAATGAGGAAAGAGAGTCTGAGAGTAGAGAGATCAGCAGTACTAAAGGTAGAAGAAAGGTCAAAAAGAATGAGGACTGAGAAGAGACAGTTAAGATATGGCAGGTAGAAGATTCTTTGGTAACTATGGAAAGAGCAGTTTTAGGTAAGTGAGGAAATCAGGAGCCAGATAGAAAGGGGTTAGAGGGTAACTAAGAGAAAATGGAGGCAGTCATTGCAGACATCTTTTTCTAGATATTTGGTTGAGAAATAGAGGAGAGATATAGGATGACAATTTGAGGAGAGGGTAGATCTAATGAAGGTTTTTCATTTGTTTCTGAGGATGTGCGGATAGGTATATTTGAAAGCAGGAGAGAAGAAATCAATAGTTGCAAAAGGTTAAATACTTCTCTGCCTACCCCCCCCCCGAGTCAGTGAGGACTCTCAGTAATACTTCTGACATTTTGTTTATATGGTACTTGGTGCATCTTATTCACTTATCTGTTTCTATATTATATTATACCTACCTGTTAGCAGGTAGGTGGCACAGGGCTTCAGTCCTGGAGTCAGGAAAATTCATCTTCCTGAGTTCAAATCTGGCCTCAGACATTTACTACCTGTGTTACCCTGGGTAAGTCACTTAACCCTGTTTGCCTCAGTTTCCTCATCTGTCAAAGAGCCGGGGAAGGAAATGGCAAATCGTTCCAGTATGTTTGCTAAGAAAACCCCAAATGAGGTCATGAAGATTTGGACGCAACTGAAAAACAACACAACATACCTATGTATGTACTGTATCCCCTCCCTATTTCTACTACTACTACTACAAATAGCTAGCATTTACTTAGGGATGTGAAGTTTGAAAGCACTTTAGAAATATGTATATTTACTAGAAAGTAAGCATTATCAGAAAAGGCATAGAGACTTGTTTAAACATAGATAACCTTGATTGAATGAGTAGTCATTGAGCATATAGGAATTTACATTTTACCTAACATGATGGTGTGAGATTTACTGAGCTCAGGGTGGGGGAGGTTGGCTGGGATAGGGAGGGAGGATGATATAGGATATCACAGCTTTGGGGTGTTAATTCTGGCTTGGAGGAGGAATTTGAGAAACAATCTAGACAGTGAAAAGTAAAGTGCTGAATTAAACCTGATCAAGTGACAGAAAATGTGGTACAGAAAGTAAATACTATGAGAAGTCATAAATATCATCATTATTATTATTGTCCAAAAACATTTATTATGTTCTTAATTATGTGTACCAAGATATTAGTACTTTTCAGTGGCCTCTGTTAGAATCATTCCTGATTGTTTCTAAAGACCTAGAGACCATCTAGCAGGTAGGTGACAAAGTGAATGCAATACCTGGCCTGGAGGCAGGAAGGTCTAGTTCTAATGTGACCTCAGAAACTAGCTGCAAGACCATGAACAAGTCACTTAATCCTGTTTGCCTTGGTTTCCTCATCTGAAAAAGGCACTAAAGAAGGAAATGTCAAACCAATCCAATATCTTTGCCAAGAAAACCCCAAATAGGTTCATGAAGAGTTGGACATGACTGAACAACAGCAAAGACCAAAGGAAATGATAGATGTCATGTACTTTTTAAAAAAGATTGATGCATATTCAGGGAAATACCTGCAATAAGTAACACAGGGAGGGAAAATATGAAAAAATGCAACAAAAAAGCTATGACTATAGAAAAAATAGTAGCAACAAATTTCATAAATATTTAGAAGAAAAAGTGATTGGAAGAAAACACAGAAACATGGAAAACATTTTATTATTTTGCTAAAATTATTTTGCTAAAAATTATGTTTTCTTTATTTTGATGGTTTGGAGTATATCAAATTTTTAAGAAAGTAATTTTTAAAAAGATTACTAGCAAAGAAAATAATTCTAAAATCATAGTGCTTTTGAATAGATAATATTTGGACTTATTGAAGAAAGTCATTTGGAACTGTGGCTAATTTTTATTCATTTTATTCATTAAATACACACACAATTTTTATTCACTAAATACACACACACACACACACCTGTGCAAGTACCCCTCCATCAACTTTGCTTAGGAGACCTAATAAAACAATATCCTAACAAACATTATTCATAACTTGACTTTTAAAGTTTTTTTAACTACTACTTTAAATGGCTCCTTTCTGTTTAAAGGTGGGGAGAACCTTTGGTTGATATGAATGGGTGCTGAGATGAGGGAGTTGCTATTACTCAGCTGAAGACAATTTCCCATGGGGCTGGATTAACACAGCCCAGTGTATCGGGTTATTCTTTGAAGGTTGAATCCTTACAGAGGAAAGAACCAGAAACATCGGAGGCAGGAAATGAAAGAAAGGTTTGTCTACTGAAAATTGCAGAATCAGAAAAAAAAATTGCAAGTACTTTGAGTTTAAAAGCTATTCCTTTTTTCTCACTACTCACAATGTTCTCTTGTTCCTAATAGTAAAGCACTCTTTCAGAGTATTTTTCCAAGTGTCCTTTTGTATTTACAATTCTTTTCTAACAAAGACCCCTGCCTAACAAGGAGAATGTGCTCTGCTTTTTCTATGAGTCTTTAAAGAAACTTTCATGATTCTCTGGAAAGTCTTCAAAAAATACCAAGTGGTAAAATAAAGGACACTGGAATAAGGAGACCTCAATTTTTGCTCAGTAACTAACTTGTTGTGTGACCTTAGAAAGGTCATTGCCCCACTCTAGACCTCAGTGTCCTAATCTATAGAATGAGGAGGCTTGAGTAGATGACCTGTGAAGAGCCTGTTGTGGCTATAAGATTCTGATGCTGTAACTCAAAGTTTATACTGGACAAAATTTCATGGAATCTTAGCTCTGCTGGTTTTCCCATATAAACATGAGGAGACTGTGGGAAAAAAAACAGCATTCTTGGTAGATCTTGAGAATATGTTGAAGCCATAAAGAAAAAAAAAATCATCTTTATGGAGGAGAGATCACTCAGAGGGAGACCTTGGTTTTAGGTACAACTTTGATATAAAGACTTTCTCTGACTCTCAGTTTCTTTATCTGGAAAATGATAGGGTTGGTTAAGTTGATGTCTCAGATTTCTTTCAGTTCTAATGTTCTGATTTCAAAGTTCTATTAAGGACTTTAGTGCTTAAACCAAAAGGTTTTTTTCCCCCAACCCTTGCTTATTTTGGCAAGAGAATCAAATTTACATCACAGAGCAGATCATTGTGTTTATCTTCAAAATCAATGCAAGTGGCTGGAGTCAAATCCATTGTGCAACCATCCCCATCCATCCACTGAAGTGATCAGATCAGCAATGCTGAGATGTGATCATTTCATGCATGTACAATCAGCCATAATTTGTTTTTGGTTTGTTGTTGTTGTTTTTTCTTTTTTCTCAAACTTTCCCCAAGCTTAGATCAAATGTTACTATTTTCTGTCATGTGGGAGTTTTTTTTTTTTAATGAAATGTACATTATTTCAACAACTAATACTATAGCCTGGTATACATTCTAGGCTGTTTTCATAGTAGGAAGTACTATAAAAGATTGAACCAAGTCTAGCAAGATGGAACTGAATGGGGGAAATGTAAACTCCTTTAGGTGTTTAAATAATCAATTGCATGGGCGGCTAGGTGGCACAGTGAATAGAGCACTGGCCCTGGAGTCAGGAGGACCTGAGTTCAAATCCGGCCTCAGACACTTAACACAAAAACTAGCCATGTCACCTTGGGCAAGTCACTTAACCCCAATTGCCCTCCAAAAAAAAAAGCAAAAAAAAATAATTGCATAAGTACAGAATGGAGAATATGTGGCTAGATGGCAATTCTTATGGAAAAGTTTAGACGGCAGGAGCGCTCCAGGCTACAAGATCAATATAAGTCATAATTGATAGGCAGTTCAAAGTATGGATGAAAAGGTAGACTACATTAAAATACAGGCACAAAAATGGACATTATCATCTCGTTGTACTCTGTTCTGATTATATATTATCTGTTTTTAGTTATGAAAATTTTATTATTTTCAGTGCTTTGCTCTTATAATGCAACTATTAAGCCTTCCTCAGAGAAAATTTTAAAATATTTAAGAATGCATGTGGTAGATGGTGACAGAGAAGCAGGAAGACTACCTGTGCTCCCCCCATAACCACCTCAAATACCTATAAAAATGACTCTAAACAAATTTTAGAGCTACAGAACCCATAAAGTGACAGAGAGAAACAAACCTCCCACTAAAAACAGCCCAGCAGACAGGCAGGATTGGTCCATTGCATCTCGCTGGGAGCAGAGACCAGCTCCACATGAGTCTGTGGCTTTAGCCCCAGGGCAGTCCCAACTCTGGAGTGGACTTTGGGACAGTGAATCACCAGCAGCTGTGGCAGTTTCCAGAATTATAAACCCATAAAGGCCAAAGACAAAGTAAGAGGTCAGTGGACTTTGCGAACAGGGGGTCCAGGAGGGTGATCAAGCCTCTTCCCCTGCAGGGAGAAGTGGCTGAGGTGTGGCACCCACTGCCACATGGCTGCTTCAGGGCTCCTGGCCTGCAGATTGTAGAGGGACCAAGCAAACATTCTGAGGGGTTATCACCTGATTGGATCTGGATTGCTGTCTAGGGTGGATATCCTGGGGTGGGTGAACAGGTGCCAGAGCGTGTGGAGGTTTCAGAGAGCCCAGCCAACTAATAACTCTGGAAGTTGTGAAAACCCCAGAAAATTGGGACAAAGCTCTCCTCTCTGGAAACAGAGTTCTACTATAGCAAAAAGCTCAAAAGTCAAGTAATTGAATGGCAAAATAAGCAAGCAAAGGAAGCAAAGCAAGCACAGCAGTCCAACTTTGGATTCCTTTTTTGGGGACAAAAAAGGATCAAAGCATGGAAAAGGAGGAAGAAAATGAAGTTAGAACTCTTGCACCAAAAGCTTCCAAAAAATATGAACTGTTTACAGGCCATAGAGGAGCTCAAGAAGGATTTTGAAAACTAAGTAAGAGAAGTGGAGGAAAAATTGGGAAAAGAAATGAGAATGACACAAGAAAATCATGAAAAGAGAGTCAACAACCTGATTGAAGAAAATAGCACCTTAAAAAATAGACTAACTCAAATGGCAAAAGAGGCTCAAAAAGGCAACGAGGAAAAGAATGCCTTATAAAACCAAATTTGCCAGATGGAAAAAAGAATCTTAAAAGCTCACTGAAGATAATCATTCTTTCAGAATTAGATTGGAGCAAATGGAAGCTAGTAACTTTATGAGAAATCAAGATACTATTAAACAGATTCAAACAACTGAAAAAATTGAAGGCAATGTGAAATATGTCATTGGAAAAACCACTGAACTGGAAAATAGATCCAGGAGATATAATTTAAAAATTATGGGACTACCTGAAAGCCATGATCAAAAAAAGAACCTAGAAATCATCCTTCAAGAAATTCTCAGAACTAGCTGTGTGACCTTAGGCAAGTTACTTAACCCAATTGCACTCCAAAAAAAAAAAAGCAAAAAAAGAAGAAGAAGAAGTTCTCAAGGAAAATTGCCCTGATATTTTAGAACCAGAGGGCAAAATAGTTGTTGAAAGAATCTACTGATCACCTCCTGAAAAAGATCCCAAAAAGAAAACTCCTAGGAATATTATAGCCAGATTCGGAAATTCCCAGATCAAGGAGAGAATATTACAAGCAGCCAGGAAGAAACAATTTGAATATTGTGGAAACACAATCAGGATAACTCAGGATCTGGCAGCTTCTACAGTGAGGAATTGAAGGGCTTGGAATATGATATTCTGGAGGTCAAAGTAGCTGGGATTAAAACCAAGAATCACTTACCCAGGAAAACTGAGTATCATGTTTCAGGGGGAAATAATGGTCATTAGATACAAGAAGCAAGAGAAGCATGAGAAGATAAAAAGGGAAAAGAAATCATAAGGAACTTATCAAAGTCAAACTATTTACATTCCTATATGGAAAAATGATAATTGTAACTTATTAAGCTTCTCAGTATGAGAATAGTATAAGGGAATAGAAATGTGTGTGTATATGTCTACATACATACATATGTCCATATAGGAGGGTATGTGGGCATATGAATAAATATGTGAGTGTGTGTGTATTTATGTGTACAGGTATACATAGACCAAGGGCACAGGACTGGTTGTACATGAAGGGATGATACTTAAAAGGTAAAATTGAGAGGTGAGAGAGGAATATAATGAGAGGAGATAGGGAGAGACAGAATGGGGTAAATCATCACATATAGAGGAGGTAAGGGAAGAAGACTGTTACAATGGAAGGGAAGAATAGGAAGGCAAAGATGAATGGGTCAAACTTCTCTCATTGAATTTGGCTTAGGGAGGGAATGACATATACACTAAATGGCGTATCTTGCCCTACAGGAAAGTAGGGGGGAAGGGATGAGGGAGGTGGTGATAGAAGGGAGGGTAAGTTGGGGGGGAGGGTAGGTAGCAGGACACACTTTTGAAAAGGGACACGGTTAAAGTGGAGAATATAACAAGTGGTGGGCAGGATAGGATGGAAGGAAATGCAGTCAATCTTTCACAATATATCCACTATGGAAATGTTTTGTGTAGCTACACATGTACAACCTATATTGAATTGCTTATCTTCCCAGTAAAGATGGGTGATGAGGGAGGAAGGGAAAGAATTTGGAGTCCAAAGTTTTAAAATCAAATGTTTAAAATATATATATATAATATATATATATAATATATATATAATTATTTTTTTACATGCAACTGGGAAATATGATATATGGGTACTGGGGTACAGAGATCCATCTTGCCCTACTGGAAATTAGGAGGGGGATATAGGAGAGAGCAGATTGGGGGAGGGGGTATACAGTGAGATTGCTGTTTTGGAGTGGTGGGTTGAGGAAAGTTGGGGAGAAAATTTGTAACTCAAAGTCTTTTGTAAATGAATGATGTAAACTAAAAAATAAACAAAATTTAATTTAAAAAAGACTACATGTGGCAGTGAAGACCCCCAATCTCTCAATTGAGAAGAATAAGGTTTGTTTCCCTCCTAGTTCCTCCAGACTTATCTAGACCTTAAGCTCATTACAGGTTATTGTCATTCAACTGCTTTTCACTGTTATTATTACTTATATTATTGTAGTCTCCTCATTTTTCTCTCTTGCTTTCTTCATTTGACCACACTTCAAATGAATTCTCCCATTTACCTTTTCCTCATTTGTCATTTCTAATGGCACATGATATTATTACATTCATATAACCCAATTTGTTCAATCATTCTCTAATTATTGGTACCCTTTTTGTTTCTAATTATTTCTTTGGTTTAATTTGGTGGACTTTGATGTCCCTTCTAATCATGATATTCTTGCATTTTGAAGTAATAGAGGTATTCCTGCATCACTCAATTCCACAAGGTCAACTTTAGATAAATATGTCTAATTTTTGGTAAGAAGTAAAGAGTATGGTAGTTAGTAAAAAAGTGGACTATTTATGCCACATGAAACTTTCAGAGGCTGGTAGATGTCTCTCATCTCCTGGGAATATTTGACCCATGGAAACTTAAATATGTATAAAATTGGGAATTTAGGCACTGAAGACATTAGAAAGCCCTATTTTATCATCCCAAACTAACTATATCCTTTCTTTCCTTTCTCTGACCCAATATCACCCAGATGCTTTGCATATAATAGGAATTTAATAAATGGTTATTGAATTCAATTGAATTTAAAAAATGCCATGTATTGAACTGGTAATCTGAAGTTGCCACAGCCAAGACCTATGCGTGGTAAACCCATTATTTTCAAACAAGGAGAATAATTTTTCCCTTCATTTTCCTATGACACTGCCAACTTTCCTGACTAGACCCAATATTAAATTTAGCTTCAACACAAAAGAATATTTGAGAATGTGGTGAGGATAACTACAAGAATTATCATAAGTACCTTATTGATTGTTTTTGTTCCCATGGAGAAAAAATGCTTTTGTTTAATAAATTGAATTTAGTTTTGCTATGAGAAATGTGCTACTTAAAGTTTTACAGGATGAATTTTTGAAAATCAAAGTTCTGTAAATGGGAGAATGACTCAAAATTCACCAGCATATGGATGACTAATCCAGCACAATGGCACCTTACTGACACTGAAAGTCAGCAAAACTTAAAAGGAAACTACTCCCAAGAAAGATTTGCATGTTAGAAGAATGTAACTCATTGCTTTGCTTCTAGAATTATTGACTAACTGGGCAGTAACTGCTGAAAATGAGAAAATCTAGTGCATCTAATGGCAAACATAGAGGAACAGGTTCTATATACAGTCTCCCTTCATTGTGTAGGTTGATAAATTTATCTGAACTTTAGTTTTCCACTATGCATCAAGGAGTTATTCTCTCTTTTTCCTCCCATTTAACAACAGAGTAATCAGATGAACCAGATGAATTAATTCTCCCAGGGGAAAAGATTCTTGCAGAAGAGAGGAGAAATCTTTGTCTCAGAAACATAGTATTTTTAAACTGGGTTGCAAACCATTTTTGTGGCCTCTATACTAAAATGGGCTAGAATCAAGGATTTCCATAATCTTTTCTCTGTGTTCTAGTCCTATCATAAACCCTTCCTCCATTCAAGAACTCTATTTTAATTTAGTAAAGAATTTAGCAAATGTTAAGTGCAAAACAAAGCATTGTATTGCATCTTGGGGAAATACCAAATAGTCTCTCTCAGGAATATGTTAGCTATTGGACATGTCAGATACATGAATATTTTGAATGAATATGTGAATTTATCAGACAAAAAGATATGTCAAATGAATAATTAAAATTTACAACTACACATGACAAATAGGTGGGAGGGATCACTTTTCAGTCAATCAATCAAGAGGTATTTATTAAGGGCCTACTACATTCCGACCTCTGTGCTAGGTGTTAGAGATAAAAGCACAAAGAATGAAAAAATCCTCACAAGGAACAGTAAGGGCTTCATAGAGGAGGAACTATCTACAATAGACTTTAGAGGATGAATCCTACTTCAAAATGTAAGGGTGGAGACATCACAGGCATGGGGACAAGTGCAGGGGAGGCATGGAAATGGAAAAGCATGGTGTCTGTGAATGGAGATCACAAATTGTTCAATTGGAGTAGAAAACATAAAGGGGAGAAAGATTTATATGATTTCTATAATTTTAGTACTGGAAAAGACCTTATAGATCATTTAACAACATTTGATACCTCAGCTGAAAGATTGTCTTTCCTCCTTAAATTTTTCCAGAGCATTTTCTCTGGATATCCTTTTTGCCATCATAATATTTTTACCTTGCATTATATTTATCTATGTAAATGTTATTTTCTCCTATTAAGCTAGAAGCTCCTTATGGGTAAGGACTATGTCATTTTTAACCTTTCGAATTCAAGCACCTAGCATAATACCTTGCACATAATAAAGGTTTAATAAGTGTGAATTAAATTTTGAATGAGAAAATTGAGGCTCTAAGATGGAAATAATATGATAAAGGTTGTATAGGTGGTTAGTAACAGAATGAAAACTAGAGCCCAGCTTGACTGAAGTCTAGGTAGCTACCCAAAAGCACAGCCTGGCTATAGTCCAAATTGAAATAGAATGTGAAACACAAAGTATTCTCTCACAAAAAGCCATGAAAAAAATCGAATTTATTCATATATATTTTATTATTTTGACTCTCAACCAATGAGAGTCAAAATATGAACACTTGTTTTTATCATCTACCTCTACCTTCTTCCAGAATGAGCTCTTCACATTTAATGACATAATTGTGGAATTAAAACAACTGTCCTCTATTGAGACAAATGTGGCTTTGAGTGAATCCAGAAAAATGAACAATTTTCCTCACATCACCAATCAAATAGATTTGATTGTTGGTACATGAATATCACAATCAATTTGACAATTAGAATTTTCCAAAACAAAAGATGGCTTAGCAGTTGGAACAGTGACATTCTCTTTTAGCAGAGAGCCACTGGACAATTTATTATTTAATGCCTGCTCTAATCCCTTCTCTGAAGGCTTAATAATCAAGTGTGAGCATAATAATAACAAAACCCTTCAGACATTCAGATAGTCTCACCTAAAAAGATGATTTGCCATCTGTATTAAAACTTATCCATGAGGAAGACAATAAAATGTGCCTTCTTTTTCACTCATAATAATAATGCTAATGACATTTATATGGCATTTTCAAGTCTACATAAATTTATATGTAGTGACAAAAGTTCACTAACATCCAGCCATCAATAAAATCTAAACTTCCACTGAAGTCACACTCCAGGGTCTGGTTAGAATTGAACTGGACCTCACTGGCCATCTAGTCCAGTTCCTGTATGTGCCCATCACACCCAACAAGTGGCTATCCAGTCTCTGCAGAAAGACCTCAACTGAAGGGAAACCCACCTCCCTCTAAGGCAGTCCATTTCATCTGATTTGGTCTCGATGGTCTCAGTCTCTTATTTCCTAACATCAAATTTAAATTACCTTCTCTACAGAAGATGCTTTCTAGTTGTGTAATCCAGAGTAAGTCACTTACCATCACTCAGCCTGTTTCCTCATCTATAAAATGGGATAAAAATAATACCCATGTCACAGGCTTATTGTGAGTATTAAATGAAAAATATATATATATATAAAACACTTTGCAAACCTTACAACTCTATATAAATAACTCAGAATATCAACATGGAGCTGCACAAGATTCTCTCATTTTACAAATAAGGAAACTGAGACACAGAGAGGTTAAGTGATTTGCCCAATGTCCTACATGCTCCAGAGGCAGGATCTGAAATCAGATTCTCTAACTTCATAGCTAGTGCTCTTTTCATTGGATCACCTTAACTACCTCTCACAGGAACTAGTTCTGCCCTCCTGGGCCATTCCCTCTTCCACGTGAATGTCCTTCAGATAATTGAAGGCAGCTCTCATATTCTTCCTAAGTCTTCACCTCTTCAGGTTAACCCTACCTATTTCCATAACCATAATCATTCCAAGAAACTCATGTGGTATGAATCTGAAGTTCATAGAAGCTATGCAAGCAAAAAAAGCTCCTACTGGTCCCACCCAGCTAGAAAAAGCATGACGATAGACCAATCCAAGTGAGACTGATCATCAGAAATTTGGTCAACAAGTGATGGATTTTTTTTTTTTGTTCACTGTTTTGAAGAGATCATTTACTAAGACATGAGGAAATGGTGTTGCAATAAGCATTAGTGTAGAGTAGAGATTTTTAACCCATTGCCTAAGAACTTAAAGAAATATTTGATAATTGTATCTTCAACATAGTTGTTTTTTTGTACCCATATACATTTTATTTTATGCATCTAAAAATTATTCTTTTGTGTAAGGAGTCCATAAGTTTCACCAAATTGTCAAAGGGGCCATGACAATAAGACTAGAAAATCCTGCTATGGAAAGAATAGCCTTTTCTAGATGAAATTGGGATCTTTTAAAGAATTGAAGATATATAAAGAATAAAAATACAAAAGATCATTTTACCGGGTTACCAGGATATACACTGAAAAGAAATCAGATGCAGATTACAGGTCCTAATTATGGCCCAATAAAGCCCTGCTACAGTACTAGCACTTTTCATACCCTGACTTTTATTTTATCTTTTCCATTATTGGAAAAGCTGTGAGTTGAGTTTCCTTGAGATTTGAAAATCAAAGAGAAAAATCCATTCAGTTCTTAGAACAATTAGCTAGATAAGTGTCTCTAGAGCACCGCTAGCTTTGACTAAAACATTCCGCTTGCCCAGTAAAATATATAGCTGTCACGAAAGAGGAAGGGTTATCCTTCACTGCTCCATGTAAGAATTATGGAAGCAGGACAGGAATGAGTTGTGGGGACAATAGCAAAGCTATTGCTCAAGAGGACTAATGGCATTTTCTCTCTCATGGTAGCTGAGCCAGAAAACCAAAAATGTCAACAGTTATTTTAAAAAGAGAGAAAGAAACAAGTTGGGAATAGAAGTCTATTTAAATAATGTACATGACCCCAGGTTTGCAGATAGGTTCCAAAAATCCTTCCATTCACCAATCTCAGCATTTTCATCTGTCCTCTTTCAGAAGCTAAAAACTTTAAAATAATATGTCTGATGAGGAGGGGTTTCTGTAAGCCTGAAGAAATACTATTTTCCTTCCTGTAGGTTTTGGTTTCAATTTCTACCAAAGTTTTTTTTTTTTTCTTGTTACTATCCTGTTTTTTCTTCTGGTCCACTCAAATGAATTTGAAAGCCTGACACACGCCAGTAAATTCAACATTGTCCATTTGAACAAACTCCTAAAAACGAAAGCAGATAAAGATATGGAACCAAAAAAAAGATATATTCCAATCAATATTACTATTTCCAAAAAGAACTTAACCAATAGAAAAGTTACCACAATGAGGACTCTGAGAGTTCAGAAAACACCTTTGTCAGTAAACGGTCAACCTCTTTGCCAAGCAGAAAGAGATGAGAGCCAGGCACAGTACTATCTCGGAGTACAAGCTTTCTTGAAAATCTCCGTGGAGGAAGATAATGGAAATATATGATAAGTATCACCTCACAAATATATCAGTATTAAAATATTTGTGACTGTTGTTCATTTATTTTCATAAATTCTTTATAGAGGATGTACCCAATGAATTGGAGACCTACCTTCCCCTGACTCTTTTAAACACCTAATGAAATAGTAAAAAGCACTTGAAGAAAATAAAATCTTGGAGAGGTAGCTTAACCCCTGATTCCAATAAGCCAAGATGTACAATGGAATGTGCACTAATTTTAGAGATGAAATATCTTAGTTAAAATCTCGCCTTGGTCACTGCCTGTGTAATTTTGGGAACGTTACTTAACCTCTTTCTGCCTCAGTTTCCTTGTCTACTAAGTGAAATTTCACTATATGACCTTTAAGGTCCCTATAAGCTCTTAGTTTGTGATCCTATGAAGTCATATTATTCCAAAAGTGTTTACTGGCATACCTTGGAGATATTGCAGGTCCAGTTCCAGACCACTGCAAGAAAGCAGATATCACAATAAAGTGAGTCACACAAAGTTTTTTGTTTCCTATTGCATATAAAAGTTCTGTTTACACTACAGTGTAGTCTATTAAGTGCACCATAGTATGATGTCTAAAAAATGTGCATACCTTAATTAAAATATTTATTTATTGCTAAAAACTCCTAACCATCATCTGAGCCCTCACCAAGTTATAATCTTTTTTGCTGCTGATGGGTCTTGCCTGCTAACTGATCAGGGTGGTGGTTGCTAAAGTGGTTGTGGCAATGTCTTAAAATAAGACAGTGAAATTTTTCACATCAATTGACTTTCCTACACTTGACCACTTAAGGGGAATAGTAGGGTTATTAATTGGGCTAATATCAATATCTTTGTGCCTCAGGAAATAGGGAGGTCCGCCTTTATTGAGTTCAAAGTTAATGACACCCCAAAACAACTACATTAATAACATCAAAGACTACTGATCACAGATCTCCATATCAGTTATAATAATGTTGAAAAATTTAAAATTTTGCAAGAATTACCAAAATGTGACACATAGACATGATGTGAGCACATGCTGTTGGAAAAATTGCACTGATAGACTTGTTCAACATAGGGTCACCATGAACCTTAAATCTGTAAAATAAAAAAAAAAACACAGACAAAAAAACCCTCAAAATCTGCAAAGCACAATAAAACAAGGTATGATGAAGTTATCACAGTCAAGAAAGCAGTTGCTATTGCCAATTACCCTAATCAGTTCAGCAGATCTCTCTCACTTTGAGGTCATACTATAATAGAATTCCAAGTTCCTGAATACACATAGGTGTTTCTAAACAGATCCTCATATTAAAGAGCCAACTATTTTGTAAGAGGAAAAAGCAGAGAGAGATGTTAGCAAGGGAGAGTAGTAGTTTGCAGTATAAGCATTTAAGTTTGGTGGCATAATGAATTCTAGGATGGGAATCAATCTCTGCTCTCCACCCTCAACCCTCCACATTCCACTGTCTTCACCAACAAAAGAAACTTAAGACCCAGAAAAGAAAGCCCTCACTGCCAAAGTCCTTGTCAAATGAATTAGAGATAAATATGGTTTAATTCACAGAAGTACTAAGGAAGACCTCTGTGTAAAGAGAGAAGTATACCTCAGGAGGCTCTGGTTACCTGGGTAGGTTTTCCTATGTGTATGTCTGTCTTCCCCTGTGCTGTGTTATTTGTATTCTTGGAAATAGTGAACAATAAGATATATTTTAATCACCATAAGAGAAACATAGGAAGACCTCCAGTATATTGGATAGATTCTCTATGAAGAATTTATGAAAATAGACAATAATCATAAAAACATAATGCAATACAATAAACATTATTAAGCATTTACCTGTGTCAGGCACTGTGCTAAGCATTAGAAATACGACTAAGAAAAATACAGTGCCTGCCCTTGGAGATCTTACAGTCTAATGGGGAAGACAACACACAAAGAGATAGCTAAAAGGGGATGGGGTAGGGAGAAGTTAACAGGACCAAGGGCATGATAATATATCATGAACTGGGATCCAAAGAGTGCAGTTATGGGGAAATGAAAAGTTTTCTAGATTTCTGCAATGTCCTTGTATAGAGAATTTGGGAGGAGGATTTTTATGTTTTGGTTTTGATTTTGTTTGTTTTGTTTTGCTTTGGTCTCTTCCTTTGCCCTCCAGTCCACCGATCAATAGGGCAGAGGCTACTGAGGGTTCTGATAAGATGTGGATACCAAAGCTGATGAATTTTCTGGTGATGAGTTTCCCTGAGGAAGTGGAGGGTGGGGAAAGGGATGGTTTGAAAGAGGGATGATGATGCTAGAGTGAAATTCAAAGAGTGTGGCTGAAAGATAAAAAGGAGAAAGAAGGCATGGAAGCTTTTGCCCTGTGGTGGAAGAAGAAATCCTCCCAATCCTTCCCATATCAGTAACATCATGGAAATACTGAAGTATTAACATATTTGTTAGGTGATACTAATCATGTATTTCCATTATCTTCTTCCTCAGTGTTTTGCAAGAAAGCTTATACTCCAAACAACTACTCTCCCTAGCTATCATCTCTCTCTGCTTGGCAAAGATAAAGAATGTTTATCTGGCAAAGGCAGTTGAATTCTCAGACATTTTGCAGGAGACTAGATGGCAAGTACATGGGAGACTTTGGGTGTAGCACACACCAAAGGAGTTGAATAGTGATGATGCTATTTTCAAGAGCTCAGTGACAGCTGTGAGCTAAACAACACCTGCTATGCCCTTCCCTATTTTCTTAGGTATGTATGTGCCAGAGGTCCCAAAAACCTGACAGATGGAGCCTATGAGCACATAGGAAATGGAACAGATCCACTAGTGTTTTTATATTGATCTCTTCTCGTCAACAATAATGGTCCAATTATCACTTAGTTCCAAATGTTCATTGTGGGGTAAAAAATATTTAATGATACTTAAGATGGGAAAGATAAACAAATGTATATAGAAAAAAAATCATCCTGCAGACCCACATAACTATAAAGGCATTCTGTTCTAGTATTCTAAGGTTTTTTTTTAAAGATGATTTTGAACAGACAGGTTTTTAAATGTTGCTTTTCCTGAATAAGAAAAAAGAATGCAGTACAGAAGACATGTGCTGCCTTTCTGCGTGCCAAGTCTACCAGGTACCAGCACTCCCAGATCTGTAGACACTGGCCGCAAGACTGCCTGAAAGCTGTATCCCACAAAATAAAAATTCCTTTTTGGTTTGACAAAGTTTTTTGTAAGAATTGTAAAGTAATTGGACTATAAGGAGAAATTTTTAGTTCAACAGAAACATATAAATCAATCCAAAAATATGTCCTGAATGTAGTCTTGGGTTGCTGCAAACCAGGATCACAGAGGCTTTGGAAACCCCTCTAATATGATGAAGATTTTTCATGGACTTCTGAGAAAGTTTGTGTGGGGGTTTCAGTGATCTTGAGATTCCAGACGGGAGATGGAGAACTAGACTAAGAAGAATGCCAATAAGTTCATAGACCAAGAATAAGATGAGAGTGTGTGTTAGGATTGGAACAGAGCTGAGACTGGACTGAATCAGCAGACACGACAATTCATTGATGAGAGGAAAGTCAAAGGAAGTCAAAGGTTTCTTTCTAGGCTTTGGCACTCCCAGAAAACAATACTGCAAAAATTTCTTCCATAATCTAAATGCCAGTCCTTTTCTTCAGCATATAATTCCAGACAACCATCCTAGACTCTTAGCTCCAAATGAACTTCATATATTCCACACTAGAAAGTTTCTTCAGCATATAATTCCAGACAACCATCCTAGACTCTTAGCTCCAAATGAACTTCATATATTCCACACTAGAAAGCTTTTCCCACCAATTAAGTCAGTTGAGGCACTGAGGATACAAATAGAAAAGAATAGTCCTTGACATCAAAGTGGATGTGTAAGCAAACCCTAAGAGGTGTGAGAAAATGGAAACCTCTCTAACCCAATAAACATTACCACCCCTCCCTCTGCTATACACATCTCATCTTAATCTCTAGAGTCAAAGACCTCTGTAATATTCTCATCAATTTCCAAAATTAAGTTTTCTTTGTGGTTGCTTTAGTCCTAACTCCAGGAAAAAACTGTGGAAAACTCTTTTTCCATGAGAAAAGCTTTCCCTCTTTCAATCTCAAACTACAAATTTATAGACTTTGCTAAAATAGCTGTAAATGGCCATGTAATATATTAGTAGTATCAAGTAACATAAAATGCAAAGAAACATTCAAATAAAATACAGACACCTACAATGATGTTCTCAGGTTACATCACTTTCTTCCAGCTGCTTTGAGAGGGTCGTCCTTCACAGGCTGGCTCCAGCCTTGTTTTCCTAGTTTATTTTCTATCACTTCTCCTCACACATTCTTCATTACTGCCAACTGATCAACTTGCTATTCCTTATATAAAATGCTCCATTTCTTATTTCTGTGTCTTTGCATAGGCTGTCTCCCATGCCTAGAACACTCTCCCTCCTCTTGCCCTTGGAATCACTGTCTCAGCTCAGTAAAATGCAAAATCCTTGAGGGCAGGGCCAGTATCACTTTTATATTTCTGTCTGTGGCTCTTTGCATAGTTCCTGATACAGAGCAGGCATTTAATAGATGTGTTTTTTTGGTTGATTCGGGGAAGAACAGATCATTCTGTGCCTCTTGGTTCAAAAGTGTTAGTTGTTAACTATGATATTGTTACCCAAGGGTGGTTGAAATGAGAAGGCGTTGTGACATGGTTATAAGCAGAAACTGGGGTCTCACCTGACATTTGAGTGGTGAAGTGGATGGGATAATGGATTTAAAGTCAGGAAAATCTGAGTTTGAATCCTCTTTCAGATGCTTTTTACCTCTATGACCTTATGTATTAACATCTCAGCCTCAGTATCCCAATCTGTAAAATGAAATAACAACACAATTAACAGATTATTGTGAGGATCATATGACAAAGTATATAAAGTACTTTGGAAATCATAAAGTACTATATAAATACAAGCTGTTATAACTATAACATTTCTACAGGAATGGTCTATGAGAACATTGAGGGAATCCTTGATGAAAACTTATTTTTTCCTACAAAAGACTTCATTTTACTGTCACAAACCAGTTGCGTTGTAGGGAATATAAGCTTCCTCTGTATTTGAAATATTGAGCATTTGATAGAGTGGAAAAAATTGAACCTTGACTCTGGCTTTAAAGTATATACCATCATTTTTCATTTTCCATTTCAGACTTAAACACAGAGATAATTTTGTTGACTAATTCAGTAAGTGTTGATATCAAGGAAAGTGATGCGATAATCCATTACCCAAAATAATTTGTTAATATCATGAAATTGATCTATATAATAAAAAATTGATAAAATGATTTTCTATTGATGGTGAGAATCATTAAATTCTCCTACTGATAGATGCCATTATATGACAAAAGTTATTATTTTAATCATTTATAATCTAAAATATATATGAGCATCTCTCTCATACACACACACACACACACACCAACATAGCCATTAAACTAGATTTTTATTTCAGAATGCCTGACTTCATGATCAGAAAATGTGAAGACCTATTCCACCATTAAAGGAAAGCCTAAGTAGCTTCATTGGGAGCGAGAATTCTCCAAGACACTTACCAATACCTTTTCCAAATTCTATTTTGAATTCCAAGGGAGATAGACTCTACATTTTGCCTGTGGAGAGTCGAATATCCTACCCAAGCCTAATCTCTCCACTGAAAGTGCAAGTGCCATGCTGGTACAACCTCTTCCTGAGCTCTTCTTCCTCTTCTAGTCATTCTTATGCCCACTCCTGATGACCAACTCTACCTAGTTGGCCTAATCTGCATTAGGCCATCCCATTGCTTCCTCTGGAACTTCTGTTCTTAACAAATTCCCTTACCTCCCTGAACTTTTCAAACAATAGTCCTTACAATTTCTTGCTTTAACCAAAATCTGGCTCCAACTCATAAGGATCCCACTTCCCTTTCAATGTTCCACTGATGAGCACTCATTCTTCTAATTTATCCTATTCATGAGGTCAGGAGAAAGGATGATTCTGGTCCTTACTCTTGTCTGACATTTCCTCCACTACTATGCCTTAATGATATTTTGTCTTTAAAGGTCTTTGAAGTCATCTGTACATGATGCCCTACCCATATTCTTCTCTCACCACAACCTTAGTTTACCCTGAAATTGTTTCTCATTGGGTTTTCCTATTGTTGTTGTATTGGTTTTTGTTTGTTTGTTTTTTAACTAGCACAGGGATGGAGAACTTGTGACCTCTAGGCCACACGTGGCCTTCTAGGTCATTGGGTGTGGCCTTTTGACTGAGTCAAGTTGTATAGAACAAATCCTTTTATTAAGGGGATTTCTTCTGTAAAGTCTGGATTCAGCCAAAGGGCCACACCCAAGAACCTAGAGGGCCATATGTGACCTTGAGGCCACAGGTCTCCCGCAACTGAGTCCTAGCCCCATCTCAACAGGCCTTCTTTTCCAAGTCTGTGAAACCTCATCCCTTAATAAACTCTACCATGTGATTTTTCCATTCCTGCTCTAATGTCTTCCCTGTGTCTCTATCTCTGTCTTTCCCTGTCTCCCTTACTCTCTCTCTCAATATAAATATCTATATACCTATACCACTATCTCTGTGTGTGTAGACAAAGAGATAGTAAAGCAGGGACTGTTTTGCTTTCTTTTGTAATTTTAATAAATTAGCATAATGACTGACCAAAAAAAAAGTCAACACTTAATAAATGATTACTGATTAATTGATTGACATATAGCAAGACAATTAGCTCCTCTAAATAATTCTCTTGGTCAAATGGTAAAAAGAATGGACAGGGGTGAACAAGAAGGAACTGAGCTAGATTGCCTTTGAACAATTGCTCGTGGCTTTCAATGATTCTAAATTTTATGCCACTTTGAAAATTTTTATCTTTAGCACCATCTTCCTCAGTGATGCTATAGTATATGAATTCTGAAGCCCTTGGTCTCATAAAACTAAAAATTATCAATTGCAAATAAAATTAAAGTTAATACAAAGCCTAATGTAATGATTCCGAAAGGCTATAAACAGGAAATAGCAAATCGTCAAGTATAAGTCATGTTGCTAAAGTGTTTAAAGGACATTATGGCTAGCAGGTGCAACCTTGCTGGGAATCTTTTCACGATAGCTCTAGTTATCCCTGCACTCCTCTTCCCTAAATTACCTTTGATTTCCTATGAGTTTACATGTTGTCATGCAAGGGATAAAGTATGGGACCTGAGTTCAATTCTGATAAAGACACTTGCTAGTAGTGTGACCTTGGGCAAGTCACTTAACCTCTCTAAGCCTTAATTTCTTCATTTGCAAAATGGTAATAATGGAAGTACCTACCTGATAGAGTTTTTGTGAGTATCCTAGGAGATAACACATGCAAAGTACTTTGTAAGCCACAAAGTATTATGCAAATACTAGCAATCATCATCACCATCATAATGATTAGTTATTATTAGTATTAATATTATTGGTTTCATTATTATCTCCAAGTAGAATATATGTGCCATGAGGGTAGGAATTTTTTTCCCATGGTTGTCTTTATATTTCCAATGCCCAGCATAATGACTTTCACACGCTTAATAAATGTCCAAGGCAATTGGATTGAAATGAATATATATTCTTAATATTGAACTGGACCTATGATTTCAATGGCATGACCACTCTCAATATGGGAACTTCCTTTACCTGTACATATGGACAATTTTTTCTGTAGCATGGTGTCTTAGAAAGGTGTCTGGGGTTCTGAAAGGATAACTGATTTTCCCAGGTTCACGTAACACTTATATTTATCAGAAATAGGAATGAAACCTTGCCTTAAGAGAATATATATGAGACCTGAAAAGAAGGCAAACTGAGAGAGAAGAGACAACTCTGTGAAAAGAGTAATAGGAAGTCTCTGGCATGTTTGATAGAAGCTCCATGGATCTTTTTATGAGAAAGGATAGAAAAGGGTCCTAAAAATCAAGAATATATGGAAAGTTTGATATGTACATTGGTGAAGGTAGTCTCCACACCCAAGAAATACCTAAATGCCAAAAGAAATTTTAGCTTTGAAAGTACACAGAGTAGGGGTTAAGTCATTCAGTTTTGAGCTTCATATATAAACACCAAAGGACATTTCTTTCCTGGTGAATAGATTGTTTTTTCCCAGCATAATTCATACTGAGTCACATAGCATTGTTTTCAACTAATTTACCTTAGCAGACTGACTGACACCATTTTAGCTAAAATTTATGTCAGGAAATTGGCAATAAAATTTCCACTTTGAAATAATTGTATTTCAAATGGTCATAACACTGGGTGCTTAAAACTAATTTCTTTCTCACTATTCCCCCATCATTTGGAACTCTGAAGGAAAATCCATTCTTACAATAAGTTTGTACCAAAAGAACAGCAATTGCAAATAAGTGAATGCCAAATGAAAGATGCCCCAGATTATCTGAACTACACCATTTTTGTCTAGTTTATAATTGAATATCCCCTAAAAGTTTTGCTCAGGCCTTATTTATTTTCACACTGAAGTTCCATTAGGGTTCTTCATTGTTTACAACCTTATGAATATCATGAAAGTGGCATAAAATTCAAGAAATATATATGTGTATATGTATGTATGTATGTAAACACACACATTGAAAAAAATGGATTGTCATTATCATTCCATTCTGAGACAACTGGAAATGGTACAGAACGGGAGGGGAAAAGTAGTGGGGGAAGAAAAAAACAAGGAAAAAATTTCCATTTATCTGCTCTATATTCAGAAGTAAAAGTGGTTTCTATGTCTGAGCTGAATGAAAGCCATCAAAGCTGAAAAGTATTTAGGAGATGATTTGATACTGAGATATGTGCTGCATACGATTCAATGAAATTATTTCTCGGAATGCACAGCACACTGCCTGTATCTCTCCTACATCCTTGTCACATTCAAATTTGCCTTCGAGTTATTTGTGTGAATGTATTATATCACCTACTAGATTATAAGCTCCTTGAGGAAGGAGACTGTACATTATTCATCACTGTATCCCCAATGGCTAACTCAGTGTCCTGTGCATAGTAAGTGGTTAATAAAAGTTGTTTTGAATTGAATGGAATGTAGAAGATAGACATCCGATTGCTTCCTATTCAAAGCTGACACTTTGGAGGGTAGATAATGATATGTTGATAAAGCATTTTAAGGTTTACAACATTTTTGGCTCACCCTTGTGAGGTTGGAAGCATAAGGCTTATTATCCCCATTTTGTGGATGAGGAAATTGAAAATGGAGGAGGGATTTGACTTTACTCTGGGTTAAACAAGTAATAAATAAATACATAGGTGTTTATTTCTGTATTCACTTATTTATATTTATTCATAACATGGTTTTTTACCTAGGTCTTCTGATTTCAGACACAACAATCCTTGCATAACATCGTAGCATGGGTGGCAATTCTTTCATCCAATGTATCAGCTTTGTCACTCTCAACTTTAGTATGCATCTCATGTATATTTTCATTGGAGTATCATGGTTCACATCCCACCCAGCTATCTGTCCTAGCTATCCAAATACTTCCAGTGTCCTGCTTCTTCTTCTACTTAATTGAACCACCACAAAAAAGGGGTGGTATTATTCTTTGGATTAATGAAATCAGAGCAAGAATTTAAAAGCAGATGCATCTGTTTAGGAGAGGGGGCAAATACGCAGTTGGATGGCAAGATGAATGGAATGGATGACTATATGGGATCTGGAATATGGTCTAAAAGGATCTTTTCAGACAACTATATAGATACTGTGGGCTACTTGAGTTTTTGCTCACTCGGATACTCAAGAAATCTCAGTCCTAATGTGGAAGTTCCAAATCTGAGTGGATTAATTCTACCAGTACTGACATAGTGAGACTGTTCCTGCAAAGGTATGTCAATTGATTGCCTTCTAACAACTCTCATTTCCTGTGATTTCCTTCTCTGATCACCACTGTCATATATGTACTATCTATCCCTATTAGAATTAGGCTCTTGGAAGGAAAGAAGTATTTCACTTTTATGTTTGTACCTACAATGCATAGCATAGTTCCTGGCTCATAGCACTAAACTGATTTTTTAAAATTCAATCAAGTTTTAAAAAACTTTCTAAGAACTAGGCTACAGACAAAGGTCCAGTTCACTTAACTAGAAGTTTTTTCTGCTTCAGTTCAGTCGTTTCAGTCACATCTGAGTTTCTGTGACCTAGTTTGAGGTTTTCTTGGCAAAGACACTGAAGCTGGTTTGCCCTTTCCTTCTCCAGCTCATTTGACAGATATGGAAACTTCCTGACTCCAGGCACAGTGTTCTATCTAATACACCACTTTGGTATTCCATAAATTGTTATTAATCGATTAATCCCTGAGTCTAATATTTCAAATCAGAATGATTATAATGACAATTATTAATAATAATTTATATAGTGATTTATTTTGCATAGGGCTTTACATAGCACTTTGTCATTTTCTCTTAGCCTCAGCACAACACTGGTAAGCAGATTGTCTAGCTACTTTGTGCCAGACTTGTGATTCCATCATTGTGGGAAGCATCCTTTTCGGAATCCCTTGACATTGGGGCAGATGAACAACTCACCTGTCATTTATTGTCTTAGGTGACTTGCTCGTTACCATTATGTATAAGAAGGACTTGAACCCAGATCTTTCTGACTCCAAGGTTGACTCTCTATCAGCTATGTAACACTGGTTGCCATGTATTAATATCAGACTTTGATAGATCAAGAAATCTGAGACTCAGAGAGATTAAGTGATTTGCCCATGGCCAAAAAACTAGCTAGTAAGGGTCAAAGGTTGGCACTGAGACCTGCAGTATCATAATATTGTCATCAGGGCCATAGCTTTCCATCTGAAAGTTTGTCAGAAGCCTGAATAAAAATTCAAATTATCTATCTTAGGTCTACAGAATTTTCCTCACCTGCTGATCTAGTAACCCTGTGAAATGAGATTAAATTGGGATCATATTTTCATGATAAACCCATGTTAACTATTGATGATCAACACTATCCTTTCTTGGTTCTTATAATCCATTTATTCTAGAATTTTTTCCAAGATTCAATGTTAGGAAAACCAGTCTATGCTTTGAAGAATCCACTACCCTTCCTCCACCCCCTCAATTTTTGAAAATCATCATGTCTCCTTCTAGGTTGGCATCTGCTCTCTGATATGCCATAATCCCACAATGCTTGCCTATAGCCAAAACATCTATTTGTAGAAACAATACATATGTAAAAATGTAAATAACATAAGTTCTTCCACACTGTGTGTCTAATGAGTAGAAGGGTTGATAATTGCTGCTAGAATTCAGAGACTCAGGCCCTCTGCTCCAGCTACTAAACCAAAGAACCACTCAAACTTGTCAACAAAGAGCATTGAAGAGCCATGATAGTTTTAAAGCCAGTATTGTCAAAGACAGGCAAAGAAATATTTTTCATACTTGTCTCTCCTCCTCACACTCTGTGGTCTAGCCATATTGGACAACTTGCTGGATATCACACCCAGTACTCCATCTGCCATCTCTTTGCTTTTTGCACAGTCATTTCCCATACCTAGAAAGTTCTTCTTACTCACCTTGGCCCCTTAGAATCCCTGGTTTCCTTAAAAACATAACTCAAGGGCATTCTGCATAGGAAGCCTTTCCTGATGTAAGTCCCCCACCTCCAGCAGTCAATGCTTTCCCCTCTATATTGTAAGTACTCAGAGATGTACCAGTAGATATTTAACAATAGGCTCTCAGGGGTGTGGATGGGGGAAGTTGTGACATACTTTTAAATGCAATCTGCTCTACTAATATTTTCTTCAACACTTTCTAAAGTTTGGAAAATAACCAAAACAATAAAGCAATCCTGATTACTGTAGTGTTTGTCATTTATTTTTGTTACATTTCAAGTTTTAAGCTGTCTCCCTCCCTCCCTCCCCACTCTGAACTAGAGAAGGCCACCATTCAACATAGATAGATAGATAGATAGATAGATAGATAGATAGATAGATAGATAGATAGATAGATAGATAGATTGTTGTTCATTCTCAAAGACAACCAAAATGACATCACTATGATAGAGTCAAGTTTCAACATGTCTGACTGCAGCTGATCAGACCAATTAATGGCCCAGAATGTTCTACCACAGGTTGGGCATAAATGGTCCATGTGAACAGTTAGAGTGGATACTCTAAATTTGCTCATCCTGCATTTCCTTTGAGCTGTTTCTGTGCTGCTTTGCTCATAGAGCACAGCGCCTTCTCTGATGTGGGCATGTCATGATGGGTGGTCCTGTGCCAGTGTCTCCCATGCCATACAATTAATTCCAAAATTCTTAAGAGAGACTTTGAGAGTGTCTTTGTATCTCTTCTTCTGACCACCGTGTAGCACTTGCCCTGTGTGAGTTTTCCATAAAACAGTCTTTTTGGCAAGAGTACATTTTGCATTCGAATGATGTGGCCAGACCATTGGAGCTGTGCTCTCTGATGCAGAGATACATAGATAGATGATAGATAGATAGATAGATAGATACATACATACATAGATACACAGATATAGATAAGATAAGATAAGATAAAAGATAAGAAATCTACCTATACATATAGATTTGCCATATATATATAGGTATATAGATAGATAAGATAGATGGGTAGATATCTACCTATACATATATATATTTAGCTAATATATATGTATAGATAGATAGATATAGTAGATAGATAAACATAAAATCATACTATATGTTCTATTTATCAGTTCTTTCTTTATCAGTTATCAGTATTTGTCTATTTCCAAGTTATATATGCTCACGTTGAAAATGAGAGCTGATACAAGCTGACTCTAGCATGCCCCTGTGTAAACCTGTGTACACATATGTCATATCCCCCATCAAGAATGTTAGCTTCTTGATGGCAGTTTTTACTTTTTAAAATATATGTCCTTAGTGTTTAGCATAGAGTCTGGTACATAGCATTTATTTAAGATATGCTTAGTAGGTGATTGATTGGCTGATTGAAAAGCATTCTTATAAATCCACAATACCACAACAAATGAGAATTTCTTTAAAATAAATTAGAAATTGCATGGGATTTTCTGGGTGAGTTTGCTATTGGAATCCTATTCCAATACCACTGCATGGTGTGGATGTGTCCCTGGGAGGCTCAATCTGGAGATTCTTCTAGCCCTTCTCTGAAATGTGAGAATAAGAGTGGGTTGCCGATACATTTGTCATTTTCTACTTCGTCATTCTCACCACTTGTTCTGTAGTCAATCTCCTGAAAGTCCCTTTGAGTGACCTGACACTGCTGTCTAGATATTTGACATTTCTTTAGTAAGAATCTGTAATATGCCTGAAGCAAAGAGGACGCCATGGCTCTCCCTAGTCCTTCAATTCTGGAAAGACTTCCACTATGTATCTTTGGGTAAGACTCAATGTCTCCCATCTGAAGGCTAGCCAAAACAAGCTCAAAAAATAAATAAATAAACGGAAAGTGTTAGCCACAAGAAATCATGCCTCCATCTATTAAGGATTCCAGTTTGAGGGGGTGGGGCGGGGGTGGGATGTAGATCTGGAAGAATTAAAGATCACAGCCATCAGTAATTTGATTAATGAGTAATTTTAATGAAATAGAAGTGATTTCAATAGCACTTTTTTTTTAAACAAATCAAGTTCGGGATGTTTCCAGCTTCAAGCTGGCAATGCTTTTACTCCAAGCAGCCCATAAAATTAGTACTTCATCTTTAATCTGATTAGCATGCTTTAATAACTATCTTTCTGTCTGGGACTTATTTTACACTAATTAAAGCTAGTAAATTCTCCAGTGCCAATTTAATTAACAATGTAACTCATCCTTGTCAGACATCATCTTTCTTGGTTCCTTTGCATACTTGTAGAGTACTTAAGGAGAGCAGGTGACTCACTCAAAGATCCATTCTAGGGAAGCTACAAGTTTCTCTTTCTGGCATTAAGAGACTGAAAATGTTGCATTGCTTTTCTTAGCTTCTGTGCTTGTAGCTTCTGCTGTGAACGCCACCCCCCCTCAAAGGGCAAGTCTGTGGGTTTGGAGCATACTGGTTCTGAAACCTGGAAGGAAGAGGCAGGAAGTTAAAAAACCAACAAGCATCGATTAGATGATTATTATGTGGCAGACCCTCTGAGGAGTGGAAAGCCAAAAGCAGGCCCTAAACTAAAGGAACTTACATTCTAATGAGGGAAACATATAAATAACTAGGTACATACAAAATATATGCAGAGTAGGTATAAGGTAATG
>NW_027185655.1:51522766-51546584 GCF_028583685.1 Petaurus breviceps papuanus
AAGGAAGGAAGGAGGGAGGGAGGAAAGGAGGAAGGAGGGAGGGAGGAAAGAAGGAAAGGATGGAGGAAGGAAGGAAGATTATCTTAGATGTTTTGGCTATTATATTATACTGTGGACTTACACTGAGTAAAAAGTGAACTAAAATAACCCAGTTTTTTTTTTTAGAAGTGCTATCTATCCATACTTCCCCTATCATTATTCATAGAGTTGCTTTGTTGTCTCCAAGTGCAAGACTTTGCACTTATCACTAATGGTTTTTATCTTATTAAGTTCATCCTGATGTTCTAGCTTGACAATATTCTTTTGGATTATGATTTTGCCATCCATCATGTTAACTATTTCCCCTAGCTTTGTGTCATCTGCAAATTTGATAGGCATGACGAAATATGCCTTTATCCAAGTCATCAATAAAAGTGTTAAATAGCACAGAGCCAACTGGAGATCCCTGGGGCACTCCACTGAAGACTTCTTGCCACATTGATATTGAACCATTAAAAACCATTGGACGATGATTCTATCCAATAGGCTCAGAATCCCTCTAACTGTAATTATCATCTAATCCATTTCTCTCTATCTTCACAAGGTTAGTGTGAGATACTTTATCAAAAGCTTTGTGCAAATCTAAATAGATTATTCATGGCATTCCCTTCAGCCATCAGTTTAATAATTCTTTCAAAAAGGAAATGAATTTAGCCTGAAATGATTTGCCCTTAACAAAGCCAGGCTGGCTCTTTGTAGACTGATTACCTTTCTAGATATTTGCCATCAATCTCTTTAATAATTCTTCCTAGAATTTTCCTAGGAATCAAAGTCAAGCTCATTAGCCTGTGTTTTGAAGATATTTTCTTCCCTTTTAAGAACATCAGGACATATTTGTGCTTCTCCAGTCTTGTGATACCTCTCTTTTTTCCAATTTTCAAGTATCCCTACCAACGGCTCGGGAATGATGTTTTCAGTTCACTCAGGACACAAGGACACAGTTTATCTGGGCACGGTGGCTTGAAGTCGTTTGGGCAATGAAGTGTTCTCTTACTATCCACTTATCTTGGACATCAACCCTCCCTTAGTCATTTTTTTCTGTCTTGGGTAGTATAAAAGTCATTGTCCTTTCCAGAGAAAATGGAAACCAAGTGAGAATTGAGTAAATATTCCTTGTTCCTGTTGTGGATTATCATTGTCCCATCGACTCCAAGTAAAAATCCAATTGTTTTTCTTTAATCTCATGTTTTCTCTGAAGGAATATAGCTAGCTAGTTACCTAGCTAGAGCCCTTTTTGTTTTCCTAGCTTCCTTTGCTAGCTTCAGCTCATTCTGAGCTGTAATGTTCCTGACTTAGTTTTCCATGATCATATCGTACTTTTCATTGCACTTCTGTTACCCATCCTGAGTGCCATCTTCTGTAAACTTATTTTTCAAATATGTTAGGTGTCAAGGTTCCTGTGCATCCACATATGTTATTCTGATGAATCCCATTTTTCTTCTCCTTGGAACAAGTTCCTTTTGTAGCATCAGGTTTTCATTCTTAAGCATCTCTCATCCTTCTTGAACTAATTTTCCCTGATGCATTTTATTGCATGGCATCCTACCAATCTTTCTTCTAAGATGTTTATAATCCACTTACCCCAGATCTAGGGCATATGTCAGATTCTATGCAGTTTTCCTGTTTTCCTTTCTTGAAAGCTCTAGGATGGAATGATCACTTCCCCAAAGGTTCTTATTTCCAGCCTATCAATCATTTTCTCTCCTTTAGCAAAAATCAGGTTTAGAATAGAATTTTCCTAAATTAATTCATCTACATTTTAAAGAATGAGAGGTGAATGAAGAAGTTATTAACTGACAAAAATATTTATAATAGCTTTTAATGGTAGTGAAAAATTTGAAACTAAAGAGCTGTCCATCAATTATTGAATGGTTGAACAAATTGTGTAATATAAATGCAATGTAATATCATCGTAGTATATCTATAAGAAATTATGAAGGGGATATTTTCAGAAAAACCTGGGAAGATATGTCTGAACTAATGCAAAGTGAAATGAGCAGAACCAGGAAAATAATTTATATAGTAATAACAATATTATAAAAAATATCAATTCTGAAAGACAGGAATCTTATCATCACAATATCTAAATACAATTCCAAAAACTCATGATAAAACATGCTATCCACCTCAGAAAAAGAGCTGAAAGACACAGAGTGATGATTGAAGCATAATTTCTTTCTTTTCTTTCTTTTCCTTCCTTCCCTTCATTCTTTCTTTCATTAGATTTGCAAGGCATCTAACAAATACATATGTCCCAGGAGTCTTAATGAAATTTTAAGCTGTTCATTGCCTAGCCAGAGTTGGAGCAAAACTAACAAAAGTACAGTTTGTGCTAAAACTTAATGTAGTTTTAAGCTATTAAAACCTAGATATACAAGTCTATTTCTCAATGACTACTTTCTTCGCCAGGTTATTCATTCTCCAGATTATTCTGTTCTACTCTATATCCTTTGATTCAATATGAAGGGAAAAAACACAACCCTGTGTCCCTATTGTCTTAAGTTTCTTTCCCAAGACTTTGTAAGCCTTGACAATACTTTAATAGATCCTTTCTGATAGTATCATTTGTGACATATGAATCACTAAAACTTGGTGCTTATCCATTTTTATAAGCCTTGGGAGATTCTCAATAGGATTTACATTTCAATAACAACAACCCTAGATTGCCAGATAGCAGGGAATAACAAACATCTACAACTCTTCTCTTCTTCCTGTGCCGCTTAATGGATGATCTCTCACTTCATAGCTTCTGTGGTTCTATCATAACATTCTGCAGAGAACAAGCAGTTTCTTCCATCTCAGAGCACCCAGTCTTTTCTCTTCATGAAGAATCTCAGATTTGTTTTTAGGCAATCCTTTTTCCTTCCCTTTCTTCTCTGTGTAATGATTTCCATTCTCCTTTGTCCTTACAAGGGTCAAAATTCCCCTTCCTTTACCCCTTTCCCCTCAGTGAAGTCATGCATGTCTTTCCCCACTAGCTGTACGGAGGGGCATTATTTGAATCCCTTTACCCTCTCCTTTAAGAAGGAAAAGAGGCTACACTTGAAATAGAAATAACAAGTCACTGTACAACTTCCCCATTTCTCCATAATGTTTGAGACTTCTTTGAACTATTTGTGAATGAGTGCATCTCAACATTCACCATATAACTTTTTTATAGTCAATTATCACTTCATCATAATTTTATTATGTCATTCAAATCTCTTTCCATGTTTTAATAACAAGTTCATAGCCACAGCTATACCTCATTCCAATTTAGTCTTTTTATTTATTTATTCAAAGAATGGTTCTATTTATTTTATTCTGACTAGGAGTGCAGGAGTTGCTTGGGGCTAACCCCACTATTTTTTTTTTTTTCTATCTCAAAGGCATTTATTAAGAAAGTGATAGATCCAATTAAAGACTGTGTATTTAAGCATTTGAAAACTAAAGTGTGATAGTGAGTGGTAGTGTGACTTTTAGTTCAGTATGGTAGATCTGGAAGAGACCATTAAATATCACCTGGTTGTTTATCTGCCTCTGTAAGAGAGGAAGTCATTTGAGAGTGAGATGTCAGGGAAGTTTGGTTCTTGACGGAAGTTATGCTTGTGGATCAGAAGGGTTCTTCTCATGCTTCTCTTGCTTCTTGTATCTCAATGTCAAACTTTCAATTCAACTCTGGTTTTTTCATCAAGAATGCTTGAAAGTCCTCTATTCCACTGAATAACCATATTTTCCCCTGAAACATGATACTCAGTTTTGCTGGGTAGGTGACTCTTGGTTTTAATCCCAGCTCCTTTGACCTCTGGAATATCATATTCCAAGCCCTTCTACCCCTCAGTGTAGAAGCTGCCAGATCCTGGGTTATCCTGATTGTGTTTCTACAATATTCAAATTGTTTCTTCCTGGCTATTTGTAATATTCTCTCCTTAATCTGGGAATTCCTGAACCTGGCTATAATATTCCTAGGAGTTTTCTTTTGGGGATTTTTTTCAGCAGGTGATCGGTGGATTCTTTCCACCTCTATTTTGCCCTCTGGTTCTAAAACATCAGGGCAGTTTTCTTTGAGAACTTCCTGGAGGATGATTTCTAGGTTCTTACTTTGATCATGGCTTTCAGGCAGTCCAATAATTTTGAAATTATCTCTCCTGGATCTATTTTCCAGGTCAGTGGTTTTTCCCATGAGATATTTCACATTGCCTTCTGTTCCTTCATTTGTTTGGATCTGTTTAACAGCATCTTGATTTCTCATAAAGTCATTAGTTTCCATTTGCTCCAATCTAATTCTGAAGAATGATTCTCCTCAGTGAGCTTTTGAGATTCTTTTTTCATTTGACAAATTCGGCTTTTTAAAGCATTCTTCTCCTCATTACCTTTTTGAGCCTCTTTTGCCATTTGAGTTAGTCTACTTTTTAAGGTATGATTTTCCTCAGTCAGGCTGACTCTCATTTTGTAATTTTCTTGCATTGTTCTCATTTCTCTTCCCAATTTTTCCTCCACTTCTCTTATCTGCTCCTTAAGGTTCTCTATGGCCTGTAACCAGCTCGTATTTTCCTTTGAAGCTTTTGGTGCAGAAGTTCTGACTTCACTGTCTTCCTCCTGTTCCATGTTTTGCTCCTGTTTGTCCCCAAAATAGGAGTCTAATGTTGGAATCTTCTGTCTGCTTTGTTTCCTTTGCCTGGTCATGTTGCCCCTCAGTCACTTGACCCCTGGGCTTTTTGCCACAGTAGGACTCTGCTACCAGACAGGCAAGCTTTTGTCCCAAATGCTGGGGTTTTCTCAGCTGCTGGAGGTATTAGATGGGTGCCCTCTCTGAGGTCTCCACATGCTCTGGCAAGCTGGACACACATCCCAGGATCTCCACCCTAGACTGCAATCCAGATCCAAGCAAGTTAAAGCAAGAGCAATTACACCTCAGACTGGTGCTTGGTCCCCCTACACTCTGCAGGCCAGGAGCTGAACCTGCCATGTGGCGCTGGCTGGCTGTGCTGGCATCTCAGCAGCTTCTCTCCCTGTTGGCAAAAGCCACGCACTCCCACTTACTGGGTCCCAAAGTCCAGACTACACTGACCTCTCACTTTGTCCTTCGCATCTATGTGTTGATAAATCTGGAAATGGCCACAGCTGCTGCTGATCTGGAGTCCCTCTGGCCAGTGGCTGGTCAGGCCTTCCCTGGGGTAAAGCCTCGGTGTGGGGCTGGGCTCTGGTCCCAGAGTGCTGGGCTGGCCAATTCCTGCTGGCCTGCTGGGTTGTCCTCAGCAGGAGGTTAGCTTCTCTGTGTCATTTTGTGGGTTCTGCAGCTCCAAAGTTTGTTTAGAGTCCCCTTTTTACATGGATTGGGGAAGGTGGAAGCCAGAACCATGGGAAGGTCCTGCTTCTACTCCACCATCTTGACTCTGCCCCCTAACCCCACTAATTTTTAACCTGTCCTGTGTCCCACCTGGGAAAGTTTGACCCTCCTTAGGAAAGCTGGTAATTTGGTCCCAGAGGCTTCCTATGTTAATGCCAAATTCAATGTAAGCAACAAATCAGCTTAGCCCACTGTAATAGCAAGCAAAGAAGTACTTAGCACCTTGTTTCAGTTATTTATTTAGCATCTTATTTCAGTTTAATAGTCTTTGAGCTTTGCCCTGATTATATAAAGTCTTTGTTAAGAAACAGAATCTGTGAATCCCACAGTGGGAGGAACTTGCTGATGCAACAGGAAGGAACAGGGCGAGGCTGATGACCATATAAAAGTAGAATCACAGGCTGGGATAGAGCAGAATTGAGACGGGGGATGGTTGTAGAGGCCAGCACTATGTTTATCTGTTCTATCTGTGTTGATTTTTGTTTGTTGCACTTTGTACAGAAGCCTTGGGACCTTACTGGAAGCCCTGAAATAGGATTTTCTTGTTGTCTGTTTACAGAAGTCCTGGAGGAGGGTTTCAGAGGTCCTGGGACCATACTGATGATTGAGTTATCAGACCTTGTTGGTGAGTCTGTGTTGATTTCACAGGCAGATAGTGAATTGATAATGGTGCCAGCAATGTGTATGAATCTTATTGTGGCTCTGTTAAGCTTTGTCTTCCCAGAAACAGAAACTGTGAATGACTTGAGGTGGACTGGACACTGTGAGCTTAAACATGGAATGGGAGATGGATGAGGAACTGGATGAGAAGCTGAGAGTTGCCTGCCTATGAATCCAAGTGACAGTTGGGTAGATCCAGGGAGCTGGACCCATGGAAGAAGAACCATGGAATTCTGGAGCCAGCCTCAAGCCAAGATGAAAAGACTTCCCCTTGGGCACTTAGTGCTGATTGACAAGATCATGATTTATTGTGATCTAGGGGTGGGAGAACTTTGTACTTCAGTACCTTGTACCCCTTAAGGATGATTAAGTTAAGGATGATTGGGAAGTAATCTCCAATAAAGAAGCAAGAAGACTTTTTGACTGAGAAATTAAGAAAATGTGACTTAGGGACAGAAAATTTTGACCTTTGTACTTTGTGTCCCTTAAGGAGGATTACTCCTTAAGGATGATTGAGTTAAGGACTTAATGATATCTTTTGTTTAAAACTATGTGGCCACTTTAATCGAAAACCATATGGCCACTTTTGTGATAAGTTGTTATGTTGTATCATTGTGAATGCTGTAATTTGGTTTCCATGAATGTTTTGCTTTAGGTTACTGCTGAATAAATAGAGAGTTCACTTTACAATGTGATCAGAACCTTAAAGTTATTTACGGCAGCAGTCCTCTAGAAAGCTGCTGGTGCTTGCTTTACACCCACTGTAGCTCAGAGCTCAAGAGGTCCCTCCAGCTTCATTGTCCTAAGCAGTAGGTATGGCAAGTGCATATCTAAATTCCCTTCAGTTTTACACCAATCTCAATTCTTTTTCCCCAATTCCCCTCCATCCACCAATACACTTTATCAGTTTGTTGAACCCGTTCATTGTTCCCTTTACCTTATATCACAGATCTTGCCTTGTCTGCCCACCAAAATTCTCTTTTTCTTTCTTGCGCTGACCTCTTTCGGTTCTACTCCCAGTTCCTTGGTCTCCCTTAATCCCTTTTTTATCTGCCTTAATTGTCCTGGATTTTAAACCATTAACATAGGATCAGAAGCAATATTTGGGTCTAGTGATTGTTCTTCATGTTTCTTCCAAATTTTACCATATTTCTGTCTCCCAAATTCCATCTCTGATCCATTTCACTAGTCCAAGACCATCTAAGGCAGCTAGATGATTTTTGTCTCTTTTTGCTTTAAATCCTTCTGTTTTCTTCTACTGTTCCCACAACCTTCTGTCAAGGAAACTGGCGATAGGAAAAATGAAATAGTCAGTCCCAACAAGGAACTTGTATTCTATCAGTGGAGGTAACCTGAACACATAAGCATATATGGCAAACTTACACAAAATAAATGCAACGTAATTTAAGTGGAAGTTGACCTGGGTCAGCCTTCACCTACTTGATTTCATGTAGAAGGTAATGTTTGAACTGAGTTTTGAAGGAAGCTATGGATTCTGATTGGAAGACATGAGGAGGGAGTATATTCTGTGCAGGGGGAAACAGCCTGTAGAAAGACATGGAAACAGGATATAGAAGATTATGTGTGAGGAACAGCAAGAAGACCAGTTTAGGTGGACTATTGAGTATGTGAAGGGGAAAAACACATAATAGTATAATGCTGAAAAAAATAGATTGGAGTCAGATTGTAAAGAATTGTGAATGCCAGAGGAACTTGTGTTGGATTCTCCTGTTTATTCTTCATTTTTAAAGATGACCAATAACATCATAGGGTGATGTCATGACTTGAGCATTAGACTTAAGTGAGGCACAGTTGAACAAAGCCATCAGCCTCATTTTCTCTTCCAGAGTCAACTAAATCTAGTGGTAAAAACAAAAGTCAGATGACTGGCAATAGTCCAGGATGCAGTGGATGATCTTGGTGTCTCCCATGTCTTATCAAGCTCTAATGCTCCACAGTGCCTTCTTCATTTGCCTACATGGCCATTGAAACAAATTGTTTTCATCTGCCTATTGAATCCTAAAGATAATAGGGAGTTTATTGAACACAGTGACACTGTGTCACTAGTGCTTTAGGAATGTCACTTTGGTAGCTTTGTTGAATATGAATACGGATGGAAAGAGACAGGGTAGAGAGAAAGTTATAAATCTGAAGATATAGTTACAGCTTGCTCACTTTCTTTGCTGTGTTATGTTGGGTAAATTATTTTCTTCATTGTACAGTGGGTACAAAATTCCCAGTCTTAGACTCTTCAAGCTGAAAGCAAGCAAAGACATCATCTAGTCTAATGCCATAACTTTAAGAATTTCAGGTTTGAGAGCAGAGGGGACTTTTGAGATCACCTAATCTAAGTCCCTCCTTTTACAAACAAGGACACTGAGGCTCAAATAGGTTAAAGGACTCCCCTAATGTCCTATAGCTTGTGGGGGAACTGTAACCCAGATCTTCTGGCTCCCAATTCAATGTCCTTCCCACTATATCATAATAATGGATATCAAGTGACATAATGCATTCAAAAATGCTTTGAAAACTAGAAAATGTGCTACATTTCATTATTATGTTTCTTACCATCTTTCAGTAATAGTGAGGGGGAGGAAACTGTGTGCCAAATTTAATTGTAGATTTTCAGATTTGTAAATAAAATGTCATGCTGAGGAAAAATGGTTCATACCAAAAGTATTTCAGTCTTTCAATAAGAAAATATTTTATTAAGAGGAAGTTAAAACTGAGGAGGAGTAAGTAATAATGTCTAAGCTAATTGGAACTAAAGGAAATTCTCAAGGACTTCTAGCACCATAAGGCCAGAGTTTGCCTAATCTACCCCTAACACTCTCTGTCTCTCTCTGTCTCTCTCTGTCTGTCTCTGTCTCTCTCTCTGTCTCTCTCTCTGTCTCTCTGTCTCTCTGTCTCTGTCTCTCTGTCTCTGTCTCTCTCTGTCTCTGTCTCTGTCTCTGTCTCTGTCTCTGTCTCTCTCTCTCTCTCTCTCTGTCTCTCTGTCTCTCTCTGTCTCTCTCTCTGTCTCTGTCTCTCTCTGTCTCTCTCTCTGTCTCTCTCTCTGTGTCTCTGTCTCTCTCTCTCTGTCTCTCTCTCTTTGTCTCTCTCTCTCTGTCTCTGTCTCTCTCTCTGTCAATCTCCCTGTCTCTCTGTCTTTCCTCTATCTCTATCTGTCTCTGTCTGTCTGTCTCTGTGCCTTTGTCTTTATCTGTCTCTGTTTCTCTATCTCTCACACAAATACTCACACACAAATATATACACACAAAAACATACATACATAATCTCTCACACACATATACTTGCTCACACATGCACAAAAGCAAGTTTGTCCTATTTTAAAACTTTCCAGAAATGGTTATCATGGAGATTATTTTTTGGTCTTTTTAAAGATTGAAACATCTATGTTCCATTTTTTTTTAAAGTTCCTACCTAAATTAGCAAACCCATGCAATATGCTTTTTTTTTCTTTCATTCTGAAGTGCAAAGGAGAAAGTAGAAGATAAAATTCATGTACTGTGTCTGGTGTGTTACTGATTAATGAAACAGACCCTTATATTTTATTAAGGTTAAATAAGCAAGGCAAGCCAAGAAGCTCAACTTTTTGCATTTTAATTCATGGACATTCAACACTAATAAAACTATTGAATACAAAGGAGTTAAAGGCAAGGAATCATTCACTCCAGGATTCCACCATGCCTTTTCCTCTCCAGGACACTGGCTAGATTGTGGTCTAGTAGGTGAGCAGCTTTCTTATAAGAGAGAGCTCTCTAAATTAAAACTTATGGGGTTTTTCAAATTATTATTTGAGAATTGAGACCATCTCCCTGCCTGAATTGAAGAGCCTGTTGAATAACTATTTAAAATTAGAGTACTTGAATAACAATGAGCTATTTCAATATATAAAACTAAATGAGCTCTGCTGAAAATTTTTAATTAAAATGAAATCAATACTTTTTTTTTCCCTGAAATCATTTTAATAGCCCAAATTGCACCTTAGGCATTATGGGCTGAGCCTCATTCTTTCTTTTTTAATCAACCATGATCATTTGCTTAATTGTCTCTTTTACTCTGTGTAATGTGTGCAACTTGACTTTGGGATAGAAATCAACTCTTTCCCCCTTGGAAGCACTACTGCCCCAATCCTTCCAGAAGTGTGCTGTTTTCCCTGATATTTTTTGGCCATCAATGCCAGAGCTATCTCTAGGAATATGTGGTTCATGTGTGTTTACGTGGACAAGTAGAAAGGCACCGGGGAGGAACTATGTCCCACTAAAAACAGGATTAACCTAATTAGAGGTCCAACGCTAGTCATGGTGTCTCTTGGGTTCTAGCCCTTCAGAATCATAAAATCCTAGAATCTCAGAAAGGATCATAGAAACAATCTATTCCAACCTATATGTGAACAGAAATCTCTACAACATCCCTTACAAGCACTTATGTAGCTTACTCTGAAAGATCTCCAGTAATAGGAAACCCACCAGCAACTATACTTTAGGATATAGCACGAATTATATGGCATTAGAGGACACCATCCCCCCACTTACAACTAGGATCTTCCAGGGAAAACTAAGGGGGATTCAAGTTACCCTCTGGATCCTTATCAATTCCAAATTCTAATTTGTAAGCCCCCATTCGTGTGTTCACATTTAATAGTCTGCCAGAGGAAGCTGAAAGTCCCAAGCAAAGTCATTTAATGAATATCATAATAGGAATATTAGTAATAAAATATTTCCCCCTGTGAGGGAGGAAGGAGCTCTGTTTCCACAGAAGTGAGGTATACACACTCCCAGTCTTAAAGTAAAGATAACAGGATGTAAGTCAGAAGTAACTAGCTCCAACCAGAGATTTGACCTAGCAGAACCAGCCTTCTGATTGAGTAAAAGGTCAGAAGCTTGTATGCACGCTTAATGAGCTGTTTAATATTAACCCACACACCCCCCGGAGTGGAGTAAACTAATGTTAAGGCACACATAATGCATGCCGAGGGAGAGGGAACACATCCAGGAGAAGAACATGGAATAGGCAGGTCAGGAAGTTGTATCCAGCCAATGGGGAGTGAAGTGGCTTTACTCACTCACTTAATGGCTATTATGGGCCCTGCTGGCTTAGAGTGAATGTCTATGGTAACTGTTTCTCTTTGGCACAGCAACCCTGAGGGTCTTCTCCTCTCAGCTTGATTATTTTTTTTCTAATTAAAGGGGTCATCCCTTGACTCACTTCTTAAAGAGGCCCATTGAATGGGCCTTACTTCACTCTTAAGTGAGTAAGTGAAAAGGCCTTGGCCTAGAAAGGTCAGGGCCTCCCATTGCATCCTGGACCATCTCCAGTCTTCCTGATGAATTCCAAAAAAGAAAGTGAGGCTGGTGACCTTGCACAGCCCTCCCTCACTCAAATTAAAGTCAACTGCAAGTTGATGCCATGACCTCTTTGAGAACTAAGGACAAACATATTCAGCCAATGGACAACAGGGCCAACAGGGCAGGAACCTTGTGGTCCAAGAATGAGAAGTAAAAATCTGGCTGCCCTCAGTGATTGGTATGCCTCTTTGTGGGTTACCTGGTCTCTTATAGGAGCTCAACATATAAAAATCTCTTTTTCCCCTGAATTCATTCATGGTCATGTGGAGATTTTAGTAAGATGATTGTTTCTGACACCCCTAAACCTGAAGCATACTTTTCCACCATCGGTAATAAGAGTAGACACACAGGTAAATACATAAGGAATGTTTGTTGCTAAGGTAAACATATTAGGAGAGTAATATATGGACAAGATAGGGACAATTAACACCAGGGAAGGTACACATGCTGCCCTCACCCAATGATATTGGTACACTGAACCCTGTTTACTTAGATGAGTGGTTTTTGCTAGATAGTACTTTACTGGTCAAGGAGTCTCTGTCAGATGACACAAGGCATGGTACCACCAGACACTTGAGGTGGCTATTTCCAGCTTCTGACTTGAGCTGAAATCCTTCATCATACTGCTGGTTCTCCCTTTTGAGAAGGGCAGGTGTCACTATGTCCTTTCAGCATGAAGTCCTGAGCCTTTTATTTTTATTAGGTCTTTTAGAAAAGCTGCAATATTTGCCTCAGTCACAGAGCCAATAAAATTCTCTCTGGCTAAGGAGGGGCAAGAGTCTTCCTAGCTTTCTGTCTGTGTTTTGTTTTGTTTTGTTTTTCCTTAGGAGTGGCTTTCTGATATCTGATGGGAGAGTCTCTGCCCAAGCACCAAACTCATTAAAGCATTTCCTTTAAAATATAGAGCAAAGACACAGCTAACTAAATATGGAATCAGCCAATCAGCAAGCATCTACTAAATGTGCCTGGAACTGTGCTAGGTGCTGAATATAGAAATTGAAACAAAACCAGTCCCTAAACTCAGGGGTTGGGGGTGGAGCAGAGAGGAAAGGGGAGTGATGGTTATATGATATAAATCACTAGATATATACACAGGGGTGGGGAACCTTAAAAGGTGCAGCCTTTTAAGTCCAGGTTTTGCAAAACAAATTCCATTTATTAAAGAGATTTGTTCTGTGCAGTTTGGATTGGGTCAAAGGGCCACACTTGAGGACCTAGAGGGTCAAATGTGACCTGGAGAGCACAGATACCCCTGATACAAGATACATCTTGTATTTATCTACTTTACACAGAGTAGAAGAGTGAAGAAACCAGTAGATTCTGGAGAATTGGGAAAGGTCTCCTATAGAAAGTAGGATCTGTGCTGAGTCTTGAAGGAACTATGACATAGCAGGGAGGAGAAAAAACATCCCAGGTATTGGAGGGACAGCTGTGCAAAAACCTGAAGGTTGGAAATGGAGAAGTGCAGCAGGAGCAGGTCTGTGCTGCTGAGTCATAGACTACATAGAGGGTAACAATCTGTGTGGAAGAATGTAAATAATCTAGAAATTGAGAAAGGGGCCAGGTTATTAAGTGCCTTCTGGTCTCGTCTTTTTTTTATTATTTTTAATCCATTTTCTGGTTTAGAGTCTAGGGTCTCTGGTATAAAGCAGTTAATAATGAGCATCCCCGTTGTCTCCAGATTCATTTGTGAAGGCTACCAAACAAAAGAAAGGCTAGTTACACAATGGCTTCCAAAAAAAGTCCAGCTTCTTTCAATTCCTTAAATCCAAACCCTTTCTGCTATCCCAGTGGATGAGCTAATAGACCAGGAACAAAGTTAAACCCAGAGGGCAAGATCACTGAGGCCTAGAGGAGCCTAGCTACATCCCATCCTTTCATGTGTATGCACAGACCACAGCTTGGGGCTCTTAACCTTACAATTGTTAATAAAGTATTCTCTTCTGTTAAACTGAGATCTGTCTTCCTCTCCATTTCTGTCCACTGCTTCCATCTCTGGACTCTGGGGCCAAAGAGAATACATCTATGATTTCCTCTTCCCCTATGCATGCCTGAATAAACGTGGTGCTCCTTTGCCAAGTTAAGTGACTTGCCCAGGATCCCACAGCTAGTAAGCATCTGGAGGCTAAATTTGAACTCAGGCCTTCCTGACTATCCACTATCTATCCACCTAGCTTCAGGAGGAGACAAAAGCTTTTCAACTGATGTCTGATGGAAGGGAAGGGGAAATAGATGCTGCTTACATGAAAGGCACTTGTGCTGGGGGCGATGAAGAAGGAGGGAATGGTGTTGGTAGCACTTTCTTTCTCAAAACAAGTGATCCAAGGTACCAAAAGGCATAAAGAAGCATCATGAGAAAAGACTGAATTCCCTTTCCACTGCCCAGTCATGATTGTCACCCCCAAAAGTCTCAGTCTTAGTCAGCCTCTCCCAGAGGTACATTCCCCTACCACAATTCTGGATTAACAGTACCCAAATGGAGCAAGCCGCCCAGGTATTCATTCCCTGGAATGGGCACCCATAAAAGTAGTATACTCGAAATTAGTAGCATTATGTGGCAGCCTTTAGCTATCTGTCTTTTTTTTTTTGCTTTTTTTTGGAGAGAAATTGGAGTTAAGTAACTTGCCCAAGGTTAAAGGGCTAGTTTTTTTGTGTGGGTGTTAAGTGTCTGAGGCTGGAACCGAACTCAGGTCCTCCTGACTCCAGGGCCAGCTCTTTACTCACTGCGCCACCCTATGTGTCTTTTTTCCTTCTACTCCATCCAACCAAATATTCCCCAGGTGTCTGAAATTCTACTTAGATCTCTGGAAATAAGAAAGACTGGTGAATATACCCTTCAGGAAAGAGAGAATAGTTGTGATGACAAGAATTATGAGAGAGAATGAAGCTAGCATATGCTGATATGACATGAAAACCCAGGGACTGTGTTGCCTGTCCAAGTTCTGAATACAAGACATTCAAAAAAGACTGCTGAGAAACACTGAATCTCTTGGCATAAGCCCCACACTGGGGCACAAAACCAAATGATTCTGTCAGGTCAAATCTTAAAATACAATAAAGGGAACTACAGGGTCCTGAAGTAGACTGAGAAAATAAGGACTGGGCACGAGTCAGGTTCATTATCTTTGATCCTTTCAGTTAAGAGGCCAGGTAGCTATAAAGACAGAGGTGGTCTAGAAAGGAATGTTGATCTTCACAAGGTCTTTCATTAAGTACATTTTGACTTTCTGGGTCACAGGAAACCTGCCAAGAAGAGATGAAAAAGATGATTTTTGAAAGAGTTTGGATAATTTACTAAGGTTGGTTTGAAATGAAATTTTATGGGATTGAGTCATATAAGTATGTGTGTATATATGTATATAGACATACATATGTAAACAAGCTCATTCTACTGCCTTTGCCTACATTTCCTCTTTCTGTTTAAAATCATGCCACTCTCACATACATACATATGCACACTTATGCATGTATGTGTACATGTGTGTAGATATGTATATATATTATGCATATAAGTATAAATCACATGCTTGTTAAAAGGCATATGAGTATATATAAACATAAATATATAGTCTAGAGATAGATGCATAAATACACATGCATATTTTTAAACACTGCACAGAAAGAATTCCTATTCACAGTGAAAAACAGTAGTGAAAAATACACAGAGGAAATGGTTAGAAAGACTCTGAAATGGCCATCAGAAGGTCTGGTTCCATCTCTCCCTTGTAATTTGGGGCATGTCACTTAACCTTTATGGATCTCAACTCCCTACGTATTCAATAAGGAGATTAGATCAAAGACTCACCAGTCCAGAGCTAGAAGGCGCCTTCCAGAAGCCATTAGTCTGATCTTCTCATTTTACAGATAAAGAAACTGAGGTCCAGGAAGTTTAAGCAATATACACAAAGTCATACAAGGTAGCAAACAGCAGAAGCATGATCTGAATTGGCATTCCTGATTCTGTAATCCCCATCCTTTCCATATGACCACACTGGAATAGATGTTTCCTACTATCCTTTTAGAGTTCTACTGATTCCAAGATAGAAGTAAGAATTTCTGAAATTAAGGCTAAAGACTCGATGTGGGCTAAGGAGCCTGACCTAGAAATAGTGAGTCATTGTGGGGGGCTAATTCAAGCATACCTGTGAAAGTGTTCTGTAAACCCTTAATAAATGTACAAATGTAAGAGAAACAAACAAGCAAACAAAGGAAAAACCAAATGACTTATGGCCAAAGTGTTATGTACTAGAAACTCACCAGTCTAGGAGTCAGAAGACTTGAGTTCTAATGTAGGTTGTCATTATCTTCCTTCTATCTATTATACTGATCTTGTATACACAAGTTAAAGAATATATTGTCTCTCCCATTAGAATCTTAACTCCTTGAAAACAAGAACTGATTTTGTTTTGGGTTTTTGTACCCCCAGCATTTAGAGTTATTTGTATTTTACAAAATACCCCCTCCCCCTCATTAAACTGTGAGTTCCTTGAGGGCAGGGACTGGGGTTATTTTGCTTTTATTTGAATCCCCAGAGATTAGCATAGTGTCTGACACATAGTAGGTGATTAATAAATATTCATTAACTGATTTACTAAACATCTATTAAATAGTTGTTGCTTGATTGATTTAATTCTTTGTAATTATTTTTGTAAATATTGGATTCTCTCCATGTAATAGTCTAAGAGGGCATTAAAATCAAGGCCTCAGAAGGAAGTTCAAAATGTCATCTGGGCTAGACTACATTCCTTGGAGACAGGTGAGAGTAAAGCGGAGCTGAGAGTGACCTCATCTGCTCCCTAATGACTATAAATTGTCTTCCTGAATGTCTCTCCACAATATCCCCCAGAATTAGTATGGTTGGCTAGACTTTGCATTTAATTTCAGTTGCAATGGCCTCCTATGCAGGTCTTAATATGAAAAGATTCTGGCCTCACACTCTAGCAATGAACTCTCTTAGTATAGTATGCCATTGAACAAGTGCCCACACTCCTTCCTTCCTGTGCTGTCTCTGCTCCAGGGGCCATCTCCAATCGTCCTGATCTGGTGACTTTGCACAGCCCCCCCCCTCACTTAAATCCAATTCACTTGCAAGTCATATCATCGTCTTCATGGTCCTCTTTGAGAACAAAGGCCAAACAGCAACAACACCCAAATAATTACTCTACCCAAATAATTTTCTTACTCTTGAAAATGTCTCTGTCCTTAGTCTTCCAAAACTAAAATATCTTACTGCCCTTGCAGCCCTATTTTCCAGTTGTTGAGTTCTTTACAACCTTCTTTTAAGGAAATGCCCAAGTCAGCCATACTGACTCCACCTCCTCACCTGCCTCCACCCCTGACTTTCAGTATATCAATAACTGACTTCCAGCTCCCTTTTTATGTTCTGTCTTTCCTTCATTGAATGTAATCTCCTCGGGGCGGTCAGGTGGTGTAGTGAGTAAAGCGCCGGCCCCAGTGTCAGGAGGACCTGAGTTCGGTTCTGGCCTCAGACACTTAACACACAAACACACACACACACACACACACACACACACACACACACAAAACTAGCCATGTAACCTTGGGCAAGTTACTTAACCCCAATTGTACTACAAAAAAAGGCAAAAAAAAAAAGAATGTAATCTCCTTAAGGTTAGGGATATCTTTTTCCTCGTATTTATATTCCTAGTATGTAGTACAATTATTATTATTTTTTTTGCTTTTTGGAGGGCAATTGGGGTTAAGTGACTTGACCAAAGTCACATGGCTAGCAAGTGTTAAGTGTCTGAGGCAGGATTTGAACTAAGGTCCTCCTGACTCCAGGGACGGTGCTCTATTCACTGTGCTACCTAGCTGCCCCCATGTAGTACAATTTTTGACACTTTGTTGTGACTGTTCAGCCATTTTCAGTCTGGTTTGACTCTTCATGATCCCATTTTGGGTTTTCTTGGCAAAGATATTGTTTTGCCATTTCCTTTTCCAGCTCATTTTACAATTAGAAAACTGAGGCAAACAGGAAGTGACTTACCAAGGGTTACACAGCTAGTAAGTATCATATTTGAACTCAGGAAGACGAGCGTTCCTAACTTCAGGCCTGGCACTCTAACCATTGTATCACCTAACATTTCTTCTTGACTCTTAGTAAATACTTAACAAATATTTTATCTAGCTAGCTTTACTATAATAACCATCACCTCCAGTACAAAGAGAAAGTTTCCTTCCTAGGAGCAGCAAAGAGTAATTAGGAGGCATAGATAATGAATCAAAGCAAGAAGATGAGAAAGGAGTTTAGCAAATGTAGGTTATGTGCAAGGAAATGCTTCCCAATGATAAAAGCCTCTTGAAAAGATTCCATGTGGACTGGGATGCCTTTGGAGGTAATGAGCCTAGTGAGCCTTATCCTCAATGAGAGGTTTCCAAACAGAAGCTGGATGGCCACTTGTCAGACATGTTATAGATTTCTACATATAATTTCTATAGTTCTCCATGTAATTACATATATACATATACATATATTCTTGGTCAGGTTTATTAAGGGACCACTAAGGTCCCCTTCAACCATGAAATTTGTGCTTCTGTTAAATTGAAAAGAACATATGTATCCCCTCCAACACTTAAATGCAAACTGGAAATTTTCTACATAGGAAAGAATTTTTAAAAGAAAGAAAAAAAATAAAATGACTGAAACCATTAACCTTTTCCTTTCTGGTGCAATAAGTCATCACCTTCCTGACTGGCACATTCTTCATTCCTGTGGAAAATTACTCCTGACTTCAAAATCTCTCCTTAAGTGCTAGGAAAACATAATTGCTTCCTTCTTGAAGTGAATTTAAGATTATCTGTTGCCTGGGTTCCATAATATGCATCAACAATGTTATTTTGTTTGGAATCTGAAAAAGGTTCTCAGAAAACAAGAAAGGATGGTCCTCTTTCGGAAGTGATGGCACATCTGTAAATGTGTTTATCCTGCTGCCTGGAGAAAAAGTGATTTCAGATCTTCCCTCCCAGAATGCTGAGGGCTCGCCCTTCCTCTGTTCTCATTCCCACCCTGTGTGGAAGCTCAGGATTCCTATCTGGGGTAATAAGAGGAAGGAGAACAATTCTAATAATGTAACCACCAAAAAAGTGATCACTTTATTTCCAAGCTTTTACAGTTGGATTTCATTCTCTTCAAATTTCCTGGTAACAAGACTGTGGACTCAGATTATCCTCAATCAGTTTTTGGTTCATAGAGGATGAATCACAAACAAAGGATCAAAGGATTGTAGACTTCAACCTGGGAGAACCCATCAAAAGCCAACTAGCCCCACTCTCTCATTTTGCAGTTAAGAAAACAAGTTTAAGTGGTGACTTGCCCGAGTTCCCTCATCAAAAATGGTCTGGGAACTAATTTCTTCTGACTCAAGCCAGTTCTCTTTCTTCTGTACTATGTGCAAATGATAAGAAAAATTTCAATATAAAAACTCCTTCTACTAATATAGATTGGTAACTTATTTGTAGTTTTTAAAATATTGACTGATCAATCAAAAAATGTGTGAATATATTACATATATAATATGTGCAACTCATAATTGTAGACAAAAATATAAAATTGAGACTGAATCTGCCCTTAACAAGCTTGCTTTCTACTGGAAGGATGAGCAAATGCAATACATATCAGAAAAGGTGACTAGAGAAGGGTACTTTTAACCTGGGGGTGGGTCCATAGACTTTTTAATATCTTGATAACTATACTTAAGCTAAATTGGTTTATTTTACAGCCCTACAAATTTTATTTTATGCATTGAAAATATTATTCTAAAGAGTCCATAGTTTTCCCCAGAGTGCCAAAGAGGATCGTAATATCCGAGGTATATCAAGGATAATGAACTCATTTCTATCATTAATCTAAATAAAACATAACAAGGAATATGAATTGAGAAGAAGGGGAAAGAATGCCTAGTTGAATAAATTCTAATCAGCTGTCCCATATATTGAAAGAACTGCATGAACACAGATATGATTACTAACTCACTACCAAGATCTTTGGAAATTAATGGAAAACAGGAAAGACCAGTCTTATTGAATTCTCTGCCTACAGATGTCTTCAACCAGATGGCCACTCATTGAAGATGTTATACAGGAAATTCCCATTTCAGGTAGGGGGTGAACTAAGTGTCTTCTGGTATGCTGAAAATTTCTGAAATTTCATAATTTTCTGATTCAGTGAATCTATTTTCCCAAATATCACACACTGTGTATTCTATGGGGCCATAGGATACTTGAATGAGAAGGCTTCTAAATGGCTTTCTGGTCCAACTTTTCACTCCATAAATTTCATAGCCAATGAAATTAAGTATGTCTATGACTATAACCATGACATATGACTATGATTTGACTATTGTCAAATAAATAAAACCAAGTCAATGCTCATTCTACTATGTCCTACTGCCTCTTCCTTTGTCATGAACTTATGTTCTGGATTGTGTAAAATGCGAGATCTGACAGAGATTATTTCATCAACCCTCCCTCATTTTACAGATGAGAGAAGTAAAATTACTTGCCTGGATCACACATCTCTGTTACTGACAAATCTTGGACTAGAATGCAATTCTCTTGACTGGGCCAGGAAGATCACTTCGATTTATCATTCTTAGAGATCTCTGTAGTTCAAAATCAGAATAAAAATGGTGTGGGTTTTTTTTCCCTTTCAAAAGCAGTTAGAAAGTGTTACAGATATAAAATAAACATTTGATAATCTACACTATTTTTTTTACTTGCACACATCATTGAGAATTCACTATTATAAATGATGCTTGGTTGATGATGAGAGTGACTGAATTGGGAGCATCACTGAAAAGCAATATACCTCAGGTAGACCAGTGTGCCCTGAGTACTGGGGAAGAAAGCCCATAAAGGCATCAGAAACATGGAAAATGGAGAAGATCCTAGTCCCTGGAACTATAAAGGAGACTGAGAAAAGAATTTAGTCACAAAACAACTGGGGTATCTTAGAGGAAACAGAAACATTTAGTCAAGCACAGGAAGTAAATATGGAAAAGTAGTTTTTAGGAATAAAGTACAAGAGGCGGCAAGGTGGCACAGTGAATAGAGCACCAGCCCTGGAGTCAGGAGGACCTGAGTTCAAATATGGCCTCAGACACAACACAAAACTAGCCATGTGACCTTGGGTAAGTCACTTAACCCCAACTGCCCTCCATAAAGCAAAAAAAAAAAAAAAAAAAGAACAAAGTACAAGATAAGACTGGGAACAGCAAGAAGTGGACTTGAAGATAAATCAATGGCCTAAGCAAAAGTTATGATGGAATAGAATGGGTCTAGAATCTGGGGTTGGTAGATCAGTGACCACATCCTCAAAAGATAAAGGGCAAAAGAAGTCAGGTAACTCAAGGACCCAATGTCTATTTAAAATATGATTTGATCTGCTTTTTAACCATTTCCATCATAGGAGTGTGGGATTAGAAGTCTAGTCCCCTGATTCTGCAAACTGAGACTCAGAGAGATTAATTGCTTTGACCACTTTTATGATGCACTTATGGGCATATGAGTGATCATCTCACAGCATGAGCAGGCATGAACGGTTTTCCATCTGCATCATTGGAAGGAATATCCACACCAACAAAATTATAGATTAATTTGAGTATTCAACTTGAACACTATCATTGAGTTATTTTCTAGCTGTGTTCCCAAATACAGCAATTCTAGGTCTCTTAACCATGCTTTATAGTTCTTATTTTCTAATAATTCAGTCACTTTGATTACTCTCCTCTGGGTCCTCTTCCTTCTCCCAAAGGCCTTAATTTTGATCTTTTGATTGCCTATTATGCCCTCCCAGGAATTTTCAAAACATCTAAATTATGTCCTTAATTTTTTAGGATCTTGTGTTTATCAAGGGAAATATAGTCCATGTGTTTCTATCTAATTTAAACTGAAATCTGCCCAATACTGACTTTTGAGTGTTATTTGATGTCGGTGAACTCCTTGGGGCCTCTTTAATAGGCTTTTAAAGAACGTTTTCATTCTTAGAAAGAGGAAGCTATGTTTTGCTAAGGGCATCCTGGCACATGGGCACAAACACCAAAAAGATTAGAATTCCAATCCCAGAATTCTAAATTGGTTTTAAATTAGACCAAATTCTCTAGCTTCTAATTAAGAAGGTTTTAATCATGAGCAAAGAGTTATACTCAGAAGAGCCTGTGAATCTAGAAAAGAAATCATCATTATTTAGATGAGAGGAAGCTGTATTGGGCAAAAATCTGTTCATAACTTATCATCCCTTCCAGGCACAATTTCAGAGGGAAACAGAAGAATTCCCATCCATTTCATACCAACTTGACTATCTCAGGCTTCAGCAATTCAAATTCCTTTGTCAAGTGATTTAGACAGGGACTACCAGCCTTTAAGACCACTTCTATGCAATGAGATTTAAGGAGAAATAAGATGGTAGACATACACTATTCCTAGCAATATGTTCACATGAGAAAACTCTCCAGCCAAGCAATAGAACCATTTTGGGAAAATCATCAACTTCCCATAAAAGTTTTCAGTCAACAAGCTGAATGATTTCATTCAACAAGCTTACGACTGTTTGCTAAGCTGGCTAAAACAGTCCATTTTCATGAGCAGCCAACCTGACTAACATCAATACATATGAAAATAATTTATATTTATATGATATTCAAAGGTTTACAAAATGTTTCCCTCCCAGCAACCCTGTGAGGGAAGCAATGCAAGCATTACTATTCCTATTTCTCAGAAGTAGAAACGACTGAGGTCTCTTAGAAGTTAAGTGGCTTAACTTAATGGTGAGGCAGGATTTTAACCCAGATTTCCTGACTCAAATCCAGTGCCCTTGCCATTTTGTCAAGCTGACTGAGCCAAGCAAGTTAATTAATGAGAGTATCCCTATCTACAAGACACATATTTTCATCTCTCCTGTTACACCTGTGTTTTAACATGGCCTGTGGCATGTTGTTACCACCTGCTTCAGTCAGTATATCTCTGAGACACCTGTATCCAACCTCTGAGTTAGGTAGGCATCGGGGGATAACGAAGGACAATTAAAAACTTGGGTGAGAAGAAAGAGAAGGGTGCAGGAAGAAAATAGTAATAGTAGCTCAAGATTCCTGAAGCATTTTCCATGCTCCAGCTCCATGAAAGAGTTAGGCAGTATTAGGTGGTTTCTCAAATCAGGATCTACATAGCCCAACTTCCTATTTATTTACTTCAAAGGACCCAGCATACTGTCAGTGTGATATTCTAGATTACGTTTTTGTTCTCTATAACCACAGCATCGCAGGATTTTAAGCCTTTTGGGGACCTTCAGGATCACTTCCTCTGGACCCCTTCTTTGACCCATCCCATTTAACTTTAACTACCCCATGTACAGGACAATTCCCTCATTAAATTAGATGTTCCTTGAGGAGAGATGTGTTTTCATCATTATATCCCCAGTACCTTGCATTTTGCTTCAAATATAAGAGCTATTTGCTTTTTTAATCATCTAACACAACTGTCTCATTTTATTGATGAAGAAAGTAAGGCTCAGAGAAGGGATGTAACTCTCCCATGCTTGCACAGCAATTTAGCAGTAGGGTTGGGAGTAGAACTCAAGTCATCAAGTTCAGCACTTTCTGCTAAAGCATAATGCCAAACCTTCAGGTGGCCCTTCACTGAGATGCCCCTATAGACCTGACCTGCTAGCAAAATTATTTTATTTTGCTATTTTCTTAACAAGTATTAAGTATTTTCTTAATAAGTATTAAGTGTTTTCTTAACAAGTATTAAGTGTTTTCTTAACAAGAGCAGACTGATTTATGCAGATGGAACTGTGATCTTGACTATTTGGACATTCCCTCCAATGAGACAGATCACCATCCACCTATGTCTATCATCTCATGGGACACTTGTTGGTGTCTTCTCAGAAATTCCCATCAGGGTCAGTCCAACACGATGAAAGCCTTTCTCCATTTCTCCTGCTATTGTGAGGAGGTCAGTGGAGCGCTCTGGCTGTGCACGCAACACGGCTCATCCCGCCATTTGAGCAGTTCAAGTGTTTCTCCAAGAATCTCCCCAATAACAGCCTTATTCCTTCTCTTCATTGAAGTGCATCTTTGGTTACTTGCTGCAGCTTTCTCACACCTTCCCCGTGCTTCTCCTCTGACTTCTTCGTGACACTCATCCCTAATTCTTTGAAGAGAGCATTGGATAGAGTGCCAAACCTGACGTCTTTGTGACTTCAAAACTGACCTCAGACATCTACTGTGTGATCCTGGACAAGTCACTTGACTCTGCCTTAGCTCCTTAATCTATAAAATGAACTGAAAAAAGAAATGACAAACTACACCCCAAGTTGAGTTACAAAGAGTCAGACACAGCTGAAATGACTGAACAACAAAAACTCATTTGAAAACTGTTACATTTCATATTTCATGCCCATAAAATCAGTAGATTATCAATA
>NW_027185655.1:51546684-51546775 GCF_028583685.1 Petaurus breviceps papuanus
AGATAGATAGATAGATAGATAGATAGATAGATAGATAGATAGAAAGATAGATAGATAGATAGATAGATAGATAGATAGATAGATAGATAGA
>NW_027185655.1:51546785-51587428 GCF_028583685.1 Petaurus breviceps papuanus
AGATAGATAGATAGATAGATAGATAGATAGATAGATAGATAGATAGATAGATAGAAAGATAGATAGATAGATAGAAAGATAGATAGATAGATAGATAGAAAGATAGATAGATAGATGAGAGAAAGGAGAGATTTATCTGTATCTATATTTATCTATCTATCTATATCTTTATGTTTATCTCTATCCATATCTCTATCCATACCTATGTATCTAACTACATCTATATTTCTATCTATGTCTATATATTTATCTACAACTATGTATCTATACCTCTCTCTATATGTACAGCTTTCTATATCTATATCTTTATATCTATAGATATCTACATCCATATCTGACGGGTGAGTTCTATAAATTGTCCATTCAACTACATGTGATAATCTGGACAACACACACTCTTTATCTACTTGTTTTTGCTTTTGCTTTTCCCATGTAGATGGGCAGGCCAATTTTTTGTTTCATGTATAAATATCTGTACAGTAGGGATTCACATTTTTGCCCTACCACCCTCACAGGGTTATTGTGAGGGAAGCACTTTTCAATCTTTAAAAATTATATGTGTGAGTAACTATGAGTATTTTGAAATATTGTATAGATCTTTTCTAGGAAATTCTACAACACAGCTTCTTGATGGAACCAGTTCAGTAAATAGGAACATCTGGAAGATGTCAATACCCATGAAGAATCATTCTTCCATTTGCCCTCTTGATTGGTTCTCCTTCATGATGGTGTCAAACACATCGGAGACCGGAGACGTGTGATGCAAACTAAACACATAAGGTCTGAAAGCATGCAGGATAAATGAATGATCAAAAGCATAGGTTTTCATCTTCTATGTAAATTTAAACTTTTAAAGTTCTTTAGTAGATATTACCACCCTCTGGGCTATTGAAGAATGTGAGATGGAGGCTGAATTTCCCCCTTGCCATCTTTGAACCTTTCTGCTGTGAATCTGCTGCCAGCCTAATATTTGATTCTTCACCTATAATCTCTTTTCTAGCTTGCCATTTGATAAATTTAAGAATGTGGCACCAAGAAAACCACATTTTAAAAACTGACAGTGTTATACTAGTTATACTTTTTCATCAATCCAGGTTTCTTCCATGTTTCTAATACAAAATGATCCAAGGAGCTCGATGCTAATATATGTCAGACCGATTCTTTCCCTTTGAATTTTCTTTGCTTTTCTTCTAGTTAGGTACACTGATCAAATGTATCTGAGAATTTCCCTTATTTTGTTGGATTGTTTCACAGGGTGATATCTACTCAACTAATGTTCATTTGTCTACTGGCTCCCATACAAAAACAATTTCATCACACTCAAACTGGATATTGACTCTGGGTCAAGACCCATCCTGAATCCAACAATCTCTATGCCTTGAAGAATCAAAGTAATGGCATGTTTAATGGCAGGCCCACTGGTGCACCATTCAGTTTGGAGAGTGATATTTTGGAAGGGACACTGACATGGTATATAGCAAGTCCCAAATAAGATGACCAGTTGTAATAATAGTGCAATATTCACAATACCCATGGTGGTTATGAATATGCTGGTATAGTTGTGAATCACAAAATGTAACAGACTCTCCACATGGAGGACAGAACCAAAGCCTTTATTCAAAGATCAGAAAACTTAATCCCAGAACCAGAAAACCAAAGTCATAACAGTAGTCACGAAGTTGATACACATGGTCAATTCAGTGAACACCCACATTCCCAAGCCTTCACATCAGAACAGGCTCCCTCAAGCAGAGATCCTCCTCTTTTACTCATGGTAGCTCCTCAGCCTGTTCTTGGAAGTTCTCAGCAGAAATTCCCAGAGGAAAGGTCTCAGCAGAAGCTCCAGCCTCCAGATGCTCATTGATAGAAATTCTGACTTTCCCAGCTGGGGTTTTCCCCTATATACAGTATTGCTCCTCCCTGTTCAGCCCCTTCCTCTTACACCAACAGCTTCCCCTCAAGGTGTTAACTACTTCTGGATTAATTAAATATCTTAAACAAGGTGTTAACTTCAAACAAGGGGACAAGCACCTACTTACTTGCCAATACAAAGGGCATGGAAGTTCTTCAGATCCCATTAACATTACACCTGAGACAATAAGAACTGGAAACTTTACCATGGACAGATCTATTGGAGCAGCTTAGAATGTTTAATTTTTGAAGGAAAGACTAAAAGGAAAATTATGCTTATTTTCAAGTTCTTGAGTAGTTTACTGTATTTGATCCTAAAGGATAGGACTAGGAATCATGGGTAGAAATTGCAGTAGATTTCAGCTCAATAGAAGGTAAATGTCCCTTAAAATTAGAGTTGTCCAAAAATCTAATAAGTTTTCTTTAGAGGTAGAGTTCCCAACCACTGAAGGTCTTGTGATAAAGTCTAACTCGAGCACTAGTTGGAAACATATGGTCATATATGAACTGAAGCAGAGAAACTCTGAAATCCTCTCCCAAATCATAAACTCTATAATTTCTCTACCTCAGATTCAAATATTTCCTTAAGGGTCAGGTCATTTCACTGGGTATAAAACCATCATTCAGTCTTAAAAGGGACATAAACATCTCTCCATTCTCTAAGGTTAGTAGACACGAAATCAGAGGGTAGATATAAAAGAAAATGTGAAATTGATGATATTCCATATAGTAAAAATGGGTTATTCTCAAAGATGATCCCAAGAATATCTCAAACACCGAGGGCAGGGAGTACAGTCAAAGTGATAACAATAATATTACTAAATATTTATATAGGACTTGAAGGTCTGCAAAAGCCAATTAAATAGTGATACTTTGAAAAACACATACATCACATCAGCAAGAGTACTCAAGTTGAACTCAGAAGATTTGGGTTCATCTAGCAGATTACTTCCTCTCTCAGAACCCCAGTTTTGTAAGCTGTAATGTAGGGATAAATCATATTTGAAGTGCCCCTCTTACAGGGATATTGGGAGGGAGACACTACAGAAAACATGTTTACTTTCACATTTAAAGCATCTATGATATTCTCCAAAATTGCCATTCTTTCCATTGATGCAAATCTCAATCCCTCTATGGCTTTGTAGACACTATGGTCCCAAATTTCATCCTCCTGTAGCCAAACTGGTGAAGATCTCTATAAATTTAACTAAGCTTAGATGACTAAGTTCCATTGCTGAAACCCATATTCAAAACCATTCCAGGTTGGTAGGACCTGTCAGAACTTGTGCCCCATTCATATAGCCTTCAAGGACATTGGGTCACCTCCATATCACAGTGAGAAATGAGAGGTTTCAACTGCCAGGTGGACATAGGAATCATTATAATTATAACATGTGCCTCTTATGGTTCAGGGTTCATAAGGTCATATGGTTGAGAGCTACCAAGTTCTCTTCCTAAGACATTATTGAGTAAACTAAGGCTCAACCAATCACCAAATAGATCACTTCAATGGACTAAAAAATTGTAGATGTCTCTCCTTAGGCCTAATAATAAATAAATATTGTATTTTAATACAATAGTGTAGTTATTAAATTGAGGACACAAAAAAGTAGAAAGAACCTATGGATAGAATCCCATAGAATAAAAACTCAGAGAGAACCAACTCTTCCCCCTGATTCTCTGCCCTAAAGGAAAATGATGAACTAATATTTATAGCAACTGCCAAAATGTCTCTTAGAATTATAGTGTCCCAACTGATTAATGAAATTGTTTGAATGTGAATGCAACATACACTTAAAGTATCTCAAAGGGTAAGCCTAATTAAGTCAGTTCATCTAAATGTCTCTTACAAAGTGAGGTAGATCAGCCCAATTGCAGTTGGAGCAGATTAGTCCTGAATTATTAAAATCTAAATGAACATGTGGCAATTGGCTTCTGTTATGCAAAATATATAATTCATAAGGCATCTGGGGTTTTTGGGGGGGAGGAGAGAGTGATTAAGGGGCAAAAAGCCAAAAGCAGGAGGGCATTACATACAAAGAGAGAATTCTTCCATATCACACAATACCTACAATTGGTTCAACAAAGACAGGCAGAAGTACTTATGGAAAATGGGAGATCAAAATTGAGAACTTGGAATATTTTAATACATTTGTGTCAATGGAGAGCATGAGTCAACTTGATATATCCAAGCTAATCAAGGCATACATAATTGAGATTTTCTGTATTACATTTTGAAGAGCAAGGACATAGAGGCTATTAAGAATTGATAGAGACCTTAAAAAACATTTTGTCTCCTTAAACCAAGCTAACTGTAATTGCCATTGGTAAATGACATTCAAAAACTTTAAGAAACTAAGTGTGACAGAATGCTGATCAAAATCTGAGTTCTATTACAAAAAATAAATATTTAATCAATTTCTCTGTATGTGAAACATATTTTTTGTTGTTCTTAGGGTTGGGGTCTCCAACTTTTGATTTTATTAGTATAGGGAATTTCTGTTGAGGAAATACCCTCTATTAATGCAGGTCTTCAACTCGGGGTCTTTGGGGATTGTCTACGATTAAGGAGCTTACCCAAGTATGCACAGCTAATATGTTTCAGAGGAGGAACTTGAACTTGGTCTTCCTGACTAGCTTCCTATCCATAATACCAACATACTGTTCAATTTAGTACTTACCAAAAACCTTAGTGTGTAGGTAAAGTTAACAAATACAGAAAAAAACTGACCAAACTTCTGTGGACTTTGCCTACCAGCAACCTCCTGACACCTGCAAATCATTCTGATCATTTCAGTATATCATATTGGCAGAATTTATACCTATCATGCACAGAAATGCCATTTCAGAAATTAAACTAGGTGATCCAGGGAGCTCCATTAGATACAAACTTAGTGAAATCTGTGACATCTAGTCTGTCAACATCACCAATATAGGTATCATCAAAAGTTTTGCAATATACGAGTGGTCAATGGAGTGACAAAAAATCCGGAGGGATGACAAAAAAGTATCCACAAGTGGACCCTTTAATTCAATGAATTAAAAATAATTGCACATTATAATTAAATCCATGAATAATAAACAAAGGAAGGTTGAAAAGCAACAAAATTCTACAAGCATTGATTTAAGGGAAAGCGTCATCTATTAAGAAAAATTCATGTGGAAAATATTATGACTCCTAAAATTGCCTTTGAAATAAGAGAGAGTGAAAAATAGCTTTGAGAGTTAAGGATCTTTATTTTACAAAGTCTATCTGTGAGTCACTGTGTGATACTAGAAATGTCTCTTACCCTCTCTGAAAGTCCGTATTTTCATTTTTAGAGAATAGATAATGTATTATCAGTCAAATACTCTAAAATTTTCATAGAATCCTTGATTGTGCCTTCTAGGGATAATACATAAGAATAAGAAAGTCGAAATATAAATTCTGTTTATTATTTCAATAAGTGGTATATTTTTTATATCATAAGGAGGCAAAATATGATAGAATCAAGAGAATATTTTTTTCTAGCCACTGGCTTCCAATCATGTGTATTTAAACCATTTGAAATGAAGGGTTTCTAACCTATTCTTAAAGATTTTTCTTATTTATGGCCTAATTTTTTCCTTCAGTTTTTAAGTGTTCACCTATATCCTGATTTCTATTGGTCAATATTCTCTTTATGGTAACAAATAATTTTAATATAATAATAATAGTACTTGTAAGTAAGTACTATTTTTTCTTCTTCAATTCAAGAAACATTTAGTAAGTTTCCAGTATTCACTAGGCATGATGCAATACACAATACAAAGATGAAGGAAAACATGGCCCATTTCTATAAGGAGCTTATAATGTAATGGGAAGATAACACATGCATGTTAAAAAAAACACACAAGGTAGATAGTAATAAGGTCAAAGAAAAGAGTTAGAAAAAGCATCAAGAGAAATTTGAGAAGGATAAAAGAGATCACTCTCAACTGGGAACATAGCACACAGCCCAGGGAGGACCTGAACTGGACTTTGATTTTCCCAAAGAAAGCTTAGTTCCTAGTACACAGTCAACATTTCATAAATATATATGTAATTTTTCTAAAGAACCATTTTTCCTTATACTTATTAACAAGAGTAGTATAGAAATTTGTTTATCTCAATTCTGAAATTAAAAAGATGTTAAATAAAGCAGTGAGTGAAGAGAGTTATAGATAAATGAGAAAAGTGTACAATTGTTCTTAGGTTTTTGCATTTCTTAAATCTTGCCCAAATTATGTCAGTTTTATGAATATACTAATTCATTGCTAGGCAATGCTTTTCTTATTTAACCTAATAAAGACTCTATGAATTTTTTTTTAGTATGATTGAATGGAAAGAGCAGTCTGGACTTTGTTAATTACACCTGTGGGGAAACTTGGTTGTTGGGATCACAGAGGCCTTCAGAGGCCTTGACCACTCATCTAGTGATACTGTAGTTTAATTTCAAAGTATGGGAGGAAATAAATGGATTCAGGAGTGGAGTTTTTGAAAATCCAAGCCCATACAATGATTGCAGCATCACAGGAGGTTTGTACTAATTCAGTTGCAAAGAACCGAGGTTTTCCTATAAAATTTAAATACAAACATTCCAATGGATAGATAAAAGTTTTCTTGAAATAAAAATGAAACATGATCCCAACACATATGAACATTTTCTTTTCTCCCAAGGGTGTTCTAAAGTCCTAATAATGATACATTTAAAAAGCACACAGGATAAAAACAGAAAATCAATAGATAAATCCAGTATAACAGTAAGTTGGATAACACCTAGTTTGTCTCACTAAAATAAATCCCCTGTCATATGATGTTCTGATGTCTATATAGGACAAAGCTTAGAGTTACGCCAGGCTCCATGGAGTTAGATAGGGACATTAGCTGAACATTGTTTGTCAAAATGAATTTCCAAATACATATTGCCACAAAATACAGTCTCAAGGGGATTTTGTTAAATACCTGATTGAATGCATTATTAAACTATGATCATAGAAAATATTTGATTCTACAAAGTAACATTAAAAGGCATTAGGTAGAAAAAGTCCTGGGAAGTACTCTCTGGTGAATTATAATCAATCACGTCCCTTTGCCAAAGTATGGTCATAGTTAAACTGAGGACTCTTTTTCACTAAGAAAAGTGACAACCTTCAAGAGAGGTCATTCATTATATTTCCTTCACTGGAATGAGTCTGATGGGGGCACTGGGAGTGGGAATGCTATATTAGAAAGTAATCATATGAGCATTTTTCAGTTTCCAATTAGCTATGCATAAAGGTGTTTTTGAACCCAACAGATCAGGTAAGACCAAAATCAGTCTTCCGTTGTTTAAATTTTATTGATTTTGTCACATCAAGACCCCTTCTGGTATACTTTAAATATTTTTACACCTCAGTAGATGGTCTTTCTAAGTTGTTATAGCTACAGAAATTCAATTATCATTTCTCAAAGCACACTATATTTCTTAGGACCCCTACTCAAAGACTTTTAAATTTAGTGAAAAGGACTGACATTACTTTAATTCTAACACACATAGATTTCAAGAATTGAGGTTCATCTTTAAATCACTTTGAGTCATAAGAATATTGAAGAATATTCTTTTTTTTTAATCAGGAATGCATAAAGCATAGGCCAGGTAGGCCAGTTCAATCTGGAGCAAATATTAAGATTAGACCCACCCCTTTCCCTTCCCCTCAGAGGGAATCCAGCCCACATTTCACGCATAGGTAATTGTGGGGCTCAACCATCACACTCAATATTATCACAGAACACCCAAGAACATCAATTAAATCAATTAATGAACACAGGGAAGTGTCAATATGTGACCAAAATGGTTTATCCCATGATCTCTTCACAAGGTGGGAACTTCTTTGTTTGAATCAAAAAATAAAACTAATGAGTTTGGCTAAGAGTTTCAGTCAATCCCATTGGGTCTAGTAGTAAAAAAAAAACAGTAATTCAGTCAAGCAATAAACCAGTCTAGCAATAGAAGAACCCTAGTTTGAAGGATTCCAATTTAGTACCTGGAGTCAAATCATTGAGAGGGGACTGTGATGGGGGTAGAGAGACAGAATGAAAGTCTTCCCCTCTCAACCCCTCCTCATTGACCATATCATGACAGACTGCACCCAATGGCAGGCAGAGCATGAGGCTGAGATCAAAGAGAATGAGCCAGTAGGAGGCAACACCTCCAATACGAGTGATAGTAACCCAAAGAAAGGCAGTTTCAAGGAGAATGACCCCTAAGTACTGGCCATGGGCTCTTCAAAGGCACTGTCATTCTGACCCAACAGATCTACCTAGGGGTAATCTTCATAAAGATCTTATGAAAGGATAAAAAGACAACCCATAACTGGGAGTAATAAGTTACTCCTTTCTGCATATGTTCCCTCTATATGTTCCTAAAGACCTCTTTGTTCTTTAAATTTGTTTCTGTTCTCCCTGTGTATAATTGTTGGAAATTATGCTGTGAACTTCTAAGAGGATAGTTTTTGTATTGATCATTCTTGCTTTTCCATCTTAGTAAATGCTTTGCTAAAAAGTTTAACAGTTCCTGATTGTTAATGGGAAGCTCATTGATGGGAGCTTGTGAGTGCTTGTGTACCAGAAACCTAACCCCTCTGAGTTACCCCTAGAATCCTGAAAGCAGTAGTAACCTCTTCTGGGGATGCAACCCAACTATGTAACTAGAAATTGGGGAAACAACCCTGGGGCAGGAGAGTCTATATAGATATCTATGATTATAAGTTATATACAAAATGCTATTATTTTACCATTCTCAATTGTAAAATAAGAGGGTTGTATTCCAACATTGTAATTCTGTGATTCTATCTACACTATGAAACTAATATATCAGCTAAAGAATCCTTATATGATTGATATAATATAAACAAATACATTTCCATAAAAGTCCATGAACTATATCTTTTAACTATAAACTCTGATTTTTTTTTCTATATCAATAGACATCATGCTTCTCCTCTCGAAAACCATCCTGGGTATCATATCATACAATTCTTAATATCACAACTATCAATTGGAATGTAACTCTTTGGCAAACGTGTTCTTTTCTGTATTGGTTCATTGATTTTAACTCAAAGATTTTTTTTTAATATACCCAGTGCTAGTGCCACACTGGGTCTCTGTAACATAATCATAGAGATCTTTTTTCAATCTTGGGAAGTAGTAACAGACAATAGTACATTGATCTGAATATCAAATGGAATTTGTTTTTCATGACAGTCCTGAGAGGAAAATATGTCTAAGAAATCAAATGAATTTTGGTAGCAATTTCCATGTGGTTTTCATTTTAATTAGTGAGGCTGATATATTCAGTTGTCATTTTTGCTTTTGAAGGCATATTCTGCATTGAAGAAAATAGCTTAGAGAGAAACATTGGAATCACGGTCAGCCTGTAGGTGAAGTTTTGAATAAACTACTTTCAGGAGAGAACTAAAAATATGATCATCTGGCTGTCTAATATTTTTATATTATTTTTATTTATTTATTTGTTTATTTAAGACTGGGTCTCCCTATCTCTCCCAAGTGGGAAGTGCCATGGGCACTCACAGATGCATGATATGCATGGAAATTTAACATGCCCCATTTTTCCCACCTGGGCTGGTTCAGGCCTTCTTAGCCAACCAATGGCCTTCCACCTTTAAGGGCTCCCAAAATTGGCATTGTACTTCCAATGGAAACCTGATTGACTTCAGTTCTACTGTAGCTCAGAACTCCCAAGTTCAAATAGTACAGCATAAGTCAGAGTCAGGACCTAAACCTAGGTCTTCTTGATTCCAAAGTCATCCCTCAATCCGTTATGCAAACTGACTCTCTTAGGGCTTGAAAATGATGCATAAATCATGCTTATTGTGATATAATATTGGTCAATGTGATCTTAAATGAGATATTCCTGTATCACATGGGAAATCTTTCTGCATGTAACAGTCTGCCCACAAAAAGTTTTTATTACCTATAAAGTGATCACCATCCATCTAATCCTTTCAAGACATCTAAATATAAATGTTCATGTGGTAACATGGAAATAGCACTGGACTTGAAGCTTGAACCATGCATGCAGCATATACTAGCCACATAACTGAAAAATCACAAATCAGTTTCCTCATCTGTGAAATGGGGATAGTAATTCACTATCTCCCTCACAGGGTTTTTTTTTTAACCATCAGATAAATGTATATAAACACTTGGTAAAAACATAAAGCATTACATAAAAGACAAAAGTTTTGGAGGAGTGTGGAAGGTCCATATCTCTGATTTCATTGGTGTGAGGAACTCTTTGCATAAAAATTTTCCCCTATAGATGCATATCAGCAACTTAACTGAAACAAAGCTTATAGAGTTGCCTGCAGCTTTGAGAAGTTGTGACTTACTCACATAGCAGCAAAAAGAGAGGGGATGAGGGAGTGGGCCCGATATGTGTAGTAAGATTCTACCTGTAGTAAGGACCTGTCCTTGTGTGGGGCTTGAAGGGAGTCAGAGTGCATATCTCTAGCCTTTTCTCCCCCACCCCTCTCCAAGGGAAATTTTTACTCTTGCCAAGAGGGGAAGCAGGAGGTCAGGGTCAGAGGCTCTCCTTAGAGAGAGAGGAAAACAGTCTAGAAGCATATCTATGTACTCCCTTAAATGTTGTTTGTCTAGAATAGGTGTGAGGAACCTGCAGCCCCGAGGCCACATGTGGCCCTCTAAATCCTTGAGTGCAATGTTTTGACTGAGTCCAAGTTTTACAGAATAAATACTTTTATTAAGGGGATTTGTTCTGTGAAGTTTGGATTCAGTTAAAGGCCCACAGTTGAGGACCTAGAAGGTTGCATGCATCCTCGAGTCTGCAGGCTCCCCACCCCTGGCTAGGAGATATAATCAGGTTCCACCTAATTTTTGATCATGTTGTTACTTTGGGGAGGAAAAGGGGACCCCCAAGGTCTATATACAAGGCCTGACTCCTTCCCCACATAATCCCAGTTCCACAATGAACACAACATGTAGAAAGAAAACTATTTATCCAAATCATTGGAAAACAGAAATCAGAGAAGGTATACATGAGAGAATATAATATCAGACTATACAGCATAGAGGAGCCCTCTCACTGGGAGTAAGGTAACTTAGCTCAACCAAGAGGAAGGGTCCTTGATCTCACCCAAGAAGAAACTCTGGAAGTCTCCAGAGTAGCAAGCTGGAAATAGGGATGTGATCGAGACTGCCTTCTCCTCTCCTGTCTTCCCAGAGTCTTTTCCTTCAGCGACCTAAAGTGAGGTTGACTTCTTCCATCTTCTTTCTCAAAGCTGGCAACTCAACACTACTCTTGAAGAATTCCTATTTAGAGAGATACAAAGAGGGACCCCCACTTGAAGAGTCCCCAGAGGATGGACTGCCTAAGATTTTAATCTCTTGCCTCTCACAGATTCTACCTTGACCCTTATATGGGGCAGGGCCTTTACCTCCAATAAGATCTTTCCAAACCAAGGGACAAGGATTATACCCCTAGTACAAAGTTAATATATATCAGTGGCAAGATTTAAACCCAACTCTCCCTGATTCTAAGCCTAACCCTCCATCTATGACACCAAACTGGCATCATCTAAAAATAATAAACATATAAAATATGTGATGTAAGCTTTAAGTGCTGTCACTGATGAGGCATATTTACTATTTTCATTTAATAGTTGTAATTATTTGTCACTTGATTTTGTTGTTGTTTTATAAGCAGTGAAGAAATTATTTTTATTCCTTAGACAAACATGTGAGATAAGGAGATGTAATAGGGAATAGTATCAATTTCATAGCTAGAGAATAGGGTTTTGGATTCTGGTTCTCTCTATACATGCTTGACTTTGGGTAAGACACAACTTCTCAGGACCTCAGTGTGCCTCACTGTAAATGAAGAAATTGATCCCAGGGATCTCCAAAGTGCCCTGCCAATTCTTCATCTTAAAATAAATTATTTAACTTACCACTTCAATTGGAAGTTTATGCATTTAAATGTAGGTTCTTTTATTTGTTGTTTACATTGTTTTTTTTCTTCAGGCTAGCATTTATGTTCATGGATATAACTGAAGAATAGGGATCTTCCTGTTATGGTTTGATTTACTTCCTAGCCTACTAAAAGGCAAAGGCTGAGTCACACTCCCCAGCTGAAGAAAAATGGTATATTATCTGCTTTATGTCTGGAGGTAAAAATATTTACTAAGGTCAAGTCCTCTCCTGGAAAAGCAAGAGTTGTTTCCTGTATGTGACGCATTTTTATTTGCTGCTTTGGAGGATGTGACCACTGTAAAGGCAGACATAGAAATTTCATATTGAATTCAGCCTCATATGAAACAGCATCTGGCTAGCTTGAAAGAAAAAAAATCTCCATCCATGCTGGGATGCTCGAAAAATAAAAATCAGCTGCTTAGAGATCAAATATGGAGACCAAAAATGCAGTCATTCATTCAACATCAGCATGCTTGATGGTGTTAGGTCTTGGTCTTTATCTTACCCTATTTCTTCCTACATCCATTGTCATCAGGCCTATTGAGTTTAACTCAAAATGAAATCTATTTGCTTCACTAATTTCATTTTTACAAATCTCCTCTTAAATTAATACTTCATAGCATAGAAACAACTTAAGACTGTCCTGTGGTATTCATTACACAGGTTGTAAAGCGATTGGCTATTCACCTAGAATAACTGGTTATTAAAACTAAATGCAATAAATACTAGGAAATGTGTAAGGTAATTTGGCCACTTAGCAGAGCTATGGCCCGTTAAGCTATCAGTGGGCAATGAGCTTTCCGTGAAGCTGTGTTGCTTAGATCTGCAGTATGTCCTTGTGTTCTGTGATTGTTTACAAGGCTATGACTTGGGATGGTCTCAGTTCGGTTATTAACAAACAGGTGTCTTCATTATACAGCTGCCCCCAATAGCGTAAAATGACTCCCTAGTTGAAGATCTCAGCAAAGAGGCTGGAGATTCAATTCACGTGGAGACAGATTTGATCACTGAGCTGATCTCTATAATTTCTGCTTGGGAAGGAAAGGTTAGCCCCATGGTCTAATGGCTATGCCAGAGAAGAAGCTTTATTTAGGAGACTTTAATGAGTGGTAGAGACCAATGTTGTGTCTCTGAGCAGCAGTTTTTGGTTGATTTTTCCACAGACACTTGTGCTGGTTATACTCAAGTATTATAATAAATAAGCAGGAAATCATGCTATACATAGCCATGATAAAACAAAGGGTATGTGTTGGGGGAGGGACTGGGGGGGAACAATGTATCCCAATAAACAAACAAAACAGGAAAGACGTGCTTGGTACTTCAAAGAAAATTGGCCTTCACAACAGGGAGAAAGGAAAACATGCTGTTTAACCATTTATAGAAGAGTCTTAAAAGACATGTAAAAAAAAATCATGAACAGAGGATCACAGATTTAGAACTGGAAGGTAACTTATAGACCATCAAATCAACCCCATTATTTTATAGATGAAGAAACTAAGTCAGTCAATAAGCAATAAGTACCTACTATGTGCAAAGTCATGTACTAGGCCCTGGAGACACAAAAAGAACTTTAAGATAGTCTTTGTCTACAATGAGTTTACCTAATGGAAGAAACCAATATATACAGAACAAGCTATATACAAGATAAATAGGAAGTAATGAACAGAAGGAAAGCACTAGAATTAAGAGGAGTTGGAGAAGGCTTCCTGTAGAAGATAGGATCTTAACTGGGACTTAAAGGAGGCCAGGAAAGTCAGTAATCAAAGCAGAAGATGGAGAGCATTCCAGATGTAGGCAACAGCCAGAGGGAATGCCTAGAGCCAAGAGATGGAGTGTCTTGTTCATGCAACAGCCAGGAGGCCGCCCATGTTCTCAGAGCTAACAACTGTCTAAGGTGGAATTTGAAACCAGTTATTCCTGACCCCAATCTAGTGTTCTATTCACTTTACCACAGTGCTTCTCACTGGACTTAGTATCCAAGTCAACTGAGTTTGGGTCTCCACTTTTTAACACAAACTACCCCAGGTCACTGAAACTCTCTCATCATTTCTTCCCCTATGAAACTGGTATACAAATATTTGTCTCACCAAAAATGTTGTAAGGATAATTCAAGAGGGGTCTTATAACAAGGGACTTGGGAGAAGGAACTTGATAAATATTAATCCACCATAGGTCCTTCATCCCCAGGCTGCTGTTGGTCAGTGTTATTCTAAAAGAGAACATAAAATTGAAGTGTGTACTGACACCATCTTGAAGTACATTAGATCTATACTGTTTGGACTTGGAGTAATTAAAAGAAGTCATACAATTAATGTGAACCTTTTAGGAGGATTACTTTTTGAGTGTTCACAGTCAATTACTTACATCAATTACATTAAATGTGAAATATACTGCAATTTTTCCTTTGAAAACTTGGTTACTTGTCAGGTGGAATTGCTGGGTTTGATTCTGTGCAGAATAAGAAGGGTTTGGAATATCTTACAGGCCACACCTAACCTACTTTTTTCTCCTCTGATAACAGAGTATTCTTTCAGCATATTAATTAGCAAGACAAATATATATATACATGCACATACTTATCTAGATCATACTTTAATGACATTCTACAGTGCAATTGATATCTATTTCCTTTACTTATCAATTCAGAATCTAAGAAAACATAATCTTGGGGACCGGCTAGGTGGCACAGTGAATAGAGCACCAGCCCCGGAGTCAGGAGGACCTGAGTTCAAATCCAGCCTCAGACACTTAACACTTACAGGCAGTGTGACCTTGCGGAAGTCACTTAACCCCAATTGCCCTGCCTTCCCCCCTCCAAAAAAGGAAAGTAGGAAAGGAAGGAAGGAAGGAAGGAAGGAAGGAAGGAAGGAAGGAAGGAAGGAAGGAAGGAAGGAAGGAAGGAAGGAAGGAAGGGAGGGAGGGAGGGAGAGAGGAAGGAAGGGAGGGAGGGAGGGAGGGAGGGAGGAAGAAAATGTAATCTTATAGTGATCAATGCAATGTCCTACACTTGGTCATAACAGGCTGAGAAGGTCTGACCAGATAGCAATTCATGTGCGGAAAGATCTAAGGAGTTGCCAAGGATAATAAGGTAAATATGCTTCAAAATGTGATTTGGTAACCAGTAAAGACAATGCCATCAGATATATGGAACCCTAGAGATAGTAGCATAGAAGGTTTTGTTTTTGTTTCCTGAATTTTTGATATGTTAGGCCTCTTAAAAAAGACAAAAGTAAAGATCTTGAAAGGCCCTGTGAATCTCAGGGATCCCAAAATTTCCTATTCTGGTGGGACACATTTTTATCTTATTTTTATTTATTAGGTTTTTAAAAATTTAATTGCATTTATTTTTTATTCTTCTTAGTTTTTTTTTATTTTTATTTTGCTATTAGTAGCAAACATCTTTTTACCACTTACCTATTCAGTAAGCATCCATTGTAACAAAGATTTAAAAATAAAGTTGAAAAAAATCCAGTTCAGCAAAACCAACAAACATTTCAAAAATGTATGAAAATATATGTAAGCAAGAAAAGATAGTCATTGAGGAATCTTTTTAAAAATGGAAAGAAAAGAACCAAAGGAAGGACAGAAAGGTCAGGTAAGAAGGATAATTTTGAAAGCTACAAGTTGATCTTATTATGTCCTTAAAAAGAAAAACAAGCTGTACATGATAGAGACCTGAAGTTTTATGTACAATTTTCTTTTTTTTCTTTTCTATAAATGTATTTGCAAATGCCCATTTATGAAGTGAGGAATAAAAATTAAAAATTAATTTTAAATGTATTTGTAGTATTCCACATCCATAGTTTTTTATTCCATGCAAAAAGAAAAAGAGGCACATATTTTCAATTCATCTCTGGGACCAATTTTGGTCATTATAATGACACTGTTCCATTCCTTTTTTTTCTTTTTTGTTCCTTCTTTTTCCATTATTATAGTCATTTCAGTATTTGTTTTGTTGGTTTTATGAAGCAAGCTTTGCCTAACATTTCACTGAAAAAAATTGAAGCTATTGGCCAAGAACTCTCTCTTTTCATCTCTTCAATTCCCATCGTTCATTTGCCCTCTATGACTGTCTCTTCCTTCACCGCTATATCATGTGCAGCAGTGGCCCTTCTATTTGCTAAGGCAAAGCCCTCTACATAAACAACCAATCCAGTCCATCTCAGCTTCTCTAGCAGCTTGCCTCCTCTGTCATCCCCACTCTTTCACTAATTTCATCCTCTGTCTTTCTACTGGCTACTTCTCTACTACCTATGAAAACACCCATGTCTTCCTCATCCTCAAAAATTCCTCAGTATGGGATGGCCAGGTAGCACAGCGAGTAAGAGCACGGGCTCCAGTGTCGGGATGACCTGGGGATCCAATCCGCGCTCAGACACTTAGCACCCACCCAGAAACACCTGGCTGTGTAACCTTGAGCAAGTTACTTAACCCCAATTGCTTAGAGGCAGCCAGGTGTCTCAGCGAGTAAGAGTACTGGCTCCAGTGTCGTGATGACCTGGGTATCAAATCCGGGCTCCGATACTTAGCAACACACCCAGAAATAACTGCCCATGTAACCTTGAGCAAGTTACTTAACCCCAATTGCTTTAAAAAAAATCCTCAGTAGATCTATTCATTCCCAATCCCAATACTCTTCTCTCTTTTGTGGCTAAACTTCTTGAGAAAGCCATCTACAATCAATGCCTCCACTTCCTTTCGTCTCACTCTCTTAACCCTTTACAATCTGGATTCTGACCTCATCATACAAATGAAGTTGTTCTCTCCAAATTAATTAATTAACTGCCAAATCAAATGGTCTTTTCGTAATCTTCATCCATCTTGATCTCACTGTGGCCTTTGGACACTTGATCACCCTCTTCTCCTTGATACTTGCTTCTCTCTAAATTTCTGTGACTATATTACTCGATCCTGTCTTTCCTCCTATCTTTTTGATGACTCCTCTTTACTCTCTTTTGACTCCTCTTCATCCAGGTCACACCTACTCATCTTGGACCCTCTTCACTTCTCCCTCTATGCTATTTCTCTTGGTACTGCCAGGGATTCAATTATCAACTCAGTGTTGATTCTCAAATCCACTTATCTAGTCCTAACCTCTTTCTTAACCTTCTGACTCACATTTTCAACTACCTCTAAGTGCACTCAAATCAGATTTTCTGTAGACATCTTAAATTCAACATGTACAAAATTAACTCATTATCTTTGTCCCCAAGTCCTCCCTTCTTCCAAAGTTTTTCCTTACTGGGAGGGCAACCACATCACTCAGTCAATAAATATTCATTAAGTGCTACCACTTTCCGGGCACTGTGCTAAGCTGTGAGGATACAAAAAGAGGTGAAAGATTTTCCCTCCCCTCAAGGAGCTCATAGTCTAATGGGGAAAATATTCTTCCAGTCAACCAGACTCACAATCTAGATGTCATTCTCAACTCTTCAATTTCACTCTTTATTCTTTTGCCAAATCCTTTGATTTTATCTTCATAACATTTCTCTTCCATCTCCCCTTCTTCTCAAACATTACCACTGGGATGACACATACCCTTATTACCTGATGCCTGGAGACTATTGTAATAGCCTGATGATCAGAAACCCTGCATCAAATGTCTTCCTGCCTAGCCCATCCTCCATTCAGCAGTCAAATTGATCTCCCTAAAGCAGAGGTCCTTTATCAACTCCTTTTTCACTGGCTTCCTATCACTTCCTAACTCCATTGGCTTCCTATCATTTATGAATTATAATTGCGTCCTATCATTTCAAATATCATCTCACTTTATTCTACCCTGGTTAGACGACATATGGAATATTGCATTTAGTTCTGAATGCCTTATTTTCAGAAATATATTAACAAATTGAAGCAAATACAGAAGGTGACCAGGAAGAGGAGAAAATCAGATGTCATTCTATGGAATTGTCAATGATAATATCTATAAAAGTTTAGCCTGGAGAAGGGATTTTTGGGGTGGGGGAGGGAAATGATTGCTATCTTTGAATAAGTAAAGAGCTATCATGTGGAAAAAGCATTAGGAATGTTTTGCCTCTCCTCAGGGATCAGAATGAAGGGTATTGTTGTTGTTTTTAAAACTGCTTGTTGTGATGGTCTCAGTTCTACTATTAACAAACAGGTGTCCTCATTAGAAGGTTACCCCAAATAGCAACCAGCATCTCCCTTGTTGACAATATCAGCAGAGACTAAAGACTCAATTCACATGATGACAAATTCAATCACTGCAGTGATGCCTATAGTTCTTGCTTGAAGGACAAATATACAAATTACCCAGAGGCAGATTTTGCCTCTTTGCAAGGGGGAAATAACTCTCTCGTTGTCCAAAAATGGGTTTCCTGTAAATTATTGCGTTCCCTATCCCTCGATATTGATAAGCAAAGTCTGAATGACTCTGTCTAAGAGATGTTGTAGTGGGGATTAGTGTTCATCTGCATATTAGACTCAGAGGACCCCCCAGAGACTCTGAAATTCTTAGAATAAAAAGCCCAAAATGAGTTTTACATTAAGTGATGTAGAATATATAGCACATGCACATCAAATAACTCTTTTACTTTTAATGGATTGGGGTTCTTCATTTTATTTATTAAGTTTTATTAATGCTTTTTGCACATGTTATAAACATCTTCACTGAATTCTCCCTTGTAACAGAGAAAAAGTTTACCATAATCAAACAAAGAAAATATCACATTCTGTTCCTTTGGTTCCCCACCTCTCTACTAGAAACAGGAGAGAGTTTCTTGATCTCTTCTCTGGGACCAAGATTGCTTGTTACAAATCATCTTAAGTCATGAATGCTTAGTGTTGATTTCATTTACATTAGAATAGCAACGTTTATTGTTCTCCTTCCTTAACTTCCCATCAGTTCATACGTCTTTCTTCTATGTTAATTTCATTGAATAGTTATTCATGTTCATTTCTTATTGAACAGTCATCTTCAATCACACATAAGCTACAATTAGTTCAGTTATCCATTTTACCTCGTAGGTTTGTCTCATTTTTGTTCTACTACCACCCAAAAAAAATGCTTCTCTTCTCTGACTATTTTGAAATATAGAACTTTCTTCCCCTTCATGTAATAAGGAGAAATTTTTATTTTTCTACATTTCTAAACAATCTACCACATAAACTTGAAAGAATCAGAGAAAGTTAGAATTGTTACCACTCTCTCTTATTAAAGATACCAAGAAATAAAGAGATTAAATAATATGCCCAAAATAACATCAGTTCTGAGCCCAGGGCTCAGAAAAGGGAACTCTTAGGCAGACTAAGTCCCATTGACTGCCTTCAATTTGCTATTTAAATGGCACTGCAAAGCCCTATGTAGCTTTTTCTTTAAAAAAAAAAGGGGGGGGGGTATTAGTGTCTTAATTTTTGCATTCTATTCTAGGGGTGGTGAACCTGGAGCCTTGAGGCCACACCTGGCCTTCTAGGACCTTGTGTGTAGCCTTCCGAGTCCAAATTTTACAGAATGATTTTATAATTTTTGTTTTTCATTTATATAAACATAGTTTTATTTATTATTATTTTTTTAATTTTACTAAGGGGACTTGTTCAGTGCTGCACTTGGAGACCTAGAGGGCCACATGTGGCCTCAAGGTCACAGGTTCACCACCCCTGTCCTAGTCATTTCCAAATCAATATTATCTGGGGGTCTGCTGGATGCAGCTCAGACCAGCTTGAACCAATTATTACATTTTCAGTATAAGCATTTACACTTCAGAAATCTGAAAATGCCACAAATCAGGGCTTAGTTTATTGTTTTGTTGGCTGTCTAGGTTTAAGAAAGTGATGGACAAAATGTTAACAATGCAGATCATATTTTGAAAGATACTGTGCATACATTTTTCTTTCCTTTGTTTTCAGAGGTCCAATTATTGTATATTTAACAGTACACACACACAAATGTATCACCACTACCACCAAATAAATCTTCCTTCAAAACAAAGAAAATTGTTAATTAAAAATAACGTGCTTTAATGTAACATATGGCTATCTATGAAACATTTCCTTCCTGTAGTCTACCACTTCTCTATTAAAAGGCAGGAGGTGATTTCGAGACTTTTCAACTTACAAAAGAGGTGAGCTATTCCTTAAAGCTGCGATCAGTTTTAAGTAAAGCTTTTGCCAAGTTTCTTGATGCAGAGAGACAAGGCAAAGATTCCAGCTACTATTTCTATCCTGCGACACACTTTTAAAATCTAGCTGATGTAATTCGGCTTCAATCACCCTTTTTGCCACTGCTCTCCCCCCCCTTCTCATGTTATTAAGCAGTTTAACCAGATCAGATGATTGTGTAATAAAAGCAGAAACATTACTTGAATGTATCATATACTCTGGATTCCATTCAGTCCCTGGACTCTGCTCCTCCTAAAGGCAGAAACTTTGCCCTAACAAAGGATTTGAGATGAGAGCTAGGCTGGAAGTTCAGTCTTATTTTAGACTTCTCATATCCTTGTGAAAGGCAACTGGAAATAGACAACTCATTCATAACTCATTGTCCATACTGATATTTGAGAGTGCTGTGGAAGCTGTCATGATCACAGCTGCAGGAGTGAAAAGGAAAGCATGCAGTTACTTAGGGCCAAGGTCCCGGTGACTCTGAGGTCTGTCCCTACAACCCCAGAACCGAGGCAATGCATGGGTCAATTGCCCCCAGGGGATACTTTTAAAAAGAAATAGAGCGCTAGAAACTCTGGCCTCTAGCTCTAATAATGTAATCAGGTTTTGGGCTCTAAGCGATCACATAAACAGAAGGGACACCTCTGTATTAGTAAATTCTGGGAGAAGAGTTAAATCAACATTTGTTAGGTTCTGGAGTACACATACAGTAGATTTTATTTCCTTCCATAAGGAAACGCATTCTTCACAGTCTAGCAGCAGCAGTTAAGTGGTGTATAGTAAACAGAGCACTAAAATTTGAGTCAGGAAGAACCGAGTTCCAATATTCCATCAGACACTGTGTAAACCTGTTAAGTAATCACTTAACCTCTTCCAGCCCCAGTTTACTCATCTGTAAAATGGATAATAAGAGCAGCCACATACTAGGAAGTGGGGCAGCTAGGTGGTATAATAGATAGAACACTGGATGTGGAATCAGAAGAGAACTGAGTAAAGTCTAACCTCAGTCACTTACTAGCTGTGTGACCTTGAAGAAGTCACTTCACCACTGTCTGCCTCAGTTTCCTCATCTGTAAAATGGGGATAATAAAAGCACCTACCCCATGAGAACAATGTAAAGATAACATGAGAGAATATGTAAGGTTCTCTGCAAACCTTGAAGTACTGTGTATATATTATCCATATTATGCCCTTTAAAGACTCACCAGCCAAAAATATTAATAATTTACATACAGCTTTCATTTAAGATACTTCTATTTTCATACAAGATGCAAGGTTGTCATTCAGCTCAGATACTTAACATATCTATAATTTCATCAGTGCAACATCTAGAATAACAGCTAGTATTTATATGTGGCTTTAAGATTTATAAATCTCACCTCATTTGATCTTCACAATGACCCTGTGAGGTGGGTGCTGAGACTGAGAAAGATTAAAAGGCTTGCTAAGAGTCACACAGCTAGGAAGTCTCAAGAGGCCAGATCTGATCTCAAGTCTTCCTTACTCCAAGTCCAGAACTCTACCCACTGTGCCACCAAGCTACCCGGCTGAAAGTCAATAGTTCTACTTCAAGAGTTATTTAGTCATTTTCAGTCATGACTCCTTCTGAGGTTTTCTTGGTAAAGATACTAGAGTGATCTTCCATTTCCTTCTCCAGCTCAATTTTCACATGAGGAAACTGAGGCAAACACAGTTGAGTGACTTGCCCAGGGTCACACAGCTAGTGCACATTTAAGGTCAGATTTTAACTCAGGTCCTTCTAACACCAGACTCTATCCACTGAGCCACCTAGCTGCCCACCTCAAGAGTACCTGGGGCTAAAATTTAAAAAACAAAAACAAACAATCACCCTGAGATCAAACTAGTGATGAACCACTCTGAACTTACCTCTGGCCACAGAAAGACAGCAGTGAATTATTGAGCCCATACATAACACTTTCCTAGCTTTCCAGGACCTGCCACAACTTAAAAGACATTGCCATTGCCTCTGAGAATCCAAGGTCACCTACATATCCCAACTAAAGCTCACTTTAAAAAAAAAGGAAAAGAAAAGAAAATGTTTCTCAGTTTACTTTGAGATTGAGGATGTCATTATAAAAGTAGCCATGAAATTAATATTAAAATATGAAAGTAAATATTTTCTCACCTTTCCCAGAAACTCTAAGCAGTTTCAAAATGACCTCTGAGAAAGAGAAAAAAAATCACTAATGTATATTTTATAGATTTAAAAAAATGAGACACAAAGAATGATGCCTTCTTTATAGTTCATTTGGGGATTCTGGAGGTTAGGGAAATTAGAATAAAACTGCTCAGGCCTGTTCAAGAAGCCCAAGGGGAAGCAGCCCACATATGGTTTTGACAAGTTTGAGGAGCTCCAAAAGCATGAGAAAGGAAGCTCCAGACATCCACCCAAGCAAGGCACCCTGTGCGTGTGTCCTTTCACCTGGGGTCACAGGTTAAGGAAATTATTTGCCACAAATTCTGTTTTATGGAAAACACAAATCTTTAGATCTGTTTATAAATGCATACAATACATGATATTACAAAAGAAAGCAATAACATTGAAATTCAGTTATCAGGGACAGCTAGGTGGCGCAGTGAGTAGAGTGCCAGCTCCAGAGTCAGAAGGACCTGAGTTCAGATCCGGACTCAGGCACTTAACACACACACACACACACACACACACACACACACACACACACACACACACAACCTAGCCGTGTGACCTTGGGCAAGTTACTTAACCCCAATTGCCCTCCAAAAAACAAACAAACCAAAAAAAAAAAAAAAAGAAATACAGTTATCAAAATTTTTCAATAAATATATACATATATGTATATATTTATGTGTATTGTGCATGTATGTGTATGCTCACAGATCTCAGGTTGAGAACCCCTGACTTGAACTAGTTGTACAATGTTGGTTATTCAATTACATCCACAGCCCAGTTCCAATCAAGGACTAACTCTTAAGAGATTTTGAGGTGGAGCATAGCAGGGAAGGGAGAGGTTATAGTCAAATTGCCTCTATTTTCTCATTAAAATATGAAATGAGCTTCTCTACTGAGAGGGACAGGGAGGGGGTGATATGGGAGGATTGAGAAGAGGTTTGTAATAATGACTATGATGAATCAGGGAAGAGTAAAAAGAGTGTTCCTGTGCATTTCGACAGGAACAACTGAAGAAGCCAGGGAACTTGGAGAAGCTGAAGAGGGGAGGGAAGGTGTTGAGTCTGGATGAGAGAACAAAGCCTCAGGGCATAAAAGAGTGGAATAATATCAAGAAATAGTAAGGGATGAATCTTTGGGGAAAGAAAGGAGATGTCTTTTTTTGCCATGGGACAAGAAGGAAAGCTCAAGAGAACACAGAGATGATAGATGTTGGAAAGGAGTCAAGTGTAGACAGGGGGAGGTTAACAGATTAAATGAAATAACAGTTTTGAAATACCTAGGAGGCAAGAAGAGGCCTGAAGGCCAGTAAGTATGACAGGGAGTGGGTGAGTTGATAGGTAGAAGTGGCTCCTGTTGGGGAAGGGAAAGTGTCTGGGAAGGAGAACAGTGTAGGGGTTCAGAATGTGGCCATTCTGCTGGGTGCATGGCTGAAGTGGGGAAGACATTAGGTATTATTGCTGGACCCTGGAAACAGAGATTTTACACAATGATCTCTCTCAATTGTTTTCAGAGAATGTTTTAAAATACAGGCCCTTTCAAAGTCAACTCTCCTGCTTTCAGTGACACCAAATAACTATTTTGTGTTAATTTTTCCATATGCTTATTTATTTTGCATATAGGAGGCTGTATGTTGCAATCTGTTGAGTGCCCAACTCAGAGCCATGGAGATATGAGCTAAATGCCTGCCCAACAAATTGCCTATGTTCCTAGAGAGAACATCATGGTACAGCAGCTAAAGATAGGGGTTCTAAACCTGAGGTCTGTGAATGTGAAGAGAGAGACAGAAAAAGAGACACAAAGGCAGAGAGAGATCTATCTATCTGTTGTGTATGTGTGTATATGTATACATGTTTCTGTAGCTATATGTTACATATATGTATATATGTGTATGTACGTATTATCTATATGATACATGGTAAAGTAGAGTGCCAGGCTACTAGATTCATCTTCCTGAGTTCAAATCCAACCTCAGACACTACTGTGGGACCCTGAGGAAGTCCCTTAAACCTGTTTCAGTTACCTCTTCTGTAAAATGATCTGGAGAAGAAAATGGCAAACCACTACTTTGGCAAGTACCCTTGCCAAAAAAAAAAAAATCCTACATGGGGCCATGAAGAGTCATATCTGACTGAAACAATTGAACAACAAATATCTATGTGCACATATATATGTATGTGTATATATTCATGTAAACATTTTGATAACTTTATTTCAACATAATTTGTGTCTTTTGTAATCATATAATTTATTCCATACATTTTAAATATATATTCTGAGATGGAATCCGTAGGCTTCACCAGATAACCAAAGGGATCCAGGACACACCAAAAAATAGGTTGAGAACTCCTGCTCTATAATTTGCCCAGAAGGTGCCAAATAAATGGAGTCTTCTCATTCAGAAGTTGCCTATATCAGAAAAAAAAAAACAAACCCAGAGATCCAACCCCTTTCCTATTCGCATACAAACTTACATAATTTCTGTCTCTCCCAATAATATGGAAACGACTAGAGAGCAGAGACTGTTTCATTCCTGTTTTTGAAGCCTCAGGACCTAGTACAGTCCCTGGCTTGCAATTAATCAAAGAGTATATATTCAGCACCTACTATGTGCCAGGCCCTGTCCTAAGCACTGAGGATACAAAAAGAGGCAAAGCACAGTCCTTGCCTTCATCTTGGAGGAAGACAACTTGCAAAGAAATATATACAAATATATGAGATAAATGGGAAATAATGAACAGAGGGAAAGCACTCAAATTAAGAGGGGTTAGGGAAGGCTTCCCTTCTTGCTGAAAGTGGGATTGTCATTGGGACTTAAAGGAAGCCAGGGAAGTCAGTGGTCTGAGCAGAGGAGGGAGAGCATTCCAGGCAGGGGGCAGCCAAAGAGAATGCTCAAAGCTGAGAGAGGGAGTGTCTTATTAGAGGGACAGCCAGGAAGCCAGGGTCATTGGATCCAAGAATGGGTGGTGAAGGATAAGATCTTGAAAGATGAGAAGAGACTAGTTTATGAAGGATTTGGGATAAGAAACAGAGCGTTTTGTATTTATTCCTGGGAGCACTAGGGAGCCATTGGAATTTATTGAACAGGGAGATGACATGATCTGACCTGTGCTTTAGGAAAATCACTTGAGTGACAATGGAGGATGAATTGGACCCAAAGCAAGCAGATCCATCAGCAGGTTATTACAATAATCCAAGTGTGAGGTGGTGAGGGCCCGCACCAGAAGGATGGCAGTATCAGAGGAGAAAGGAGGGGCAAATTGGAGAGGTTGCAAAGGTGAAATCGACAGGGCTTGGAAACAGCTTGGACAAGGTCGTCAAGAGATACTGAGGAGCTGACAATAACTCCCAGGTTATGAGCCTCTGGAGGAACAGGATATAGGCGGTGTTTAATAAATGCTTGTTGATTAATTAAAAGAGAGGTAGCTAGGTGAAGCAGTGGACAGATGACACTGATGTCAGGAAGATGTGAGTTCAAATCCAATGTCAGATGCTTACTGACTGTGTGACCCTTAACTTCTGTCTGCTCAGTGTCTCCACCTGTAAAGTGAACATAATAATAGCACAGGGTTGTTGGGAGGACCAAATGAGATAATGTTTGCAAAGTGCTCAGCTCAGTTCCTGGAATGTCATAGGCACGCACCTAATCAATGATGGTTCCCATTCCCAGAGAGAAAAGAGAAGAAAGGAGTGAGAGACAAAGAAACAGAGACACAGAGAGACAGAGACACAGAGAGACAAAGAGAGAAACAGAGAGACAGAGACATAGAGAGAGACACAGAGACAGAGAGACAGAGACAGAGAGAGAGAGAAGAGAGAGAGTCAGAGAGAGAGAGAGAGAGAGAGAGAGAGAGAGAGAGAGAGAGAGAGAGGAGAGAGAGTGTTAGTTTCTGGGACTCAAGCATCACCTCCACAAGGGCAGTCATTGAGAGGCATAAATGACACTCTAGGTCCAACTTAGCCAGGAGAGCCTTAGACCTCCCTCAGATCATTTTAAATCAGAAGATTATCCTTAGAGGGGCCGGAGGTTAACTGAAAGTCAGGCGAACCATATCCATAAAAACAGAATGAAGAGAGTAAAGCAAGAGACCCACATGCAGCAGTGACTAAAAACGAAATTTATGTTTCCTATCAGAGACACAGGTCAGACGCTGAGAAAGAAATGATAATGTAAGGCCTGATAGAAGTCTTTAAAAAGTAAAGTGTATCAAGAGATTATTTAAAACAGGCATTACACTTTCAATCTGTAACAGGCTTTATCTATGATGACACCAAATATCCCTATGAGAGAGGTCTCTGTTCTTATCACCTTAATTTTATTATCACCTTTATTTCTCAGTGTAGCAAAGGCATCATGAGGGTAAACCAGCTATGCATCAAGAGAACAGCAGTCAGATTTAGAGCTGAGGGCTTCTGTGCCCCCCGGTACTAGCACCGACCTGAGCTTCTCCAGAGACACAGAGAATTTTCAGTGGGCCTAAAGGGAAAAATGAGCAGAGCCTCAAAATAGCATTTTTTATGGAGTTGGTTAAGGCTCAGTGAAGGTGGCGAACTTTTTAAAAAGAGACCATACTTGCTGGAAAGAGATTCAGGAGCTCTCTCAGTCACAGTCTTATGAAATATGGTCTTTCAAAGTCAAAGCGATTCAGCGTGGCCGCAGACAGTTACAACTAAGACCTTCCATCAGCATCAGCGCAATTACATCCAGTATTTCCTGGTAATGATACCCATTCTATTAAAAGATATTCATTTTATGGACAGGGGGATGCTTTTAAAAAAGGGATTATCATTCTGTCCATATTAGAAACATATACTCAAGACCTGTGGCACTCCAGTTCCATCACGGTGGCAGCTCAGCTCATAAATTCGAGAGCAAAATCTCTATCCCAGTCCCAACTTCAGACTACTGGCCTCCACTAAGTCATTTACCAGAGGAAAAACAGGAACTCCTCAACTGACAAGGCAACAGGAACTACTTTCTACTGTACAGAATGCAGAAGTCACGTTCCCCGGAGCAAATACCATGCAAAGAAGGCCCTTGGAAGGTCTGGTTTGTTCTTCCATTTTGATGAAACGGATGTCAAATTCACTGCTGTTGGGGGCTGGTCAGGGCAACCAGGCTGATTAAGGACAGGATACTTTTCCTTTCAGGAAAGAAAAAACCCATAATTTTCCCTTTAAAAAAATCATATAAAAAGGCAGGCACAGGAAGGATGGAGCTTGACTCTGTGAAAAAGTTGGCAGGCTTTGCATGAAGGAATAGGAGGTGAGAAGGTCATAAACCTTTTCAGTTCCTGAAAGCTTTCAACTTAGAAAGCCACCCTATATTAAGTATAATCCTTGTCTTAAATCAGGAGTTATTAACTCGTGTGTGTTTGTGTGATGGACTCCTTTGGCAGTCTAGTGAAACCTGCAAACCTTTTCTCAGAATAATTGTTATTACCTGCCTTTGTAATTGAAGGAAATGGTGGAATTCAGATACAAGTTAGGGAAAATAAAGATCACTATTTTTAGGGGATTTTTTCTGTTTGTGTTTTCTCCCCAATACAAGTTCACAGGTGCCTTGAAATCTATGTACCCCAGGTTAGAAACCCCAGCCTTAGGGACTTATGGGACAATGAATTGAGTGCCCTTTGAGTGAGTTCCTTTACTTCTGTTGACTCTTATACACCCTCAGCCCCAGAAACATGAAAAATCCCATGCCTGGTACTCATGAGGATGAGCTTATGGCTTATAAGCATACATTATATTATGGAGAAATGTTTTATTAAAGTAAAAAGGAAAGAAAAATTTAGGAGTCCTTAAGTAATTAATCATCAGTGCAAAAGATTCTAAGTTTCCAAATTTCCAGTCTCCTCAAGTTCCAAACAGGAAGGCCCATCAGAAGTCCCTTTTGGGTACTGTCTTCATACATTGCTCCCTCATTTTGGAAGTAGACATAGCAAATGTGCAGGGGGAGGGCTGTGGTTTCTGCTACCTATGCATAAAGGCAGTTGAAAGGACTCTCATTTGGCCTTTGTGCCTTAACTATGTGTAAACATTTTGATTCAATTGATCAGAAGAGAGTATGAGTAGAACTCGTACACATTCTTGAATCAACCAAAGTCATTGTGGGATAGACTATATCACACTCTGCACAATTTGTCTAAAAGGGAGAAGCTATCTCAGAATTTGGGGAAAGAGATTCTAAGTTTGTAGATTTATGAGTTTGGAGCAAGCATAGAAAAAGGGAGGACTGAGTCATGGCAGAAATGGGAGACATCAAGGAAAGTCATTGGCAATATAAGCGTCTTGGAGCGTAGGACCTAGACTGAGGTATGTCCAAAGAAAGAGTTAACCCTTTCCCTAACTTTCCTCCTGATACCTGTCTAGAATGTAATCTGCTGTATTGTTTATGTGATGTTTCTAGTAACTGGAATTTTGCCTCAGCAATGATTCAATAGAGAGATACATAAATGTAAGGGTAGCCAGAGAACTTGACCTCAACCTTGGTCTTAGGAATTTACCAACTGAGGACTTGGAGTGATTGTGACTAAACTGAGAATTTTTCATATAAAATAAACTCCCTGAGTGGGAGAAGACAGAACCAAGTGGACCTTAGGGGCCAATTTATTGTCCCCATATGCATGAAACAAGCCAATAATTTTAGCAAGGTAATAATACTAAATATAAAATTTCATCAACAAGATCATTTATTTTTGACAGGTCTTGTGATTCATAGGTAGAGAGAACTACTCCTGTGAGAAATTTCTACCAGTGCCAGCCAATACCTGATTAGCAACTTAAAATCTTAGGTAATTCTAGGATATGAAGAGTTTAAAGCTACTTGTTCCAGATTATTATAAGTCAAAGGTGAAACCTGAAACCAGGTCTTCCTGACTTTGAGGCATTCTAAGGTTAATGGAATATAAGATCTTCCCTGTCCATTAATAGGTCTATGTGACTACAAGTGTCCCCTTTCCCCCTTGGAACAAGGGGATGTGTTCCCAGGTCTAAAGGTAACAGGTATTTCAATCATGGATGTCTTGCTGCTTTGAGTTCTGGCCCAGTTCACAGCTGTGACACGTCCTGAGTGACATAGAGACCATATACTGCCTTGGGGAGGGAGCTTGCTCATGGGGAAGCTTGGTAGCAGGAAGACTTTCACATCTTTTGGTAGTAAATCAATTAGGCACTGAGTCATGTGGGTTGTGATGCCCTCTGGCTCTGGGCATGTTAGTAAAAAAAAAATTATGTGTGTGTGTGCATGCGGGCATATATATACATATGTGTATGTGTATATGCGTGTATGTATGTATGCATTGTGTGTATGTATGTATGTGTGTATGTGTGTATATTCTGGGAAGCTGGTATTTTGCTTTGGGGCTCACCCATGGGAAGAATGTCTACCTGAGGTCTTTGTGATTTGGCCAGATAAGACTCTGTGTACCATTGTTAAGGGGCCCCTCAGTTTTGTAACCCAAATGTTGGTGCTCCCCGGTCTGATGATATAAATTGTTCTACTACTCTGTTTAGACAGTTGGAACCCTATCTATTGGATTCTTTCTTGAATACTCACTTCTCTCTACTTACATATCTTTCTCATTTTTTATTTAAACTAAAATTATTAACCCCTTTAAAACAGTCTTTCCTTTACAAAAGCAGATCAAGAACCTGGGCTGGCAGCCCTCCTGTGTCCCTGTGTTATTGATCTTACACCCTCACAGAAGCTGCAAGTATCGTTAATGATATAGGCATATAGGCATACATGCATGGCATATACATGCTCACATATATGTATATGTATCTATCTGTGTGTAGGCATGTATATGCATTATGTATTGTGTATGCCTGTAAGTAAGGAAGACATGAATCACACACACACACACACACACACACACTCACACACACACACACACACACACACACACACACCAAGTGTAATTCAATCAAGTACTACCCCACCCCTGGATATTACATTCATTTAATCAATCATAAAGTCCCTCTTCTAAATACTTCTCCACACCTAGGCTGTACATTCATTTAGTCAGTCACAAAGCCCATCTTCTCAAATGGAGATTCGTTTCCAATCATAAGTAAAGTACGGTCATTTGTTCAATCACAGAGCACAAAAAGGTCAAAAGTTCCCCATCCTTGGATTACAACCGAATAGGCCATCTACCCCAGAGTTACAAGCTTAAGCACAGCATTTAATACCCAAAGAGAGGTCTTTTCTTCATCTTGAAATGAGACAAGTTCTCAGCAATCTTTGTTCCTGGGGAGACAAAACCCAGCAAGGCCACAAGATACATGGCCAGTGTCTTCAATAATTCACTCTCTGTCTGCAGAACAGTCTCAGGAGCTCTGAACCAACAGCAAGGTTCCAAAGCCTCTGCAAAAACAGGACTGTCCTTCACCAGTGGACAAATCTGGCAAAACAACATCAAAACAGACAAAGTACCAGCATAATAGCCATGTCTCCTCAGTCCTTGGCAGCTCTGGGTGGCAGCTCTCAAAAGTCCTGGGCAATTCAAAGTGGCCCTCAGCAATCCTCTCAGTCTCTCTATGCCTCCAAGGTGCTGCTTCCAAAAAGTTCTTCTGCCTCTCTCTTTTTTTGTGTGTCTCTCTAAATTTACACCACCAGCTCCTCCCAGTTCAGCCCTCTCTTTTCAAGTCAACAAGTCCATCCTACAAGTGGGATTCACAAGCTCTGGGTTTTAACACAATAAAACCAAAACCCAAGCCAATACAGGAGGATCTTTAAATTCCATTACTATTACACATGTGCAAATATAGCTCAATATATCTATTTCAATGATCTCCAAAGTAGGGGTTGCACCATGAACCCAAAGGCCTTTTAATCAATAAATTCTACCCTCTCTGTGTTAGCCATTCTGAAACATGCTTTACATATTCCTGTTTAGACCTTCCTTTATTCTAATTGCTTCTACCCTGTAAGAGCTCAGCTTTGCGCTTTCTAAACCAGAAGTAGCCCTCTTGGGGCAGTCATAATCTAATATATACACAAACACCCACGATGGTAATTCATGGGCCACTGGCACCCACAACCACCCCCCCAACACACACACACACACACACACACACACACACACACACACACACACACCACATTCACCAAATAAACCACACCCCTGGGGGGAAAGGGGAGGGGTTGTATTGAGAAGAGGATGGTACCAAAAAATCCCCTAACAAACAAACCTTGGAAATCACTGCTCTAAATGAATGAAAATGCTTGTCAGAACAGAGTAAATGAATGAGAGGATCATATTAGGTAGCATAAGAGATTAAGAGGGAAATATATGATATTCAAGGACAGCATCATAAAGGTAGTGAAATCCAATCTGAGAAATGCATGGAGGACCTATTAAAGTGCTGTCTAGACCAATGGTTACATGTATGCATGTACACACACACCTACATGTATATGTATAGATAGACATATATATATATATAACATGTGTGTCTGCATATGTATATACAGATATGATTTCTAATCATTGGTCTGTATGGCACTTTACTCATTTCTTGAATTCTGACTAGTTTTTATATTCATTTAGAGCACTATACATATACATATACATGTATACACACATATATTCACAAATGTATACATACATATATTTATAGTTCTCTTCTCATGTGTGTCCTAGTACTCAATGAACTCATTCCTTTATTTCATATTTCCCTTAAGATGTCATACATTTATGAAACAAATCTGTTTCTTCTGGAAAGATTTGACCTTTGAGAAGCCAAACACAGATCTTTCTTTAGCATAATCCATAAGAAATTTAACTTTATTCATCCAAGTGATTAGCTTTATGGAAATATTTGCTTATTCAGGAGTCATTTGAAATTGCATATTGAAATGATCTAAATGAAGGAACAGCATTATGCAAAGGAAGTAAGATAACAAGAACAAAAAGCCTTAGGAATTCTAGATGCCCTTTGAGAATGAGCTCTACTGTCCTGGTATATTGTACTGGGGCATCAAGAAACCATCATTTGCTTACTAGATGAAACTCTGCCTAATTACTTCATATTTGGCAGGGCAAAGGGCACTTGCTGCCAAATTTTCCATCAGAGCTGGGTTTGCAGTGAGGAAGATTCCTCTCCCTGAGTGCAAATCTGGCCTCAGACACTTACCATCTGTGTGATCCTGGGCAAGTCACTTAACCCCATTTGCCTCCGTTTCCTCTTCTATAACTTGAGCTGGAGATGGCAGTATTTTTCCAAGAAAAACCCAAATGGGATCATGAAGAGTCAGATACAGCTGAAATGATTAAATAACAACAGCAAAGTGAAGGGACGTTTTCCTGATAAATGCTGCAATCATCTCTACATCTATGAATGTTTTTAGGAAACAGGTATATAATCGATGTTACTGGTTATCAGACTGGTATCAGAAATGGTGTTTCAGTGAATAAGTAAATAGATCAGAAATTTGAGACATTAGTTTAAATTCTCACTTTACCACTACCATCCTGCCTATAAATATTCCCAATCCTAAAAAACTTGACTAACCAGTTCCTTATCTTATATCTCTCCTCCCTTTCCAGTCAAATTCCTAGAAAAAGTTGTTTATATGGAATGACAGTTTCAGAGGAAATTAGGAAGCTCTCTATGAACTGATGCTGAGTGCTATGAACAGAACTAGGAGAATAATTTATACAATAATAACATAATAACAAAAAAGTCAAAGACTTCACAACTCAGATCGATGCATTCACGAACCATGATTCCTCAGATCTAAAGATGAAGCAACTCATCTACCAGAGAAGTAAGAAATGAAAAATGCAGAAAGAATAACACATTTTTGGACATAGTGAATATGGGGTTTTTTTTGCATGACAAGGTATATTTCTTGTAATGATTTTCTCTTTTTTATTATTTAGTTATGAATGAAGCAGGAGGGAGAGAAAAGAAATTCTTTAATTAGAAAAATTTTTTATAAAAAAAATAATTTTGTCTATAATTATTGGCTCTACGTCCTCTCGCATTTCCCAAAGGAATTTGCCATTTTCACCAAGGATGTTTTCCTGAAAGCCCAAATGGAAGAAGATTCCATGTAGAATTAGAGGTCCTCCAAATAAACATGGCTGAGGATGACATTGTATTAATTGCATCAAGTCCCAGAATATTACAGAGCCTCCTTGGTATGATCTATAGATAGTGAAAAGATTTAGGCCTAATAATCACACAAGAGAAAACAAGTAGAAAAAGACTAAGTGCTTATTATTTTATGATGTGCAGTGAGATAAAAATCACTTTGAACTGGTGCATCAGGATATGTGTCTATGTTCATACATGCATACAATTAGGTTCACAGTTAGATCTGTAGATTGGTAGATGTAAAAGAAAGGTGATAGATAGATAGATAGATAGATGGATAGATAGATAGATAGATAGATAGACAGATACATACATGCATGCATGCATATGTACACACATACATGCATTCATACATACATACACACATACATACATACATACATACATACACAGACAGACAATCTGGGATAGTCACTCCTGAAGGCTAGTGAATTGTACCAGAATGGACAGAAATATAGCTCAATAGATTCATTTTGGAAAATTATACAGTTTTTTCATTAATCCCAAATATATGATCACAGACTATAGAAAACCACAATTGTTCAGCTCCATGGATGCCTGAGGTGAAAGGCAATTCCCTGTGTGGGGAAAGCAAGGGATGTATGTAGTGACTACAGCTGATAGTTCCCTGGTTATTTAGACAGTATCAAAACATCCCTTTGATGTTGGTGATTGTGTAAGATGGTAGGAAGTTGCCCTCTGGATACATGAAAGGAAGATTGTGGAGACCTTAGGAGACAGAAATAGAACCCTAGTGAGAGAGAGAGAAGATAGTAGTGTGAGCCTGTGTACGGTAAAAGAGAAAGATGAAAGTGGTTTTACTATAGCAGTTAAGAGAGATGATTAGGTCAAAGTGAAGTGGAAGGGCTTTGGATGCATATCCCATCATGAATCCCTAACGATTTGTTATATGACCTTGAGAAAATCACTTTACAATAGTTCCCTCCTATATAAAAAACAAAGGAATTGGATCAAATTACCTCTAAGCTCCCTTCTAGCTCAAAATCTATTAGCCCGTGGCCCTGTGCTATAATGAGACAAGAGTTGGACTAATAGTCATAGTTGAAGACTGAGCTGTGCCATTTAAATGACTTCCTCAAGTCAGCTCACTTCTTTGGTCTCAGTTTCTTCATCTGTGAAATGAGGAGCGTAGACTATATCAGAGGTGTCAAACATTCTGGCCATGGGTTGCATGTGCCCCACAACCCTCTAAAGTGTAGACCAAAGCAGATTAAAATGCAATTGGGAAATAAGTAACAAAATAAATAAACATATGATAGCATAGATAATTTTTAAATATGTGTCAATACATGGTCCCACAGGGATCTGTATATATGGATTTTCTATTTCTGCTTCAATTTGAGTTGGACATCACTGGACTATATAATCGGAAGATCATTCTAGGATGCTAGATTCCATTTTGCCCAACATCTCCCAGCCTTGAGCTGCAAAACTTCTATTTCCAAAGTCAAAGTCTGTGTTTCTTAAAATCTTATGAGATAAGGGCGGCCAGGTAGCACAGCGAGTAAGAGCACCGGCTCCAGTGTCGGGATGACCTGGAGATCGAATCCCGGGCTCAGACACTCAGCACCACACCCAGAAATAACTGGCCCTGTAACCTTGAGCAAGTTACTTAACCCCAATTGCTAAAAAAAAAGAAAAGAAAAGAAAAAAAATCTTATGAGATTGACCCTTCATGAGGTTGCTCAGTACCATTCATCCCCACTCCCCAACTCAGTCACCAAGGGCACTATTTTGTTCAGATTTTGAGCCCTGAGATTGTAGTACCTTCCCCAAGCAAACACTTTAGTATCTGAGAAGAGGAAAACACCTTCTCCTTCCTGACAAGATCCACGATAATCAAACTTTCACTTAAAAGATGATGAAGTGGCAGTGGGATTAAGAATATGAGCAATGATAATTTATGCACAAGGAAAGGGCTTATTATTATCATCACTATTAAGTTAGTTGGGTTTTTTTGTTTGTTTGTTTGTTTCACCTAGACAGGTGATTTCCTTGGGAGAGGGAACTCCCAGTGGGGAAACCCACTGTGTTACTGCCTATCAACAACTCTTTTGCCATTTAAAGTCCTAAATAGTTGCCTAGGGAACTGTGGTAGGTCAGGAATTGAGTGAAGCTGTGGAGAGTTAGACAAGAAATAGTGCAGCCAACATGAACCAATCAGGAACTTTTTGAAGATGACCTAAGGCACAGACCTTGGGTAAGGACCTTCTGATTGAGAGAAGGCACCAGAAGAGCACAGAAGGGCCACCCCACCTATTCCTCATTTGCTTCTCAGACAGAATAGAAGCCCTAGGTCCATCAACTGTGGCACTGAGAAGATCTTTGCAGACGAATAGGGCTATGTATACTCCTACCACTATAACTTGAACCTTTTTATCTTTGTATCTTAGCACAACAACTGCTCTCTGCCAGATCTTGGTCCTTGTTGGAAACAGAAAGGCATGATCCAAAAGGGAGGTAATTCAGTCATGTAATAAGAAGTAGAGATGACAGACAGACAGCTTAAGGTATGAAATGGTACCCATGGTATGCCAAAAGACCTAGAGGAAGGCTCCCAATGTGCTGGGTGGATCAGCCGCAGAAGATTTCTAGGAACACGAGGAAAAAAAAAAAACAGGATGAGAACACATAGAAGTAGGGAGACATGGAAGAACCTACAAGAGGCAACATTTTCATTTTTGACATTATACAAGCAAGGTAAAGGAATGAATGTGTGTCTCGCCCTATATCTGTATCTTACAATCACACTTTTAGGAATAGAAACATGAATGTGAAAGAAAAATAGTATTCCCACTGATCAGTTTCAATTTTTACATTTCATTACTGTATATAGTTTGGGATGATATTCATCTCTCCTTCACTAAACAGAATTTCTTAATTTCAAATTGAATTTAATAAATAAGACAAGATGTTTTTACTTGTCATTGAATAATATATGTATATGCTCATTTATGCTTATGTATACAAATATGTCATTATCAGACTGTAACTGTAATTTGCTAAGGAACTTCCTTTACCAATGGAGATCAATGAAATCTTATTTCTTCTCTGCAATTTACATCTTTAAGGCTCTTGCCCAGAGTCACAAAGCAAATATGTAGCAGAACTAGGACTAGAACAAAAGTTATCCAGACAGTAAGGATAGTGCACCTCTCTCTGCCTCTGTCTGTCTGTCTGCCTGCCTGTCCATCTGTCAATGTCTCTGTGTGTGTAAACATATGTGTATATATATATACACATGCATACAATTATATGCATACATATACACACATAGTTATATAAATGCATAAAATATATAAATTAAACAAATAAATATATGACAAATATATTTATACACATACACACATACACATGGGATAGGAAGATGGTGCAGTAGATAGAGTGCGAGATCAAGAACACTCCTCTATTTCTGAGTTCAAATCTGTCCTCAGACACTTACTATCTGTGTGACCCTGGGCAAATCACTTCACCCTGTTTGCCTCGGTTTCCTCTTCTGTAAAATGTGATGGAGAAAGAAACGGCAAACCAATCTAGTATCTCTGCCAAGAAATCATAGATATATATGATATATATATATAGATGTATATAATAGATAGATATAAATAATCAGGTCATAGAAAGTTGGACGTGACTGAAAGGAGTGAATAGCAACAAACATAGATTCATGTATATATGTATGTATGTATCATTTTATCCTGACCATGATAAGTATGATTCCATTTTTTAGTTGCTAAAGGCTTATGATTGCGTTGATGTTATAACCACTCATTACGATGAAATGGTGAAAAATTCAACCATGCAGATACTTTTACCACAGTGTAAACACAGCCTAAGACTTTCTGTGCTATATTAAACTTAATATTTTTAAATACGTTCAAAGTGTATTTATCTGAGTTGCATTTCACATTTCCCTTACCACATATCAGTTCATTAACACTTTACTTGACTTTAACAAACCCAGCTCACCTCCCAAGATCAGCATTCTTCTTTTTCTGTTTTTATGCTCACTTTATTTTTTATATCATTTTAAATCAACCATGCCAGTACCCTGGAAGAAAATACCTAGAGCTGTCTTTGCGTGCTCAGCAGTAACACGCATACGTCCAGTTCTGCAGAGGCCAGCAGGGTACAGTGAGCGGGGGGTATTGGTGTGGCCAGCAAGCCAAGAGGTAGCTGGCACAGTGGCCATGTGGAGCCAACACTCAGAAACTATCATTTGTCAAAAATTATCCCAAGAACCAAAGCTGTAATGAAACTTTCCTGCTGCTACTTAACCCTCATCACAAGTGAGCAGGAGCCACTTAGAGACCTGACTGCTTTAAATGCAGGCTCACAGCTGAATTCTGCCAAATGCAATTATTTTTGTCCTCAAAGAAACCATCCTTTTGTGCCTGTCCTCAGATAACTCTTTGGATCACGGTCACCGTGCAATAGATTGAGTGAGAATTTAAAAGTGTATCCTAAAGGTTTCACTGAGAGGTGGCTAGTCTATTCTGGGAACCACATTTTAGGAAAGATACAAAAAATTTAACTGGAAGACATGCTAGGTTAGGATCAGATGAAAGTAGAGATGGTTATCCTAAAGAAGAGAAGGCTGGGTGGGGAAGGAAGTTTGCCAGGCAATGTGCTAAACAGCTGGGATACAAACACCAGTGTGTTTGTACATAAGTCTCAAAAGCTATTTGCACAAGACTCCCCTCATTGATGGAGATTGATTACTCAATGCTCTGGGCCTGTGTGAGGGGTAGAGTTGGTGAGAGCTAAAGAGAAGAGAGATACTGGTCTTCTGGTTTATGTCCTTGAAAGAGATGACACAGTTTCCAATCCCTCTTCACATTCCTGAAGGGAGAGAGGCTCTGGAAAGAAGCTGAAAACATAGTCCCTTCCCTGAAGGATCTTACTCCTTTTTCTAATAGGGGGAGATAACATTTAAATGGGACTTAATAAAGGTTAGGGGGCAGCTACTCATGCAGGGAAATGGTGAAGTCCTTAGTCAGAAGCACAGCAAGAGGGGAATAAAGCATGACTGGTCTGAGTCTACCCCCAAAATGGAGGTCCCAGAAGAAATTCACCAAAGAGAAAAGGCCATCACGGGTATAGGGCTCTACCAGGGCGAGAAGCCCCAAATTCCAGGTTAAAAAGACAGCTGAGGCATGATGGCAAAATCCCCAGTCAGACCCACAGCCTGGTGGGGAAGTGATGTGAGCATTGCCTTTAAGCATTTGAAAGCCTGCCTTGTTTAAGAGGATTAAAAACCGTCATTGATGAAAGACACGGCATTGCTCATGCTTTCTGTATCCATTGGTCCCATCCCTTCCACATAAATTTCTTCCTTAATAACACCAGTACAAGGCAGGATGCAGTAGAGGGAAACGGTAGACAAGAACCACCCCATACCACCACCAACACTACCATCATGACATAAGGAAAGGAGGCATAACTGGAATAACTCACTTTTTTAAAAGCTAATATTGTCTTGTATTATTCCCTGATCGTATCCTACATGTTAATCTAATGTCCCCTAACTAACTGATTTACTCCTCAGTGACATAGTGGACAGAGTGCTGAACTTGGAATCAAGAAGACCTGAGTTCAAATTCAGTCTCAGACACTGACTTTATGACCCTGGATAAGTCACTTATCTTCAGTTTGCCTCAGTTTCCTCATCTATAAAACAAGCATAAAGAATAGCACCAACCTCACAGGGTCATTGTGAGGATCAAATGAGAAGACATGGAAAGTGTTTTGCAAACCTTGTAGCACTCAAAAGGCACCAGCTACTAGTATTATCTTCATTTCTTTTGAATTGCTTTGTATACTCTAGAGCTCAGTGGTAAGCACAAAGAAGGCATTCGATAGACTTGATTGATTTTCTCATTTCATCATCCTTCCTTCACTTTGCCCAAAGTCAAGCAATTCCTCCCCTGTGCAAAAATCTCCCAACTCCCCACTTAGTCTCAAAACTTGCCTCCCCAGACCAGGAAAATTTATAGCACACAAGCCTAGACTGGTTGTCTGAATATCTGAGTTACAATCTCGTTTGTGTCACTCACTCTATAACCCTGGGCAACTCACTTAATCTTTCTGGGATTCAATGGTGTGTTTTATTTTTTAGATAAAGGAGTAAACCCTGATGATCATTAAGGTCCCTGTAGCTCAAAAGCTTAAACAACACATTTGATATACCTCTTCTGCTCACATAAAGAGAGACAGCTTGGAGAGGTGGGTGGGTAGAGAACTGAGCTCAGGATTAGGAAGACTGGAGTTCAAGTTCTTCCTCTCATGCAGGCTGGCTGTGTGACCCTGCGGCCAATAAGCCACCTAAGCCCTGGGTACATCCCCATTAAGTCCACAGAGATTTGTCAGCAATGCCGAAATGCCTTGATGGAAGAGGTTCCTTTACCAAGTATTTCCTGTGTCAGTGAAATAACAGGTCTGATATTTTTTTAAATCTAAATGTGTAAATTATTTAAATCCCAGATTTCTAGTGCTATAAAATGAATAACTCTCACTTTGGTGATTCTGGAACTTGCTGATTCTGTTAAAATGAATTGTATATCAGTTACCTATATAGGGCAACCCAAAAGTTATGAAGCTATCATGGTATTAAAGCTTAAAATCACACTAAGACTTCCAGGTATTTTCTCTAGAAGCACAAATTGTCACATTTACAATACTTATGGATATATAAGGGACTTTGAAAAAGTGCAAAAATTTAGAAACAGTTCAATATATAGAAATCCTTTGATTTTTTTTCAAAAAGTCAAAGATTAAATTCTAAAAAGGTAAAGAAGATGACCAATTCAAAAGCATTGTCATTTAATAGGCTTTTAAATAATGAGAAAGAATTTTCTAAAAATTCTACAACAGCTTCTGAGATAACTTGCATTTATATCATACTAAAGTTTACAAAGCATTTTCTTTCCAATACCCCTGTGAGTTATGTAATGCATGTTATACTCACTTTACAGATGAGAAAATTAAAGTTCAGAGAGGGTAATTTGCCCATAGCAACTTCGAAAGGAAGTGATATATTCAGAATGCAAACCCAAATCACCTGGCTCCAGGACCAGCATTCTTTTTATAATACCATGTTTATTACTTCACTAAATATAGAAAGTATATAGAATTATCTAAAGTTGGCTTTGGATTTTCAAGAGTTATTCTTTTTTTTTGGTGGGCAATTGGGGTTAAGTGACTTGGCCCAAAGCCACATGGCTAGTAAGTGTGTCAAGTGTCTGAGGCTGGATTTGAACTCAGGTCCTCCTGACTCCAGGGCCAGTGCTCTATTCACTGTGCCACCTAGCTGCCCCCAAGAAT
>NW_027185655.1:51587828-51694016 GCF_028583685.1 Petaurus breviceps papuanus
AAGCTGGTAATAGGAGAGATTCATTGAAATTACTAGCAGCTGCTGGTGTAGTAGATAGAGTGTCAGGCCTGAGGCAAGGAAGAGTCTTCCTGAGTTCAAATCTGGCCTCAAACACTTACTGGCTGTGTGACCCTGGGCAAGTCACTTAACCCTGTATGCCTCAGTTTCCCCATCTGTAGAATGAGCTGGAGAAGGAAATGGAAAACCATTTGAGAATCTTTGCCAAGAAAATCCCAAATGGGGCCATGAAGAGACTGAGCAACAATGAAATATTATTTCAGAACTGTTAAGAAGGATCAAATTAGGATAAGACTAGTTTAGGTCAATGCATACACATATGCATACCTTCAAATATGTGTTTACTTTAACCATACTGTTTTGCTGCTTACTGAGATACTTTAAATAAAAAATAAAAATCAGAATTTAATTAAGTATTGTCATGCACATATAATTAAGTTTTAAAGTCTTCTCTGATCTCTCAGAATGTTCTCACAATCTCATAGCTGTGAAGAATGTCATCTTAACCACTATTGCTGGGCTTTTTAATGTTATAAAATTTTAAAAGAACTAATGTATCTTTGCTTAATATAATAGTCCTTCAATACCAGAAATAGCACCGGGCACTTTCATCAGATGATCTCAAAGAACTTTCAAAATAGTAGTTGACTCATCCTCAAAAAGACCCTTCAAAACTGTCCGAATGATATCTAGTCCAAAATGAACCTTTTCCCCACATCTATGACACATTCTCTACTGAAGACAGGAGGAAAAGAAGATAAACTCTTCCTCAGCATTGTAAAAAACTGTCATGACCATTCCCTTAAGTATCTGTTGGGAAAATCAACAGGAAGCTTTATGCAAAAAAGATCTGTGGTTCCACAAGGAGAAGGTCCAATAAAAACAGAGACAGAAAATTTCTACTTTTCCCCCTAAACCATAACTTTTTTCCCTGAGGAATATGATGAATCTACCACCTCCATAATACTAAGATATGCTGGCTAAGAAAGAAATGGCTGTTCTCTAAACCCCACTTAAAAGAAAAAAAAAAGACTATTATTCCCAATAGAAGAAGAGAGGTTTACTTCCAGTGGGACAACTAACCTTGGGAGTTAGTGGTTGGAATCTTACAACTCTTCACATGCCAAATGTACACAGTCTCTAGAGTCCAAGTTGCAAGTTCAGATCTTATCTCTAACGATTACTCCCTATATGACCTTAAGCAAATCACTTAACTTCCCTGGGCCTCAGTTTTCTCATCTGTAAAACAGGGTCAGGTATCTTCTCTGAGGTACCTCCCTGCTCTAAAGTTATTAACCTATGATCATCTATTCTAGAAAATGCCATAAGAACCTGCTGTTAAGTGAAGTATTATGGACTAAACACTAAACTATGTTTATTTATAAAATGCCTTCTCTATGTGGAGTCCTATGTTAGGTCAATGCATACACGTATGCATACATTCTTTCAACCATCTTGTTTTGCTGCAGACTGAGATACCTTAAATTAAAAAAAAAATCATAATTTAATTAGGCATTTTATGCACACAGAATTAAGATATGAAGTTGAGATGATTCAACCTAATATTTACATAGTTCTTTATGTTTCAAAAAGAGCTTTCCATTTATTATATCGTTTGATCTTCACAATCATCCTGTGAGATAGTTGCTGTTATTTTCTCCCATTTTTGAGTTAAAAGAAGAAAGACTGACCGAGGTTAAGTGACTTACCTAGGGTCACCCACCTGGTAAGTATCTAAGGCAGTTAAAATTCAGGTCTTCTCAAAACTCAGGCCTGAGCTTTGCTCACTATTCTGCCTAACTACCTTAGACAAGACAAGTTCTCAGTTCTCATGAGCAGAGAATCTAGGCAGTGGTGGGAACAGGGGTGGAACAAACATAGATGACAATAATATGCAATATTACCTGTTATAAAACCAAGTGCTATGTGAGGTCTAGATCAAAGGAGGAAGACTGTCTGACTCAGCAGAATGAGGAAATCCTCATGCTAGGGAACTTTATGCTGCCATGGCAGTGGTCTCAGTGAAGCATTAGCATTTGTCTTACCTAATTTAATTTTCTATTCGGGCAACCATTTTGCAAAACAAGTTGAAATTTATGAACACACCTACAATGGATTCACTTTTGTGATCTATATACTACTCCCTATAAAACAGACAGAGGCAGAAAAAATAATAATATGATACAATGGAAAGATTCCTGTCCCTAGCTAGGGAACCTATGTTCAAATCCCACCTGTGACATTCAGTTCACTACTTTAGTGACCTTTGGAGTATTGTTTATCTTCCCAGGTCCTCAGTTTCCTTATCTATAAAATTAGGAGATGGGACTACATGGCCCCTGAAGTCCCATCCAGCTCAAGATTTATCAAAATCCTTATCATCCATTTGTAGGTAAGATGCTATAACATAATATAGAATTCTAAATGTAAAAATACACTATAGCAAAATAAACCAAAACCCCTCAAGTTGCATCCTAAATAAGATTTGATGTTACAGCTCAGAAACTATTGAAACTACAGAATGTGAAATTTCCCCTTTCCTGATCATGACAGGGATGTTAACACTGTCAATCAGGAGTCAAGCATTAATTTACTTTTTGGCCTCCTTGTAACTGATCCAAAAGTTGTTGATTTCCAATCTCTAAGTGATGGGCATTTCCCACTTAAAGGTTCTGACATACAAGCAAAATAGAATTTTCTACCATATCCTTTTTTCTATTAACTTAAATAGTAGCATTTTGCTGTGGTATGGCATGAAAATTATCTGGTTAACTGTTCATCTGAGGTTGAATTTCTCATGCACATATGAGAAAGAGATTTGGATACAAGCAAAATTAGTCGCTTTGATAATTATTTGTGTAGCATAGATACCAATCTACCATGAAATGGAGCTGAACAACAGAGAAAGAGGATATAGGAGGAAAAGAACTAGCCAGAAGGATGGTTTGCTTTTTAATGACTTTGAGTCAGCCCCAGTCTAACTAGGGAGGGAGATTAGTTGCCTTATCTGGAGAAAAGTCTTTGTTATTGATCATAAAACAAAATGACAACAAGCAGTCCTTATAACTCAGAACATATACTGGGGAAAACAACATACGGCAAGTAACAGGACAGAGCATACTTGATAAATGTGTATCTCTTAGCAATTTCACATTGGGAAATGAGATTGAAATCCGCAAGAAATGGGATTATTAATCGTCCTGCTTGAAACTTGACATCTACTAAAATGTCAGGTGATCACATACAGCTACAAAAGTTGGGACATTTATGGATAAACCCTGGTCATGGAAAATGTTACCTTTTGCCAGTAAAAATACAGTTATTAAGCAGTTCTGGGTCTTTAATTTTCATTTTCAATTATGGTACCATGTTTTTTATTTTCAAGGAACAGTTTTGAAGAGTCTCTATTGTGGGAGATATTCTATGACTTTGTAGGTAAGGACAGGAAACTTACACTCTCCTCGGAAGGTATTACTCGATAAAACTGATAAAATTAGAACTTTTACTGGAGTTACATATTTTGGCTCATAAGATCATAGAGCTAGAAGGTTCCTTAATTACCCCCCTAGTATAATTACCTCATTTTATAGATGAGGAGACTTAGGCCATAAGGTAATGATTTAGATTTGGAAAAGGACTCAGAGACCATTAAGTCTAAATGTCTCCTTTTATCGATAAGGAAACTAAGGAACAGAGAAATGAAATGCCTTGCTCAGGGTCACAGAGTGAGTGTCTGAGGCAGGGTTTTGAGATCAGGCATTTTTGACTCCAAGTCTAGTACCCTATCCACCACGGCTCTTATCCGTAACAGAAAGCTCCAACGTAAGCAAAATTGAGGAACAAGCAAAGTTTGCTGCCAGGCAGTCTCCAACCTCCCCTTTTTGGACTTCTGTTCCCCATCCTTCCGATTTTTCTGCCTTCTATAATCAACTTAGTGTATGCATTCCACTGTTCCTCTTCAGCTACACTCCATTAAGATTTGCCATCCACGACAAAGGCTCACTGTCATGCCTTTCACTTCCATCATACGCTCTTTCACCTTCACCATACCCTCTTCACCTTCAATCAAATTTATGTCTTATATCTACTTTCTCAGAACCCTACTCTGCTAATAAACAACTAGCTAATTATTTAAAGTAGTTTTGCAAATGGAGTCACAAGAACTAAGAATTTAACAGCTTTTCAGTCCCCCATATTTTCCTGGAATCAAAACCTTACCTGGAATGATTGACAAATATTTGGGTAAGGAGGAGACCACTTCATAGTACTTTGAGTGATAGGGCCAGCCCTCTTCTAATAATTAGGTTGTCTAACTACAAGCTTTCCCTATATGAGGGAGCCCGCAAAGACCCCAGAGTGGCATTACAGTACTCAAAAATCTGCTGTTGTCAGTCAGAAGCACACACTTCTTCAAATCCACCCAGCATCTATTATCTCTTGCAGAAAAAGGTACAGGACCTGGAAATGTGATGTTAGTTCTTGTAATGTCACTGGTCCTTGCAAGCTCTATGAACTTGGGCAGATCACATCTATTCTCTGAGCTTAGGGTTCCTCATGTGTATGAAAAGAATAGTAACACTGCCCTCCTTACCTCACATAGATAGTGACAGATACAGGGACTCAGCCCATAGTTTCTTTAGTATGGGTAATTCCCCATAAATTCCTCTAAACAAGAGAAAAAAAGGAGAAATGCCCATCTGCCTCAATGAGAAAAACAACCCAAGTGATATTAGCCCAAGATCCACTACCAAGATGCTAATTGATCTGATCAATGTGTGTATTTCCCCCATTGAACACAACCTATCCAGTTATGCCCAATCTGTGTGACTTTTGCGCATTTCCTTTGAAAACTTTACTTCAGGGGGTCTTTCCTTGAATTCCTTAAAATCCCAAGTGGAGCGTAGGAGCTATCCATTAAGTATCCCTCATCTTCAGAAAGGATCAGAATCTCTTCTTTTTCAATCATACATTCCCTAGATGATTTTCTTTCCACAACTTCTGCATGATTCCCTGATTTTAATTTATTGTTGCCTGTTCCTGCCCACCATGCATCTCCCCATTGCCCTTTGTGTGAGTCTTAACTTAAATTCTTCAGATTGGCTGCCATTCGCCAGACTACTCCATAAAATGTCAAGATGGTAGAAGGGAGGGGAGAGTGAGCATATATCTGCCTTTATCTGGTCATTTTTCTTTCCTTTTTAATTCATACTCTAGGACAGTAGGAACAGTGCCTTTCATATGTTCTATCATAATGATGATATTCATTATTTCAGCCACATTGGAAATGAGTATACAGCATATGGCACACAGTCGGTGATTATTAATGTTAAATAAGAATAATCACTGTCTCTAAGCAGGAGGTTTTCACTCATCAAGTTTTCCTGATGGCAGTTTTCTTGAATATTTTATTAATGCCATTCCAGTGGAAATGCTTCCTAACTTGAGCAAAATTAGAGTAAAATACATTATGCCTTTTGAAAAAGCCCAAGTTTCTGTCACTTCTACTTAAAGATTAAAAATCCTCCTGACCTCTTGGCTTCTTTATTTCTCCAAGAGAATGCATTTGCTCTCTTTTCCAACTGTCATGAACGCTTAATTAATTGATTTGATCATCAGAAAATTCACCGCAGGTAACAAAAGAAAAGAAAAGAAAGAGTTAGGAAGCACGTTTTGCTCCTTTGCTCAGCTGTAGGTAGGGAGACGTCCGTTGCAATTACCTTAAATAACTAGGATGATCCATCTTCCATCAGCCCTCACATTCTGCCTTTATTTCTGAGTCACTCATCCCACACAATGTCTTTTCCAGGTTCAAGTGGTTGACATGAGCTCTGGAAATGGCACTAATAATTCCATCTCCAAATAAATAAGATTCCCTCCTTGTAGAAAGAATCGAGGAGGTGGCTCAACACATGGTCATGGCCTTAGTCCCAACACTCACGGAAGAAAACAAGTCACCTTCCCCTGGAGAGCACTAGTACTTGTTCCATCTTGGAAAGCCTAAGGGAAAAAAGGGATGGAATGTGGAGGTAAAGGATATTCAGTGCACTAGACATGACTTTGCCAAGGGAAGAAGGCAGAATTTGATCCTCCCTCTTTCCTCCCCCTATCCTTTTCTGACTCTTAGACTAACCATTATCTCCACAGCTACTCAGGACTTTTTCCTAGCCTTAAGTAAAACCAATGAAAGAAATGTTCATTCTGAGACCCCAAACAAATTATTGCATCTCTGGGAGTTCTAAAGCATTATCAACCTGCAATTACCTGGGGGAAAAAAATCAGTGTATTTTGTTGTTGCTGTTTAGCTTTGTTTTCATTCTTGTCAGTCAGGCATAGTGGAGAGAGAGTGGCCTTAGTGCCAGGAGCCCCGGGTTCAAGTTCTGTTGTGTCTCCAGGACTACACATTACAGAGCAGACACAGATCTGCACAGGGTCCAATACAAAAGTAAACATGTTCGTTCATGAACTTGGAATCATTCCATGGACTTAGATGGAGGTGATGCCTACAGTGAGCTACCTGCCTTTGTCTGTCATTCACTCTGTCCACCACAAATTGAGCTGAATCAATTATGACATAATAGACAAGGAGTTATTTGATAATTCATGTCAAGCAAAGCATAACCTTGGGAAAAAATGGAGTCCATTAGGAAAAATTTTATTTTTCAAAATGACAAGGGGTAGGAGTGCGAGCTAGGTACTAGAAATCAGGTTTTACTCCCAAGTGTGACACTAGCTATTTCTTTAGGTAAATGGTTAAGCCTTTCTGAACTTCAGTTATCTCATCTGTAAATGGAAACAATAATACTTAGCATTGTCTTCATTTTGTAGTTGTTGCTGTAGTTCAATTGTTTTATAGTCATGTCTGACTCTTCATGACCCTGGTTAGGGTTTTCTTGGTAAAGATACTGGAGTGGTTTGTTATGCCTTCTCCAGTTCATTTTACAGATGAGGAAACTGAGGCAAACAGGGTTTACCCAGGGTTACACAGCTAGGAAGTGTTCAAGTTCACATTTGAACTCATAAACGTGAGTCTTCCTGACTCCAGGCCAGCACTCTATCCAATATGGCACTTAGATGTCTCAACTATGATAATACTAGCATTATGGGTATTTTAACAGAGTTGTGAGGATCAAATAAAATCAGGTATGATCTCTACAGTGAGAGTAAAATATTTCACCAATTTTGGGAATGTTTTGGTTGATAGGTTTGTTTGTTTTTTTTGTTGTTGTTTTTTTTTAGTTTGGACCTGTGATTTCATCAGTATAGGGAATTCCTGATGAGAAAACTCCTGCTAATACAATTTTTACTTGCCCTTCAGTTTATAGGCTTCCATAGTTACCTGGGACACTGAAAGTTGAAATGAGCTGCCCAATGTCAGTCAGGCAGTATTTATCAGAGGCAGACCCTTAACCCAGGATTAATGGTTCCAAAGCCAGCTCTCTAACCATTATACCACATTTTCTTATACATTAAGGTAATATTATTAATTTTATTCCTTTTAATAGATTCTTATTGCTGGAATTATTAATTAATAAAAATGGTTTATGAACTCTATCTCCTTCTCCTCTCCCATAATGCTGCCTGTTGTTTATATGAATTTCCAAGTTATTTTATCTATATTCTAGACTGGAGATAATTTAATTGGTCTTTCCACAAGAAAATTACTTTTGCACTACTTAAATTATTGCACATCTTATTATTCTACTTTTTCAAATATTTCATAATTAAATGATACTTATTCCCTGGAAATAAACTGAAAAACTGAGTTCTCATTAAGCTAAGCAACAGAAATAAATAGGTTAAGTAGGGTTTTTTTGCTACTGAAAAGATCCCTAAGGAACTATGTGTTACCAGCTTAATCGGTATTAAATAGAGCTGGGGACCAGGACAAATAGAGGCCTCTAGAAGAGTTGTATGGTTCTGAGTATTTGAAAACAATAAGGTGAAGTTAATCCATTATTTACTTCCTCCTTCCCAAAGCTAACCTTTTCCCTGTCCTCTTGAACCTAACCAATCCCACTTCTTCCAGGAATCCATTCATTCATTTACTTATTTATTTGCTGATTTGTTTATTTATTTGCTTATTTATATATTTGGTTTTGGTTTGTTTATTTTGAGGTGACCAAGGTTAAGTGACTTGCTCAGGGTCACACTGCTAGTCAGTGTTAGGAATAGATTTGAACCAACTGCTCCTGTATCCAAGACAGATGTTCCATCCACTGTGTGATCTACCTAGCCCACTATCACTTATATAACTTCTTCAATATCTCGCTCTCTGGTGTTTCCTTTCCATCCGCCTTCAAATATCAACAATATGCCCCATTCTAAACAAGCCGTCACATGATCCTACTACTCTTTCCTATTACTGTCAAGCTTCATGAAAAAGTGACTGAGACTCCCACCGTACATTTCCTCACCACTCATTCAGTCCCTAACCCATGGTGATAGGTCTCCTGCACCCATCTTTCTAAAGAAATAACATTCTCCAGGGTCATCAGACACAAAGACCTTTCCTCAATCCTCATTCTCTTCCAACTTTATGCCACATTTGCCACTGAACTTGATCATTTCTACTTTTGAAAACAATCTGTTCCCTCTGATTTCCAAGCTGTCATGCTCTCCAGGTTTTCCTACCCATTCTGACTATACCTGCATAGCTACTCTTTCTGTATCTCATTTCTCATGCTATTCTCCAATTACATTTAATCGGGTTCTGGCACTTGGGAGATTTGCTGACTGCATGGACCCCAAGCACGTTTGACACCTCTGCTGTAAATCAGCCTTTCACAGAATCTCTTGAATCTGACCCTTCCTCTCCATTTCCATTGCCATTACTTCAGTCCCTCATTAAAGTAAACTTCCTGAGAGAAGGTACAATCCTTTCATCTTTCTTTGTACCCATGATACTTAGCACAGTGCTAAGTATATTAGGCACTTCGAACTTAAGGAGTGCATGATAAAAGTCAACTTGACTTGAAAGCCTTCTGAAGGGTCTCCTGGCTTCCCTTCTTTCCCTCCTCCAATCCTCACTTCATATCAATGTCAGAATATTTTTTTCTTGCACATCTGTGTTGCCATGGCTCTCCTCTGCTTGACCTCCAGCGGCCTTCTGTAGTCTACAGAGTAAAGTTTATAATCATTCCTAGAAGTCAAGTCCTTCCACAATATGGCACCACACTGCCTGTCTAACCTTACCTCATACTCTTTATCTCATGCACTTTATACTCAAGTAAGATTCCACTCCTCTCTGCTCTCCAAATACATACATACTCTATGTATCTTCCCACTTCACTTTTCATGCTCTTCTTACTTCTTGGGATTTTCTTTTCCCCTGTCCCAATCCTACTTTCACTTACTGACTTTTTCAGATTAAACTCAGATTCATTCTCCACTTCTTTGATCCTTTTGTGCTGTTCTTAAGTCATTTTTCAGTCATGTCCAGCTCTTCAGGACCCCATTTGGGATTTTCTTGGCAGAGATACTGGAGGGGTTTGCCATTTTCTTCTCCAGCTCATTTTACAGATGAGAAAACTGACAGGGTTAAGTGACTTTCCCAGGAACACACAACTAGTCAATGTCGGATACCATATTTGAACTCAGGAAAATCAGTCTTCCTGACTTCAGGCCCAGCTTTATACCGGTATCTACTGTTCCACATGGCTGCCCCATCTGGAACCTACTACATCTCCCTCTCCCTTTTGTTCTTATCTCCCTAAAGCACTTATCATGCATTAGTATATGTTATAGTTGTCCTTTTTTTGCTCTATATCATATTATCAATTTAACAAGATCAGAGACTGTCTTATCTAAAATATATTTGTCCCCCGGTGCTTAAATCATTGCTCTGCACACAGTAAGTACTAAATAAATTCTTTCTGAATGCAATTATCTTGAAATTGTATGCATCCTTCAAGACCTGCTTCTTCCATCAAACCTTCTCTAACCATTCAAAACTTCCTTGATCTCTTCTTTTTTTCTGAACAATGAATCCACTCATAGTATATTCCAAAGTCTTTGGTGTCTAATTATATGTTATCTTGATCTTTTCTATAATTATTCTGTGCGTGTAATTCATAGCATATCTGCTAGATTGTAAGTACTTTACACATGGTACTAGTTCATAAATGCTTCTTGAATGGGATTAAAATTTAGAACCCATTATTTGTCTTATATTCTCTTGGGAGAGGCAGTGCAACATCATGGAAACAGGCCTGGCATGGGGTCAAGAAGACTTGGGTTCAAGTTCTGCCTGGGTGAATATGTGACCATTCACTTAACCTGCCAGTGTACCGAGGAAATCTCTAGGCCTATAAGTTACAGATTTGCATTTGCAGAGCAAATTTTTAACAAGAGTTTTCAAAACTGACAGAATCATTCATGTAGAATGCTTTCCTCCACCCCTGGAGCCACCAAAACCAACTGAAAAAAACAACTTTTTTTAACTGTAGAGAAGGGACAGAAGTCTATGATTTCACTGATTTAAGGAGCTCTCTAATTCAGAAGCTCCCTCTCCCAATTTAGCTCAGACTTTCTCTGCAACTTAAAGTCTTAGAGAATTGTATAAGGGTACTGATAGGTAAGGGACTTGCTGGAGCCAGAGACACAACTTAAACCCAGGTCTCCTGGACCCAAAAGGCTAGCTCACTGTCATACATATATACGTACGTATGCATGCATGTGTGCATATGTGTATATACATGTATGTATATATCCATATTTATCTCCATCTTATCTATATGTATATATGTATCTATAACTATATCCATATCTATATCAAACTCTATCTATAGATATTCCCATATCTATATTGAACTCTATCTCTATCCATAATCTATATTTAAATCTATATCTATTTCTAATTCTATATTTTGTCTATATGTAGATACATATTTTTGTTTATATGTAGATATATGTATCTATAGCTATATTGTATCCATATTAAACTATCTATATCTATATTGATTTGTATATCTATATAAAGTCTATATCTGTCTCTGTCCTTATCTATATTCATTTCATATCTATCTCTATCTATATCCATCATATATATCCACATATATGTATTTATATATTTATATCCATTATCTATAGATGTTCAAATAGATATATCATGTGAAATCTATGTTTATATACATATATGCACACAAAAATGTATGTGTTGTATTATGCGTGTCTATTTTCATGTGTGTATAAACATGCCTTTACATATTAATTTTCATGTTACATGTCTATATGCTTATACTTTTTCTCAGAAGTCGAGCACTTAGCTACTCAACCTTCAAACTGCATACTTTTCATAAGTTTGAAGTTCCTTTAAAGGAAACTAGGAATAGTTTAACATAATTAGCACATTTATTAACACAGTTCACTCTCCCAATTCTTGCACATTCCTCTGAAACATTAATTTTTCTTTTCTACAAAGGTGCCTTGTTCCAACCTCAAGTTCTATGGGTACACTTAAAGGTATACTATCCTATACTTCACTGCTCCCAACCCCTCCCCCCAAAAAAAATACTTTAAAATGCATGGAGAAAATGTTCTATTTGCACAAATGCTATTGTCTTCGTGCCAATTTTTTTTCTTTAAAACTGTCTATTAATGAATTCCACTGCCCTATTAGGCATTCTAATCAGTTCAAAATTCCTTGTTATAACTTGTTACAAATTCTTATATACATTTTGAAATGTCCTGAGGATCTAGTCATGCTTCATAACTATGTAACTACCAGTTTATTTTCAAAATTCTTTCTCTGTAATCCAATAGAGTCTATTACAGTTCTTTTTTTCTTCTTTAAGCAATGTTTTCCCTACCTTTTATCATTTCTTTTCACAAAACAAATGAGAAATCTATCTTTCATTGGCTCAGCATATTCCCCAGTTCTGGGGCTATGTGTGCCTTTTAAATGGTAAATTAAAGATTAACTCCATTCAGTTGTAACCAAGTGGAAATGCCAGCAACTTCAACCTTCCGGCCTGTACAGAGAACCTTCATCTCAGAAACAAGTCAATCTGAAGCTTGCTTTTAATGTTAACAAATTTTCCCCCACTTCTTCCTCTCAGGATTGTGGAAATAATGATTTATGAAAATTGTTATAACTTTTTAAAAGTCTTAGCTTGGCTGTTTAAAATGATATGATAGTCAAAATGTTAGATTTTTTTAATGCTCAATTGATTTGTCATTGCAAAGGAGACAGAAACCAAAATGTGAATAGAACATTAAATAATAAAAAAGGTTCAAAGCTCCATAAAAGCAAGCTAGAATTGAATGGAACAGTTATTTGCCACATTTATCCCATCAAAAAATATTACCAGTTATGATAATATACATACCTGCAGGTTTTTTTTTTCTTGTTTTGATTTATAGCCAACTCTGTACGGGAGTAATATGGAGACAGAGGGAAAACCAGTGTAAGCTCAGTTGCCAAAGGGGTGCATTGAAAAGATGAATGGATTTGTTATCTGAAGCCCTGGAATCTTAGTCCAAGTCACTTAATACTGGGCCTTGGTTTCCTCAACTGTAAAATTAAGGGCTTTGTATTTCTGGAGCTAAAAAGTAGCATTATATATCATTTCATCCCATACGCTTATGTTATAGATGGGAAAGAAAGTTCCAGAGAACAGGTGAGTTGCCCAGGTTGAGAGAGGGAGTAAATGGCAAAGTCACAATTTGAGAAGAGGTCCTCTGACTCTAAATCCCAAAATCCAAACCTCTTTCTACTCTGTAACCTTGCCTTACTTGGTTGGATTAAACCAAGGATTCTCGGGGCAGCTAGGTGGTGCAGTGAAGAGAGCACTGACCTTGGAGTCAGGAGGACCTGAGTTCAAATCTGACCTCAGACACTTAACACTTACTAGCTGTGTGACCTTGGGCAAATAACTTAATCCCAATTGCCCTGCCTTCTCTCCTCAAAAACAAAAATACCCAAGGATTCTTAACCAGGGATCTGTGAATCTGTGTTTGTTTTTAAAGATATGTTGTTATACTTGTTTTTTAATGTATATGGTTCTCTTATAAAGGAATTCTATGTATTTTATTTTATTCATCTCAAAACATTATTCTGAGAAGGAATCTATATGTTCCACTATTCTGTTAAAGCAATCTATGGCCTAAGAAAAGTTAAATCATGGACTATATGAATCCAGAGTTCTTTTAAAGTCGAATCTACACATTTCATTCAGAAGAGATGGTTTCAATGAAAATTAAAACAATTCTGAGATTTCACTTCAAACCAATCAGATGAACAAAAGTAATGAAAGATACAAATGATCAGTGCTGAAGGATCTATGAGAAAACAGGCATGTTTTAATCCATTGTTGATAGAGTTGTCAATTGATCCAACCATTCTGGAAAACAATTTGGAAACATGCTGTAAAAGGCTCCACCCTTTTTGATCAAGTGATACCATTGTTGGGCATATATCTCAAGGAGATCAGATTCAAAGGGAAAAAGTCTAATGTATATACAGAATATTCATAGCAGTAGTACTTTTGTGGTAGCTAAGTAGCTCAATGGAAAGAGCACAAGACCTGAAGTCAGGAAGACTCATATTCCTGAGTTCAAATCTGTTCCAATTTCTTCAAATAATACTCATATGACATGGACTCAGAGTCCTCAGTCATCTTTCCTCCTTCTCGACCCTCTCAAGATTATCAGTGTTTTAGTTAAACTGTGGCACGCAGACTGAAACACATTATACCAGATAACATATAACCAGGACAGAGCATGGTGGAAATATGTACTTCCTTATTCCTGGAAACTGCTTGTTTTAATGAAGCCTCAAATCATAAACTGTAGTGATTTCCACATCACACTCCCACAGCCACTTCATTTCTCTTTTTTGGATAATGTATTTCTTTGAAGACTTTCCTTATATCACAGTTTCTGGATAATTTCTTTTTTAGATATGCAAACCTCACATGGCTATTGTTAATCACATTCAACTCTTCATGAGTCCATATGGAGTTTTCTAGGAAAATATATTGGGGTCATTTGTCATTTATTTCTCCAGTGGATTAGGCAAGCATAAGTTAAGTGACTTGCCCAGGGTCACACAGCTAATAAGCATTTGTGGCCATATTTGAACTCAAGAAGATGTTTAGACCACACACTCTATGCACTATGGTGCCACCTAGCTGCCAGAACTCCACATATATGATATGATATAGAATATACACACACATATACTCATTGTTCACATACATGTGTGCACATGCATGCATACACATGTGTAGACAGAAACTGCTTGGAGTTATGAGAACCTGAGTTTCAACTCTGTCTCTACAGACACTACCTTTCATGACTGTACTCAAATCCTTTCAACCTCTCAATGCCCCAGGTAAGTTGCCCATTTGTATTAATGGGTCACGGTTCTGAACAAAAAAACTTTAAAGGACAAAAAGAAGTACCTATTATATTCTAAGATTGGGCTAGATCCTGTGGGAGAAACAGCACAGTACAAGCTATAACCCAGGCCCTGAGAAACTGACAATCTAGTTATTCCTCCTGAACAGATTCCAATATAGTTCCTGAAGAATAATGAAATACTAAAAATTCAGCAGAAGGGAAAAAAGGAAGCAAAATTCAAGACTTTGGCTTTCATGAGCAGGATAATCTTGTCACTTAAATATTACTTTTCTACAGACATTTTAATGAAGACCATTTTTTATTATTTGGGTTTTTTTAAATTGCATTTCAAGCATCCTGTAGGCACCCCCAACTCAGTATCAAAGAACTTAATGAACAAAAAAAAAAATCTGAAATCCAAAAGCAACAAAATAGATTGAAAACCTGGCTTTAGATCCAGAATCTGATGCTTTATACTCCTCTTTTTTGAAGGGCACCACACCTATCCTAATTTTTTTTTTGAAGGGGAGGGAGGGAAGAGAGAAAATACCATCCTATTTTGCAGTGTGTTTCAAATTACTAACCTTGAATTTACAAAGGAGTAGCAGTCCTTCACTTCCAGATAAATATCATAACTTGCAGTGTAAGTCAATTGTAACAAGGAAAGGGAGCCTGCTTCCCTTTCAGTAATACAATCATCCATCATCGACCCATGACACCTCAATAGGTAGCAAGTCTATCAAATCGAGGAAACCCTTCAAACCAACCTAACAAGCAGATGAAAGAGGACTGTTTTAATTGGTGACAAATGTAGTAACTTGAAGAAAGAGGGACCAGTTTTCTTTTGACTAAGATGCACTCAGGGAAAGAGAATTTTACCAAGAGGGTAAAGCCTTTAGGCTTTGCTTAATGGATTTTCTTTCCAAGTAGAACATCACCCAAACACACCTACTTGATATCCCAATCTGGTGAATTATAAGATACAATACATGTCTCAAACTTCAGTTTGAAAAACGTATACCTAAGGTACAAACTTTCCCATGAAGCCTCATGGAACCCCTCTCTTCCCATAAGAAAATAAACTCTCTTTTTGAATTTGTTCCTAGCAGTTTGTCTGATGTGCTCCTTTGCCCCATCAGTCACCCTTTATGCCATATTTATTTTTCTATATGTCATATAACTGTTAATAGATTATAGAATTCTTAAAGATGTGGACTGTGTTGCTTCTCAGTAACATAAAGAAAACCAATAAGGTGATTCATATGTTCCTTGAGATGAATTGAACTCAATTGAGAAGCCAGGAAATTTGATCTTGGAAAGAGTATTAGCTCAGGAGTCAGAGAACCTGGGTTCAAGTTTCATCCAACGTTACCATTCTGGTCCTCAATTTCCTCATATGTAACAAGAACAATTTAAATTAGAAGGTCTTTGAGGTCCTTATAGCTCTAAAATTATGATTTGGCAAACATTCCACTGAAAAGTTTTTCCCACTCCTGAAATGAGAATTAATGAAATACTATTTATTTTTTAAACTCCATTAAGTTCTAAGACTCAGGGTAGTCCAGGAAGCATTAGACTGTACATATTTCCCACTGAGTCTTTGTGAGGAAGAAAACACTTCAGGGGGTCAAGACCACAGCTTAATTTATATGTGTTTTATTCAATCTTTTTTTTTTCAATTTAGCAGCAAGGATCTGCCTGGAACTACTTCTGGTAGCTTCTGCAGGAAAAATACAAAGTCCTTTCATGGACCATAGATTATTCTCTACTTTCAGAATATCTGTACTACAGTCAGGCTTGACTTATCACTGTTTTAACATAGTCCCTGCAATTCAACAGGGCACAGAAAATCAGAAGGATTAAGAGTGGCCTCTTTAAGGAGAGAACCAACAGAATGTACATGCTAACTCATTCCTCCCTTGTTTAAAGTATTTGGCTGGAGATCAGATGCCAATGGTTCTTACCTGCAAAGACAGGATATGCCACAGAACTAGATACTAAAGAAAATGCCTGAACTTGTGCCAGAGGAAATAATGAAGCCAGGAAACAAAAGACAAACTCTCAAGCCCAAAGGTCTATTGCCAATTAATTTTCCTTGAAAAAGTAAGAGCCCTTCATTTATGGTTCATACATAAACATTCTCATCAACAAGAAAGACAGGAGAAAAAAGGTTTCTACCCTCTAGTTAGGTTGCGGAAGAAGTATGGAGGATGGTGGTAAGTGGAGAAAGGGGTGGATTTCACATAAGAAAGATGGATCTCCTTCAATAAATACTTGTCAAAACGCAGGATTGAATAAATCACAAGTAAAAATTTAATTTTGATTACATGAAATTGAAAAAATTTTGTGTGAATAAAATCAACACAAGTAGAATTAGAAGAGAAACAAATTATTGATAGGGGAAAAGTAAAATTTTGAATCCAATGACTCGATGACTCTTATAAGGACCTGATATCCAAAAGACCTGTTGTCTCAAAAATCCAAGCAATTAAAAATTTAAAACTGCACTAAGATTTTAGGGACACTCTGTATATAAGAAACTAATACAAATGTAGAACTTCTGTTTTCTACTGAATTCATCCCTTCCATCCTATCTCCCACTCCCACCTCTCAGTGGAAGATCATGCTCCATTAAGAAAAGTCCATTAAGAAAACAGAAACTATGAAATACTATTACACTATAAGAAATGATAAACAGGTGGACTTCAGAAAATCCTGGAAAGATTTATGTGAACTGATGCTGAGTGAAATGGGCAGGACCAGAAGAACATTGTTCACAGAAACAGCCACAGAGCACGATGACTGATTTTGATAGATTTGGCTCTTGTAGGCAATACTAGGACCTAAAACAATTCCAAAGGACTCATGATGTAAATACCATCCACATCCAGAGAAAGAACTATGGAGTCTGAATGCGAGGTGAAACAGTATTTTCTTTTTCAGTTTGTTTTGTTTTTTCTTTCTCATGATCTCTCCCATTGGTTGTAATTCTTCTATGAAACATGACTATTGTGAAAATGTGTTTAATAGGAATGTATGTCTTGGGGAAGAAGGGGGAAAGGAAGGGGAGGAAATTTAAAATTTATGGAAGTGAATGTTAAAAGCTAAAAATTAATTAATTAATTAATTTTTAAAAAGAAAAGAAAACAGAAACTATTCACCAAGAACCCTCTCTTTTATATTTAAAAAGCCCTAATGTTATTCCTCATTCTCTCATTTATTATAGTCTTTGATGAAGAGATACCATCTCTCCCAACCCTTCCCTTTTTTGTTCACATTGCTACAACCCTGGTTCAGGCCTTCATTACATCTCATCTGAACAATTTTAATGACATCTTCAGAGGTTTCTCAACCTCAAGTTTTACACTATAATCATCAGTAATATGGTTGCTAATGTACTGATTTTCCTAAAGTTCTTTTCTGACCATGTCATTCTCCCACTCAATAAATCCAATGGCCCCTGGTTATTTTTAGGATAAGAACCCCCTTTGGCTATCATAGCCTTTCTCAACCTAGCCCAATCTACCATCAAACTTAGTTATATAGCCCTTTTTTTCTATACTACAAGATCCAACCAGACTGGCCTTCATCCTGTTCTTTAAGCATGACACTAACTCTCCCATTCTATGCCTTTCTATTTGATATTTCCTATATCTGGAATGTTCTCCCTCCTCACCTCTACCTTTTCAAAAATCTTTTTTTATCTTCAAAACTCAGCTCAAACACTACCTCCTGCATAAATCCTTTTCTGATCTTCCCCAACTTATACTTCCCACCCTCAAAATTTGTATTTATATGCACATATGTATGTATGTACATAAAATTATGTACATATGTGAGTGTTGTCTCTTCCATCCTCCACCACACCAGCCTTACCCTTGAATGTAAATGCTTTGACAGTGGAGAATGCTTCATTTTTATCTTTGCATAATGTCTGGCACATAGTAGGTATTTAATAAATCCTTGTTGATTAATTGAATGAATGAATAATCCAAAACCAAGAATCATGGATACAAAGATATAAATAAACAGTTCTCAAAAGAACTATTATATTATATAAATATAAATTATTATATTATATGAAGGAACATTCCAAATATCTAAAAAACAAATTAAATGCATCCAGGCATCTACCCTTCACTCTCAACCACTCCAACCACCTTATTCAAGATGACATCAAATCTTATTGTTTTTGCTTTCACAATAACTCTCACATATACCCCTTCTTTCCACTCCACCTCTTCCTCATAACCTTACACTTTCACTATTCCAACAGTCTACTAATTGGCCTCCCACTCTCTTGTATTTTCCCACTCTAATCCATTCTGTGATTTTCTAAAACATTAGCCTGACTATATTATGCTCCCCTATCCCATACTCAATAAACTCTACCAGATTTCTTTTACTTCCAGGATCAAATATAAATTCCTCTGTTTACTCTTATACCTTTTCATTGGTTGTCCCCTCATCAAGAATTCTCTGCTCCCTTACCTCTGCCTTTTAGTTTCTTTGGCTTCCTTCAAGACTCAGTTTAGAACCCAACTTATTTGGGAGATCTTCCCATCTTCTTCCCCTCAAATACTAGAGTCTTCCCTTCTCATATTACCCTCCATTAACTCTATATATCTTCCATGTACCTAGTAATTTACATGCTGTCTCCTCAACTGAAATATAAGCTCCTTGAGGTCAGGGACTCTCTTTGCCTTTCTTTGTATCTCCACAGCTTAGCCCAGTGTCTGGAAAATAGTAAGCACTCAACAAATGGTTCTGTCTGAGGGACTAATAAAAAGAAGTGTAAGGCTTCATCTCAAACTCAATTGCAAATTGGCAAAGATGTCATAAGATGCAAATAGTGTTGGAGAAAAGACAAGCACACTTATACACTGTTAGTAGAGTAGCAAATTTGTACAACCATTTTAGAAGGCATTTTGGAATTCTGTTTTAAAAAGTGACTAAAATGTCCATACTGCTTTGGTCCACTGCTAAGCATGTACCCAAGGAAGGTCAAAGACAGAAAGAAAGCATCAAAATATTATTAACAGCATTTTTACAGTAACAAAAAAGATCTGAAAACAAAATAGATGTCCTTTGGGGAAAAGCTAAATAATTTGGAGTGCATGGATGTAACAGAGTATGATAAATACAGAGAAGCAGTGGAAGACTATTGTACTGATGAAGAATGAAATAAGCAAAGCTAAGGAAATAATATCCACAAAAATACAACATAAATGGAAAGAAAAGTCAAAACTAAACACTGTAGAATTATAATGGTCAAGCTTGAGCTCAAAGATAAACATCTGAGGAATGACCTCCATACCTTCTTTAAAAAAAAAAACTAATTTATCTAAATTCAGTTTTCAACATTCACTTCTATAAGCTTTTGAGTTTTAAATTTTCTCCTCCCTCCCTACCCCCCTCTTCAAGACAGCATGCAATCTGATAAAGACTCTACATATATATTCTTATTAAACATATTTTTACATTAGACATATTGTAAAGAAGAATGAGAATGAATGGGAAAAACAAATAAAAATAACAATAACAACAAATAGAAAACAAATATTATGCTTTGGTCTGCATTCATACTCCATAGTTTTTTCACTGAACATAGAGAGTATTTTCTATTATGAGTCTCTTGGAATTGTCTTAGATAATTGCATGTCTGAGAAGAGCTAAGTCTATTAAAGTTAGTCATTGAACAATATGGCTGTTACTGTGTACAATGTTCTCCTGGTTTTGCTCACTTCACTCAGCATCAGTTCATATAAATCTTTACAGATTTTTCTGAAGTCCACCTTCTCATCATTTCTTATAGTAAAAAGTATTCCATTACATTCATATACCAGAACTTGTTCAGCCATTTCCCAATTGATGGGAATTCCCTCAATTTCCAATTCTTGGTCACCACAAAAAGTACTGCTATAAATATTTTTGTACATACTGGTCCTCCTCCCCCTTGAATGATTTCTTGGGGATACAACCCTAGAAGTGGTGTTACTGGGTCAAAGGGGTGCACATTTTTATAGCTCTTTGGGCACAGTTCCAAATTGCTCTCCAGAATGGCTGGAGCAGTTCACAACTCCACCAAGAATGCATTAGTGTTCCAATTTTCCCACATCCTCTCCAGCATTTATCATTTTCCTGTTTTGTCATGTTAGCCAATCTGACTGATGAGATGTGGTACCTAAGTGTTATTTTGATTTGCATTTCTCTAATCAATCGTGATTTAGAGCATTTTTTTTCATATGATTATAGACAGTTTTAATCTCTTCATCTGAAAACTACCTATTCATATCCTTTGACCATTTATCACTTGAGGAATGACTTGTATTCTTATTAATTTGACTGAGTAGTCTATATATTTTAGAAATAAATTTTATCAGACATACTGTTTACACAAAATTCTTTCCCAGCTTTCTGCTTCCCTCTTAATCTTGGTTGCATTGGCTTTGTTTGTGCAAAATCTTTTTTTAATTTAATGTAATCTAAATTATCCATTTTGCATTTCATAATGTTCTCTGACTCTTGTTTGGTCATAAATTCTTCTTTTCTCCATAAATATGACAGGTAAAATATTCCTTGCTCTCCCAGTTTACTTATAGTATCAGCCTTTTACATCTAAATCATGTGCCCATTTGATTTTATTTTGGTATATAAGATGTTTTTCTATGCCCAGTTTCTGCCATATTATTTTCCAGTTTTTCCAGCAATTTTTGTCAACTAGTGAGTTCTTTTCCCAGAAACTGGGGTCTTTGTGTTTATCAAATAGTAGATTACTATTGTCATTGACTACTGTGTCTTGTGTACCTTATCTATTTATTTCATTGATCCACCACTCTATTTCTTAGACAGTATCAAGTAGTTTTGATGATTGCTGCTTTATAATACAATTTAAGATATGGTATGGCTAGGTCACCTTCCCTCATATTAATTTTCATTAATTCCCTTGATATTCTGGACCTTTTGATCTTCCATTTTTGGTAGTTTGATTGGTATGGCACTGAATAAATTAATTAACTTATGTAGAATTTGTATTTTTATTATATTAGTAGCCTACCCAGAAGCAACTTAAGTTTTTTTTCCAATTATTTAGATCTCACTTTATTTGTGTGAAAAGTGTTTTGTACTCATGTTCATAGAGTTCTTGGGGGGGGGGAGTTGGCAGGTAGACTCCCAAATATATTATAATGTCTACAGTAACTTTAAATGGAATTTCTCTTTCTATCTCTTGCAGTTGAACTTTGTTAGAAATGCCAGTGATCTATGTGGGTTCATTTTATATCCTGCAACTTTTCTAAAGTTGTTTATTTTTTTCAAGTAGTTTTTTTTTTACTTGATTCTCCAGGATTCTCTAAGTACATCATCATATCATCTGCAAAGAGTGCTAGCTTGGTTTCTTCTTTGCCTATTCTAATTCATTCAATTTCTTTTTCTTCTCTTATTGCTGAAGCTAATGTTTCTGGTACCATACTGAAAAACATTGATGATAATGGACATCCTTATTTCACCCCTGATCTCATTGGAAATGCTTTTAGCTTATCCCCATTACACATAATGCTTGCTGATGATTTTAGGTAGATGCTACATATCATTTTGAGGAAGAATCCATTTGTTCCTGTGGTCTCTAGTGTTTTTAATAGAAATGGATGTTGTATTTTGTCAAAAGTTTTTTGTGCATCTATTGAGGTAATCCTATGGTTTCTGTTTGTTCTATTGTTGGTATGATTAATTATGCTGATAATTTTCTTAATATTGAAAAAGCCCTGCATTCCTGGTATATATCCTACATGATCATAGTGTATTATTCTTATGATAACTTCCTATAATCTTTTTGCTAATATTTTATTTAAAAGTTTTGCATCTATACTCATTAGGGCAATTGATTTATGATTTTCTTTCTCTGTTTTGACTCTTCCTGGTTTAGGTATCAGTACCATATTTATATCATAAAAAAGTATTTGGCAGGACTCCTTCATCTATTTTCCAAAATAGTCTATATAGTTTTGGAATTGACTGTTCCTTAAATGTTTGATGGAATTCAGTTGTAAATCCATCTGGCCTTGTAGATTTTTTTCCTAGGGAGTCCATTGATGGCTTGTTCAATTTCCTTTTCTGAGATGAGGTTATTTAAATATTTTACTTCCCCTTCTATTAATCTGTGCAATTTATATTTTTGTAAATATTCATCCATTTCACTAAGATTGTCAAGTTTATCAGCATACAGTTGGGCAAAATAGCTCCTAATTATTGTTTCAATTTCCTCTTCATTGGTGGTGAATTCACTCTTTCAATTTTTGATACTGGTAATTTGGTTTTCTTCCTTTTTTAAATCAAATTTACCAAAGCTTTATCTCTTTTATTGATTTTTTTCATAAAACCAGATCTTAGTTTTATTAGTTCAATGGTTTTCTTAATTTCAATTTTATTTATCTCTCCTCTGATTTTCAGAATTTCTAAATTGGTATTTCATTGGGGATTTTCAATTTGTTCTTTTTCTAGCTTTTTTTTTTGCTTGTATACCCAATTCACGGATCTCCTCTTTATTTATTCACATAAGTATTCAGAGATATAAAACTTCCCCTAAAAACCATTTTCGCTGCATCCCATAAATTTTGGTATGTTTTCTCATTATTGTCACTTTCTTGGATGAAATTATTCATTGTTTCTATGATTTGGTGTTTGACCCACTCATTCTTTAGGATTTGATTATTTAGTTTCCAATTAATTTTTGCTCTATCTTTCCATGGTGCTTTATTACATATAAGTTTTATTGCATCACGAACATACATTTAATATTTCTGCCTTTCTGCATTTGATTGTGAGGTTTTTATGCCTTAATACATGGTCAATTTTTGGGAATGTGCCATGTACCCCTGAGGAAAAAAAAAAAGTATATTCCTTTCTATCCCCATTCAATTTTCTCTGGAGGTCTACCATATCTAACTTTTTAAAAATTCTAGTCACCTTTATCATTAAAATGATATAAACTAGAAAAATATTTTTAAGTGATAAATGTTTGTTGAATGAATGAATGAGCAGCATTTAGGGGAACGTTGTGTAGAAAAAAAAAAGGATTGGACAAGCTGTGTTTGAGAACTAAATGAGGTAAAGGTACAGTGTGTGAATGTCAGACAAGTACCATAAGACAGGGAACATTTAAAGCAAAAAAATGTATAGTCACAACTTGTAGTCCAATTAATAATTAGCTATAGGATATATTTCCACATTTCAGTCACTCCTGGGTTTCATGGTAGCTAAAAATTTTCACCATTTCCAGGCTGAGTACACATCACTACCAATAACAGGATGTCTTGAAAACAGTTAATTCTATTCCTTCTGGCAAGCACAGATAACTTCCATGGCAAAAGTCAAACATGAAAACACAAGCCCTAAATTTTAAATATTTTTTTAAAATTACTTGTGCCTCTTTGAAGAGGAAAGGCATTTAAAAATGGCAAAGATTATTTGTTAATTAAATCCAAGTTAAAACATTTTTCCCCCAATATGCCCAATCTGTTAGATGGTTCCTCACATACAATGGCCATTGAAATGAATAAAGCAAGAGTATAATTTCTGAACATGACCATGAGAACAATTTCTAGAAATCCAAAAGTAGAACAAGAAGTCATTGCCTTTTAACCAGCATCCCTTGGGCCTTGTCTCAGATGGAAAATGTGGGTTTATGGGAAAAGCACATGTTTTAAATTTCTTCTCTGTTTCTTCATTCTCATCTCATCTAAATTGAAATAAACCAGATCTTAGAAGCTAATATAATCTTTCTTCCTTTTGCAAATTGATGAAATAAACTCAAAGTAAAAATGAAAGCAATTGATTCTGACTGTAAGTTTGTGTTGCAAAATTCTGTAGGAGGAGGAAAATTGGTCCAAAGAAAATTTCCATTAATAAAAAAGGTAAGAATTACTAAGTGTGTCCTTGTTTATAGGACTTAAAAAACTCCTAGAGGTCTAAGGATAACAATATACTCCATTAACTTGTATTAAAAAATATTATACTTTAAGTGAAAAAATGTTAGTGGTAAGAAAGAACAATATTGTGTCTTGATAATGAATCCTTTTGAGTATCAACACTTTAATAACCGTGAAAAACCACAGTTATGAAATCTCACTTATAATTAATGAGCTAGGACTTAGGTGAGTTATATTGTTTATTGCTATATCTCTCACTTAAAATTTTAAAAAAATCATAGCTTGCAAAGGGAAGTTCAGGATTGTGACTGAACTTGAATAAAAAATAATTATAGCCATTGGGAGGGAAGTAAGAAAATTTCAGAAAAGATAATTGAACCAATCTATACATCCTGTTAATCATTCATTCATATTGACATCATTGTATTTTTTTTGGAATTATATTTCTAGAAACTTTTTTGGACCTAATAGGTATATTATTATAGCAACCAAATTATGGCATATTGTTTATAGATAAAACAAAGGGGATGTGGGCCTAGAGTACTTTTCAGCAATTATATTTAATGCATTGTTGAAAGTCAAGTTGAAATGTTTTGGACATGTTTTAGAACTCCTTTGGTACTTGGATACTCAACTATCCACACAGAAGCTATTGAATTACCACGCTGGTTTCTTTTTTGTTAGGCTTTAGCTTCAGCAGAACACAACCAGAGATGAGAGGGGATTTATATTTGGCAACAATTCCATAGGAAAAAAAATCAGGAGCAAGCCTGTTCTTACCATTTTCCTCATGAGTACCGGTTTGACCAAAATGACCTCTTAAGAAACTTCCACTTTTAAGTTTATGATCTGAAACCATGAGATTGTTTCATAACTAAACTGGGAAATTCAGGTTGTAGACAATCACTCTTTCACTTGCATGGACCAGTAGTTTTTTTTTTTTTTAATCAGGTTGAACAAGCTGTATTTGAGAGCTAAATGAGGTAAAGGTACACTGTGTGAATGTCAGACAAGTACTGTTCAAAAGATTTCATTTAGAAAGTAGAAGGCTAACCCATAAGGAAATCCCTGGATATCATATTTAGAAACAATTGATCTCCAAAAGATTATCCAGTAACCCGTATTTTGCATGTACATCATTGCCATGGTTTTTATTAAATCTTTATTATATGTTTTTTTAAACTGTTTTAGGCAGTCTTTTTCCCCTTTTTTAAATGATGAACATTAAATTATTAAACATAATCTGACTATCCATACCCTAGCCTAGATCCTTGAGCTGGTTCCCCTGATAATTGCACCTATTTGTTTTAATTCAGTTGTTCTTAATTCAAAACCCCTCAAAAATATAGGCTGGAATGTTTCTTGTGGAAAACCACCAGTTAGGTTTGCAAAATGTGCATTTTTGGAGTCCATTGGAAGAGATTCTGCCAACATTCTAAATGGAATGCTTTGAAATTATAATGACTGAGAGAATATGAATAGACAGTACTGAGTGGAAGAAATCCAAGTTGTCAAAATCCTTATAAAAATGTTCTGAATCATTAATAATTTAAAAAATGCAAATCAAAAAACCCAAGGTACCGCCTCCTACTTATCAGATTGGCAAAGGTGACCAAAAAAGGAAAATGACAAATGCTAGAGGGGATGTGGGAACATAGGTACAGGTATGTTAATGGAACTATGAACTGATCTGGAAAACAATTTAGAATTATGCCCTCAAAGTTATTAATCTGTACATACCCTAGAGATATACAACTAAAACACTACAGATACTACAAAATCTATACCCTGAAGTAACCAAAAAAGAAGAAAAAAAGGAAAGGTATCCATAAGTATAAAAATATAGTAGCTCTTTTTTGTGGTAACAAAGAATTGGAAGGGGGGGAGGGCTTGCAATGCAATGGAATGCAATTGTGCTGTAGTAAATCATGAAAGAAATGGTTTTAGAAAAACCTAGGAAGACTTGTATGATCTGATAGAGTGAAATGAACAGAACCAGGAGAATAATTTAAACAATAACAACATTGTAAACTTGTAAATTTTAAACAAAATTGTAAATATTTGTACAAAATGTTAAATATTTGTTACTAAAGTATACATTATTATAAATATTGTAAAATAATTTTTCAAAAGAATTAGGAACTCTGATCAACTTCATCATCAACCACAATTCCAGAGAATTCATTCCAGAGAAAACATATTATTCATCTCTGCACTGAGAGATGATTTACTTAGAATGCAAATTGAGGTATGTAGTTTTGTTTTATTTATTTTTATTTTAAACATGACTAATGCAAGAGTTTCATTTGCTTGACTATAAAATATTTGTAACAGGTTTTGTTTTTCTTGCCTTCTAAATGAGTGAATGTGGGAAGGGAAGGGAAGGAGAAAATCACACCTAAAAATAAAATGAAATTTAATAAAAAGAAATAAAAATCTACAAAGAAAAAATTTTGAAAAAATTACAATGACCAAGTATAATACTAAAGAACACCTGGAAGAAGTCACCTTACTCCTCCCCCTTACTCCTTTTTTTGCAGAAATGGGACACAATGGGTGTGTGATTTCACATATAATGTCAGACCATTTTTTTAATAGGTTTACTCCAGCTGAAGTGTTATTCTCCTTTCTTTTTCTAGTTTTTGATCTGATTACTTTCAATGAAGTATTTCCCCCCTCCTTTCAAATGTTTATTTTCAGCCAGGGATTACTCCGTGGAAGGTGAGGAGAAAGCATACATTAGGAAGTGTAGTGAATGTACAAATGAAACATGTATGTCAACAATTTTTGGTTTTGATTTTGTTAAAAGGGAATTCTGCAAATAAAGCATTGGAAGTCTTTTGATACATCAAGTCAGATAAGGAGTACTGAAATAAAGGAAACAGAAATAAAATTCAGTGCAAATGTAAGTTGAAGGGGACTGATTATCATCATAACGAAATGCCAACCTGTTCCATGATTGAGAGTGTAAATTATTACAAAATTAGTGGGAAAGTACATTTTACAAATTGAAATTAAAGCAGGAGTCAGGAAGGCTAAGTATCATGTGTTTTGACATTAAACAACCTCTTGTGATTCAAATAATAGTCATCAATGAGCTGCAAAGTCAGAAATGCCTTTGCTAAGTGATTTTTAAATGGCATTCTACTTATTTGTCAACCAAATCCCTCATTCTGCCTAACTAGCAAATAGAGGAAGTTCCTCACTGGGTTTCTCAGTTATCTTTTCTTCTGGGACAATTTTGAAAATGCGTCTGACTGCACACACCAAGAAAAGTTATAAACTGGTGCAGTTATTTGGATAATTAAGACAAAAAATTTTTTTTTCAGTTCAAATTTTTTTTCCTCTCAAAGAAATGTCATAATACAATGAGGGGGCAGTTTGTTTACTTTAATGCTGGGTTAGTGTTTGTCCTTCATTCTTGAAGACCACCATAACATCAAGAAAATGATGCCATGACTTGCGAGTGAATTGGATTTAAGTGAGGGAGGGCTGTGCAGTCACCAGCCTCACTTTGTCCTCCAGAGTCATTTGCCTCCTGTGGCAAGATAATATAGATCAGGACAACTGAAGATGGCCAGCCCCCTTATGGGGGAAAGTGTGGACTCAAGTCACAGATGAGATACAAGTGATGTGATTGTGTAGGCCACTGAACCACTCTGAGTGTCCATTTCCTCATCTGTAAAATGGGGATAACATTAAAAGCTCTACCCAATTCACAGGGTTGTTGGGAGAAAGGTGCTTTGTAAACCTTAAAGTGATAAAGAAATTCAAATTATTGTATTACTCACAAAAGTAATGTGAAGTCATTGTCTCAATTTGCTCATGTAAATTTGCAACTGCAAAGCAAGCTTGTTGGATTTTCTTTCTTATCTGAAGATATAAATTCAGAAGAAAAAGACTACACACTTTATAGCTGACACATTTGAGATGTTTTAAAGTATTATACAAATAATCGATCAGCCTTCCATTCCCCAAACTGCTTTCTTATACTGTGTGACATCTTCCCAGCCTCTAAACTCCTTTTCTAATTCCAAGGAAGTGTAAGGAGCGTGACTGTGAGTCTTAACCTTGTAGACCCTCTTTGAGCTCTCCATGGAATGAAATCTTTGCCCTAGCAGAAAATCTCTTCAAGGTTATTTAGAAGGAAAGGGGGAAAAAAAAGTGCCACATCTAAATTGATTCCACTAGGCCTGTTAGGATCGCCAAGTTCTGTTGATTGCAGTGCCCCAGAGGATCTTTCAACAGAAAACTTGCAGAGTGACAGAAAGTCTCTAATTTTCCCAGGCTGAAATATCTTAATGGTTTCCTATGGATTCATTTGGAGGAAAAGAACATCGTCCTAGCCAAATTATTGAGTTAACCACTATGTCATTAAAGCACCTCAGTTTCACATTAGAGCACCAGAAATCCCTAAATGATTGGTATTAATAGCATGCATTGTATTTTGTGCTTCCGTATGGATTTGAAAAGCTTAGAAAGTATCCTTTCCCATGATAGATCAATATTCATGCAGCTGGATCTTGTCAAAACCAGGAAATACAGAGCTGTGTGATTTCTCTTTTCTTTGTGTGTTAAAAACTTCCTAAAGTAAAGTATATGAACCTGGCTTTGAATCTGATACAGAGGTTTAGACCAATTCTTGCATTACCCCAACTTGAGACAATGACTTCATATTACTTTTGTGTAGAGTACCATAATTTGAATTTCTTTATCACTTCAAATTTTACATTACCCTGGACCTGGTCAGCCTATCTTTTAAGGTAGGTCAAACAAATGAAATAATATTTTGTAAAATGTTTAACACAGTGGTTCACACATAGTAGGTGTTTAATAAATGTTCCCTTCCCCCTTTCCTATCTTGATCATGCTCAATATATGCTCTCTGCATACATGTAATTCAAGAATGTCACAACACTGATATTCATGAACCTGACTCCTAACCACTAAAGAGGATGATATTATATACACACACACACACACACACACACACACACTGATTGTTATCATATGGCTAGATCCTAGTTAGGCCTACCAGCAAGGACACCAGAGGTCCATGTAGATAACACAATTAAATCAGCCTCTTTCACGTGTGTTCCGGGGAAAGGAAAGAGGAGTAATTAATGAATTGTCATTACCTAGCTGTCTTAGAGGTAGAAGGGTGACAGGATCACTTATCTAGACCTAGACACTTACCTAGATTAGTTATCTAGACTATCACATTCAATCTGCTTATTTTATAGATAAGGAACTGAGATTTTCCCAAGATCACACAGAATGTAACAGGGTTAGGATTATGAATTAATCTTTGACTCCCCAGACAAGCATATTCATAGTACTAATCACCGAGTGAGCAATGGGATCACCCAGGGTAGAATGATAATTTTTGTTAAGAAATTTCTCAAGTCTAAAGAACATTTGACTTAGATTAAGAAGATGTTGGCTTAATTCCTGACTCTGTAACTTATTACTGTTGTGACTAAGTTGGTCCTTTGACATCTCAGACTTTCAGGTCCTCCTTGGTAAACTGAGGCAAATGATGCTTTCACAAACAAAGCTACAGACTTGCTGTGAGAAACAAGTGAAATGCTATCTACAAACTGGTTTGGATAGCTTATAGAATGAGCTAAAACTATAACAATCAATGCCATATTTGTGTATTACCTATGATAAGCCAAGAAGAATGTTGTTGATATTGAGTACCTAGCAGTCTTATAAGGGGGAAGAAAACCTCTAATCAATCAGAAAATAGTCAATTTAATAAAGTTTAGGCCCAGGCGCTAAAATTCAATGACATCTATTTATGTGGAAGGGATCATCTTCCTACCCTTGGCCTCATTCTCATTTCTGATTACTGCTATTTAGTGTTTTTTCTACATTTACCTGGGCTACACTTCCTCCACAAGTGTCAAACATAATTGATGTTCCCCTTCTCTTTGGAGATTCATTCTCCAGGCTGTGTTCTTATTAGCTGGGTGGTCAGAATAATGAGACTTTAAAATGCTTTGGGAGTAATGCTGTGAGTTGCCCTATAAATTGTGTTTTTTTTAATGATTTGACATTTCTGACAAGAAGATAATATCTATGTAATTGCTGAATTATGTACTAATTTTTGATTACCTATAGATGCCTGGTACTGTTATAAGCATTATATAGAATATGAAAATGACACAGTTCTGACTCATGAGACATTTCCAGTGTATCAGAAATCCAGACAGTGAATGATAAGAATAATAACATCTGCTAAACAGTATATCTTGGTTTTATAACACAATTGAACTTTGACTTTTTTTTTTGGCATCTTAAACATAGCAGGCTCAAATAATGCATTTTTAATGAATAAGTGAATTAAAACGATATCCTATAGTGGAAGTATCATTTTACTTGCAGAGGAAGTTTTCATGAAGCAAATGTCTGAAATTAACCCTGAGAGGCAAATTACATGGAAAATGTAAAGCAGAAGAGAGGGAGCTCAGGGCACAATAGATAGTGTTGGACTTGGGGTGAAGAAGTCCTGAGGCCAAATCTGCCCTCAGAGTCTAAACTATTGTGTGATCTTGGATGAGTCATTTAAGCCTCTATTCTTCAGTTAGCTCATCTGTAAAATGGGAGTAAAAATAGCATTTATTTCCCAACGTTGTTTTGTGGGTAAAATAAAATATTTGTAAATCCCTTTGGAAACCTTACATTGCTATATGAATACTAGATATCGTCATTGTTGTTTCAATAAAGGGAATGGAGTAATAGAAATAAAACTCATTATCCTATTAATTTAAAGCTATAAACAGAAATTAAGGTAACATAGCCCAGTGTTATAAATGGTAATTTAACAAGATCTAGCAATTTGGTGGGGGGGGGAGGGGGAAGAAAACCTCTCATTAATCAGAAAATCATCAACTTGATGAAGTTTAGGCCCAGGTGCTAAAATTCAATGACATCCATTCACATGGAAGGAGTCATCCTATCTATACTTTTCTTTGCATGCTGAAAACTTTCTGAAATATAGTATATGAACTTGGCTTTGAATTTAACACAAATTTGAACCAAATATCTATATTAAAGAGAAATTAAAGGTATAGAGGCAACATGGTGTCAGTGACAATGAGAGATTTTGAATCAGGAATATTTGCATGTATATCCTTCTCTGATGATAAACCAGAGCAAGTTACTTACCCTCTGTGTACTCGTAGAAACTGCTTAGGACTTACCACTCAATCACCAGTCATTTAAGTGCCTTCTATAAATTAGGAATCATTAGACTATAGGGATTAAAAGACAAAAATGAAATATTCCTTTCCTTCAGGGAGCTTACATTGGATGGGGCAGAGAACACGTTCATTAAGTTGTAGACAAAAAAAAAAAATAGACCTGGGGCGGCCAGGTAGCACAGCAAGTAAGAGCACCCGCTCCAGTGTTGAAAACACCTGGAGATCGAATCCTGGGCTCAGACACATAGCACCCACCCAGAAACACCTGGCTGTGTAACCTTGAGCAAGTTACTTAACCCCAATTGCTTAGGGGCAGCCAGGTGGCTCAGCGAGTAAGAGCACTGGCTCCAGTGTCGGGATGACCTGGATCAAATCCGGGCTCAGATACTCAGCACCACACCCAGAAATAATAACTGGCCGTGTAACCTTGAGCAAGTTACTTAACCCCAATTGCTTAAAAAAAAAAAATAGACCTCAAAGTGAGGAGAGAACTCAGAGGTTGTGCAGTCTATAAATGAGCAAGAATGCTCTCTACAATATTTTCCAACCTAGTTAGCTATCTAGCCTTCCCCAGAAGATATCCAGACATGGAGAGTTCATTTCCTTTTAAGGAAACCGATTGCACTCTGGACAACACTAATTGCTAGTAAAGTTTCCCATAAATTAACAATGGTCCCTGTGGCACTCTATAGCCAAGACTCAAATCACATCAAAGAAGGGATCAAAACAGTGACTATTTCCTGTACATCTTATGTTAGAGCCAACAGTACCCTGCCCTGTGAGCAAATTCATTCCTCAATGGAAAAATTGTTCAACAGCATGCACTTTATGTAATACTGTGCCTTTATTCCCACCAAGGAATTGAACTTTCTAGAAAAGTGTTCCTCGTGCAAACTATGTTGTAGACCAGGTCAAATAATTTAAATTCTCATCGGTGTACTCACTCACCTGCTGTCTGAAACCCAGCATGGTTTCATGGTCTCTTGGAGACTCAAGGCAAGAATTTTTTAAAAAGCCAGGAAGAAAGAAAGAAGTGGAAGAGGAAAGAAGAGAATCCAGGAAGAGGGAGGAATGTCTTTTCAAAATTTATAGGCTTTAAGAAGTAAAGATTTAGGGTAGTAAAAGTTTAGTGGAATAATAAAAAAAATTCTACGAACTCAAAGTTGGGAAACATGGCTGGAGAGCATATTCTCCTCCTTCTCCCTCAAAATAAGAATTCTTTTCTTCTGTGATTTTGAATAAAATTTTTATTTATTTGAAAGAGGATGTCCAGTTTTCTTTTTGTTTTATGGAAGTCTCAGAAGATTAGGCATGTTAGGAACTATATAAATTATTTTGTTCTGCTCTAGTCAGATATTACTATTGAGCCTGTCTCATTTATCTAGAGCTAGAAGGAACCTCATATGAGACCCATTCCTTTCTAAAGGAAATGTTTCCATTTGGTTTGGTATTGGTTGGGATAGAGTAGGTCTAGAGTAGATATGGCCTTGGAGGTCTGGACTACACCACACTCTCAACTCACTGGCAGTCTAGAATTGACTCGGCCTCCCCAGGCTGAGTCCCACATGCTCATTGACAAAAAACAAAAACAATGTATTTATTAATATTAACACAAACAACACCCTCAAGTGCAGCACATTGTGTTATAATTTCTCAGGAATTGTTTTGTGTGTCCTGTTTCCAATTTACTGCCAAATTTCATCATTTTGCATTAAAATGCTTCAAGGATGAGTCTTCCCTGGGATCAAGCCTTTTTTTTTAGAGACTCTTTTATTCAAGAATACAGGGATAAACATTCTTAGGATGCTTTTTTGACCACCCAGTTCTGAAAACATCCCTGCTTGGTCGATTATAACTCAAATCTGCCACCAAAAATCTCCCAAGTCATCTGTTTTCCTTGGTTCTTGAAAAAGGCCTTTAGACCAAATTCTTGGTTTTCTTTCTTTCTGACTGTAGTATTTGTCAATTTGCTTTTCACATGAATAATGCAAACTTGTTAAAACATCCCCTCTGGTAAGAAACTCTTGTAGCTTTCCAGCACAAACAGGATTAACCCTGGATGACAATTACAACAGTAAAGTTATTACTCAGAACATCATGTGAGCTCAGTCAAACAAAGTGATATGAACTCCTGGAAACTGGAAGAAGTAAATCAAAGTTAACAGGGACAAAGGGAAGATGTCTTGGGGAAAGTAAAACATAAAATTCAAGACCTGTGCCAAAGGTGACCTGAAACTACATTTTTTAAAAAAAGAATAATAAGATATTATTATGGAAAGATAATGCTTACTAGTTGTGTGACCCTGGGTAAGTCACTTAACCCTGTTTGTCTCCGTTTCCTCATCTGTAAAATGACCTGGAGAAGGAAATGGCAAACTACTCCAGTAATCTTTGCCTGGGACCACACAGCTAGCAAATATCTGATGCCATATTTGGAGTCAGGTTTTTCTAGCTTCTGGTCCAATGCTTTATTCACTCCTCTACCTAGCAGCCTCTAGTTAGCAACATAAATTACTATCTAACTGTGACTCTACTGTCCCATTTAACATTGCCCTTTCAATATAATATATTTACCATGTCACCTCAAGAGAATTTAATAGGCACATGATTATACATAGAAGTTAGCAATCATGGGAATGTCAGGCATTGTGGCAGGTCCATGGTGATGGGGCCTTTTTACCTTCTGTTGGAGTATATTTCTGTGGTTGCCAGAACATATCATGTTAGTGTCATTGTCTCCTTTGTTTCTATGTAGAGTCAGATCAGATCATTCCAAACAAATCATGGGATTCTCACTTAACTTACCCAATTTATTACAGAGACAGTTATTTCCACATTCCTATCTTTATCTACATTATTTCCTCATTGAACACCTTTTATTGGATTTCAATTGTTTTCTATGTAAAATTAAAACCAGCATAACCATTCTTTATTTTGAAAGGTAGTATGGTGTGTTGGATGGGGAGCCAACAATAAAGTCAAGATCTGAGTTTACATCCTGCCTCTGACTCATAAGAGCTGTGTGACCCTGGGGAAAGTCACTTAACACCTCTGCGTTCCAGGCAATTCCCTAAAATTATAAATTCCAAAGCAGGTGCTGATCTGCTTTCATAGAGAAGCTTCCTCACTGAGAGCTCCTTCTACCAGTAAAATCATAAGTACAACCCTAAAATAAGAAAAATCCTTCATTTTATGACCCTTTGGTCACAATTTTTTTCACTACCTTCCCCCTACCTCTTCCCCCTCTGATGGTAAACCATATTAGGCTATTTGACAGCCGTAACTCATTTGGGGGAGTCCTGAACTTTAGATATTCTTCCTCCTCACCCACCTATTTACATGTAGCCAAGAGACATCAATTATCAAATTATTGGTAGAAGTGCTTGCCATCACCCTGCATTTCTAGAACAGAAAAATGTGGCCTGGGTCATCTGACTACTGCCAAGACCATCTTCTTGAGCTGAATCAGGGGAGCAGCCCGAGAGGCACAGGATACCAAAGCATTCCCCAGCATTCAGATGCCCTCACTTACTTATTGGTTGACTGAGCTATCAAATAGTATCAAGCGTCTGTGAAGCTATGTAAACCCTCTCAAAACATTGTCATATTAGCCAGAGCACTGGAGCAAAACTGTACAGATACAGCACAGGCAGCTTGATGTAGCAAACAGAAAGATATATTGATTTAGCTGGGATTGCTCTGGTTCTCACTGAAAGCCCAGAATTCATGTTAACTTGAGGTCAAGCTGAGCCAAGGGACCCCACTTTTGTACAATTCAAAGGTGAAAGAGACCATGGAGATTGAACTCTCTCATTTTACAGATGAGGAAAATGAGGCCCTGAGAAGTTTGAATGACTTACCTACAATCACACAGATAGTAAGTAACAGAAAGGGTATTCAAACCTGTCTCTCTGTTGCTGTTTTTCTGGCATTGAATTAAATGCTGTTTCTGCTACCACACACTCTCTCCACCAACTCTATCAAATCTCATCTTCCAGATTCTAGAGAGACACGGTCAGTTCTGGACTTCTCTACACCAAGTCTAGTCAATAGTTTTATGGCCATGGGTACAGACTAATCAAAATCTCTCAGATCATCCTTATGCCATGCTAATTCCAAACAAATCGGTGGCACTTCTTCTCAAGGGAAATGGGATCTTAGGAATGAGGCAAGTTGAACAGCCTTAATCAGCTACAGTGGCCTAAAAGATTTCATACAATTGCAAAATGCCTATTTGAAGCTGACGCTTTAGGGCACAAATAAACTGATTTGAGAACAATAAAATATGATTATTGTGACTTCCAAGGGACTATTGAACCAATGGGGGAAAATGTATCCACATCCTTGATGTAACTTAATTCAGTCAGTACTCTACAAAGTTATTCATGGGCTAATGTTATTTATTCTCATCTGACTCAACCATGTTGCTGTAGACATGGCCATAATCCTAAGAATAAAGCTATTGTTGTTGAGTGCTTTTTGTTGTAACTGATTTTTTGTGACCTCATTTGGGGTTTTCTTGGCAAAGATACTGGAGTGGTCCACCATTTCCTTCTCCAGCTCATTTTACAGATGAGGAAACTGAGACAAACAGTATTAAGTAACTTGCCTCGGGTCACACAGTTAATGGCTGAGGTCACATTTGAACTCAGGTCTTCCTGATCAGGTCTGGCACTCTATTCATTGCACCACCTGGATGCCCTTAAGAATAAAATACGATGTACAACTTATATCAAGTTGCTTGTTGTTTTGAGGAAGAGGAAGGAAAAAGAGAGAGGGAGAAAAATTTGGAACTCAAAATCTTAGAAAACTGAATGTTGAAAACTATCTTTACATGAAATTGGAAAAAATAAAATATCATTAAGTGCAAGAAAAAAATAATAAAATACAGTTGGTTATGTACTGTCAAGTGACTCCCTAAGGAACCAAGGGAGAACTTCCAGATCAAAGGCTGATCGAGCAATTGGAAAGGACCTTGCAATAATTCATGTTATCTCAATGAAAATAACATTCTAAAGGATTCTTAGCTACCTTGACTGCCTGTTTATTGGCCCCAAATATAGCACTCCACAAATATATTTATTTGACTAAGGCATTTAACTAAGGTAAAAAAGCATCTCATTACTGCTTTTATATGTACATAGTAATATCCAAATCAAATCACACATTGAAATATAAATACAGCATTATTTTAGCTCCTGGCTGCAAATCCACTGTTCTGTTTTGTCCATTTCCCTGCTTCTTGTACATACAATGTAGGTGACCCTCCAGCAATGATCCATAAAGTATAAGCTCTTTGGGAAGTTAAGTTGAACCGTGTAAGAAGACCATTGTCAAACAAGGGATTTCAATTACTTGATAGGAAGATGTTATTGACCAAACAGCATTCTTAAGCTACTCAAATGCTCAGTATCTCTTCCCCAGATGTAATCTCTGTGTGAAACTTGAGGAAATCACTAGTGAAGATGGAGAATGATGTACTGGAAAAGGCATTAGATTAGGAATGAAGGGTTTTCTTTGCTAGGACCAATTTCACCTTTATTTAGCTAAGTGTATGGCTTTACACAAATCATTTTGTTTCCCCCTCACAATGTAGACAATGGTCTGACTTATAGATGAAATGCCTCTTAGTTCTATAAAATGAGAGAATTGAACCAAATGACCTCCAAAATCCCTATCTCTAAGGTCCAAAATTCTAAGCTTTAATCTATCAGGAAATATCTATGATAATGCAATAGATACATAGACAGACAGACAGATTAGATAGATAGATAGATAGATAGATAGACAGACAGACAGAAAGACAGATAGATAGACAAACATATAGATAGACAGACAGACAGACAGACAGACAGACAGACAGACAGACAGATAGATAGATAGATAGATAGATAGACAGACAGACAGACAGACAGACAGACAGTTATAGTCTAATTACACTAAGGAAATAAGTTTGTAAACTCCATAAAGTGCCAAGAATATTGGACTTGAAATGTCAGAAACATAAGCAGGGCCATTTAGGTAATAATAAATTTGAAATGACTATACACAGAGGAAAAGCATTTGAAATATAACAAGTAAGCAGATGCGGCTAAACTGAAAAATAATAATAATAACAGATTTTTTTCACCTGATCTCATTATGAGAACTCCTGTTGATTTACTTACAATGAGCATCTGGCCCAGAGCCAGATGAAACTAACGAGTTCAATTAAAGAAATATTTATTAGATTCCTAGCATGAACAAGATTGATTGTTGTCCTTTGTTCTCAAAGAGGATCAAAACTACATCACTGTGCTGTAGTCAAGGTATAATAGGTCCGACTGTGGCTGATCAGACCAACATGAGCTCGGGATGTTCTACCACAGGTCGGGCACAAATAGTATGTGGGGTGGAGAGTCTCTAATTTTGTGCATCTCCCATTTCTTTTTAGGTACTACAACTCTGCTTTGCTTATAGATCACAGAGCCATCTTTGGTGGGGGCAGTGCTTTTCCATCATCACTCATGTCATGTAATCAATTCCAAAGTTCTTCAGAGAGACCTTTAGAGTGTCCTTGTCTCCCTTTTTCTGACTGCCATGTGAGTGCCTTCCTTGCATGAGTTCTGTGTTAGACAAACTCATGAACATGAACAAGACCTGGGAGATACAAAAGCAATAATTCCTGACCTCAAGGAACTTACATTCTCCTGGGGACATAAAATATGCACATTTAAAAGCAAATACACAGAAATTTGAGTAGGATGAGAATACCAATAAATGGAAAGATTAGGGTAGGCCTCACCTAGAAGATTGATACATTCAACCACTATAGGGAAACTGAAAGGAAGAAATAAGGGGAGGGTGGGTTCTAGGCATGGGAGTCTACTTATGAAAAAATTTGGAAACCTGGGGTGGCTAGGTGATGCAGTGAATAGAGCACCGACCCTGGAGTCAGAAAGACCTTAGTTCGAATTTGTCCTCTGACCCTTGATATACTTATTAGTCATGTGACCTTGGGCAAGTCATTTAACCCCAATTGCCCTGCCTTCTCCCTTCCAAAGAACAACAACAACAAAAAGAAAGTTGGAAACCAGAGGTGTAATACTGAAATCCAGAAGCAAGCGACTGTTTTATTTACATGGAAAGTAGAGTGTGTGACGGGGAGTCATAAAAAATAAACTGAAAAGGTAGGCTGGGGTGGAGAACCTATAGCCTTGAGACCATATGTGGCCTTCTAGGTACTCAGGTGTGACCTTTGACTTAATCCAAAGGCCTAGAGGAACACATGTGGCCTCAAGGCCACAGGTTCCCCACTCCTGGGGTAGGTAAAAAACAGACTGTAGAGGGTCTTAAATGCCAGACTGGAAATTAGCGTTTTAACGTACAATGAAGAACCCCCCCCTGAATGTTTTTGAGCAGGGAAGCAAAATGATCACACATGTCTTTGGGAAGTTAATTTTGGCAGCTGTCAAAAAGCTGAATTCAAAATGGGGAAATAGAAAAAATAGGAAGATTTACAATAGCCTTGGTGAGGTATGATGAGCTCCTGAATTAGAGTGGAAACAGTACGAATGGGTAGAAGGTTATGGACATGAGAGATATAGAGAAAGAATTGGCAAGATTTGGCAAGTGGTTAGGTATAGGAGAAAAGGGATAACATAGAGCCATGTATGATTCCATTGTTATAAAGCTGGGTGAATGGGAGGACCATAGAAATAGAAATAAGGAAGTTTTCAATAGAAATAAGGAAGTTTGGGGTTGGAGCAAGGGTGAGGGGAAGATGGTGAGTTCTAGTCAGATATAGTGAGTTTGAGATGCTGACAGGATATCAGGGAGTTACTCAGCAGGCAACTAACAAAGATGGGACTCAAGAAAAGAAATTAGGGCTGGATGAGATTGAGGAGTCAGCTGTATCAGCAAATTCCTCTAGGATTATTACACATTACTACCCTTTATACTACAACCTATGTTTTGGACAAATTTGAAAACTTAACCATTTTTCATAAAGAGCATCTCTTCCCTACATGCCTTTGCCTAAGCTGTGCTTAAATGTCTGGGATACGCTTTATTTTCACTTCTACAGATAAATGGCCCAATGGATAGAGTTCTGGGTCTGGAGTCAGGAAGACCTAAGTTCAAATATGGCCCCAGACACTCACTAGCTGTTTGACTCTTGCCAAGTCACTTAATTTCTGTTTGTCTCAGTTTCTTCACCTGTAAAATGGGGATAATAGAATGAGATAATAATTGTAAAGTGCTTAGTACAATGCATGGCATGTAGTAGGTGCATAATAAATGCTTACTTCCTTTCTTCTGCCTCTTAGAATCCCTAGTTCCCTTTAAAGCTCAGCTGAAGTATCAGCTACTATCCCTCTAAATGCTAGGTCTCCCCCAAATTGTTTTGTATTTACTTATAGCAATCAGTAAGCATATATTAAGTGCTTACTATATACCAGGCACCATGTCAAGCCCTAAAGTTAAAAAGACCAAAAAAATGCATCTAGCCATTAAGGTTATGTTCTAATGGAGGTGACATTATACATTAACAAATATATACTATACCCTTTGGGTAGAAGGGAAGTATTAGCAAATGAGAAGATAAGGAAAGGTTTCATTCCGAGAAGGGGCTTAAGCTGAGTCTGTGGAAAAATGCCAAAGTCTACCAAAGGTGGAGGTGAAGACAAGAGTTCATCCCAGGCCTGAGAAATAGATTAAACAAAAGCTCAAAGATGGGAAGTGAAGTGTCACCTGTAAGGAACAGCAGGAAAGCTGGTTTGACTGCATCACGGAGTATTTAAGGGGAGTTATAGATCTTAAGCCCAGAAAGCATGGGACATAAAGAGATGGATGAGTTTATTATCATAGGTAATAAGGAACTCCATAGGGGTGTGTTGGTAAATGTTTAACAACCAGGTGTCTGGAGGAAAATAATGTATTTTCCACATTTTAAATTTAATCTGGATAACTAGCATTTTCTCCATCAGATAATCAACAAAACCATAAGTCAAGCCCTGATTTGTAGTCTTTGTCAACTTTTCAATGACTAAGTGATTACACTGAAGATTCAACAATGAGCTCTGCCTTCAGCACATTCCAGAGCCTTTGAATTTGCTGTGGAAGGGGTGACATGGTCAGACTTGGACTTTAGAAAAATCACTTTGAGAGATAGATAGGAATAGAGAGGGACTTGAGGCAATCTCTATCACACTGCCTCCTTCTAGCAACTTAGATAACAAAAAAAAAATAATTACATTTAAGCTAAGATAAAAGCTTACTTAAAGACCTGTTCCCTTACAATCAAAGATATGCACCAATTAGTAGAATTCAGGAAGCACCATCTAGAAGTGATGCTATTTCTTGGGCTATCAAAAATGCTCTCAAAATTTCAGTAAACAATATTTTTACACACTTAATTGCATTAATTTTATCTAAATAATTTTAACACATATCAGATATATGCTGTGCCACAGAAATAGTTGTAGTTAATTTTTAAAAAATAGACTTTCCTCCAATATGGACCTGGATTCCTTGTGCTTTGCTTGACAGATCCCATGATATTCTTGTTTCGTTGAGTTGTTTCCTTCCCCGCTAAAATTTCTTTCAGAAACGGATTTGTATCCTCTGTGAGCTATAAGTATCTGTAAAAAGAAAACTGGAATCATACCTTACCTATGACTGGGTACTTTGGGCAAATGACTTAGTCTCCTTAGGCTTCAATTCCATCATTTGCAAAAATGACGGGGTTGGACTGAATGACCTCCGAGGAAGTCATTTCTTTTTTTTTTTTCTTTAAGCAATCGGGGTTAAGTAACTTGCTCAAGGTTACATGGCCAGTTATTTCTGGATGTGGTGCTAAGTATCGGAGCCCGGATTTGATATCCAGGTCATCCCGACACTGGAGTCAGTGCTCTTACTCGCTGTGCTACCTGGCTGCCCCTAGAGGAATTTCTAATTCTAGTTCTGTCATGGGTGCTTAAGGTGAGATCATAGCCATTGAGCAACTGGGTTTTAGGTGTTCTGTCACTTTGGTACTCTTCAGAGAGACACACCAAAGACAGCACTTCTTGGGAATTTTAGCTGGATGACATGTGAGAATTTATGACATTTAAAGAGATAAAACAAGTTTAAACCATGGTTTCTTCCCTCAAGGAGCTTCCATCTAGGTAGAGAAACAAAATATCCAAAAAAAAATATGTTATATTATAGTTGCTGTCTACAATGGGGCCTGGTCATTAGGTAGTACTAGAATAATTGCCCAGTGAATCATTTTCACAATAATTAAAACCTGGGTTCAGAGGAAGGAGAGATTATTCCACATTTGAGTAGTCATGGAAATCTTTAAAGGGGAAGGATAAACAAGACTGGAAAAGGCAGACAAGATGAGAAGCATAAATGAAGGTCAAAAATAAATGCCTTTGAGTGATGGTGGTAGAAAAGTGCAAGGTGTGATTAGGGGATGGTAAATAAACCGGTTTGGCTGAAACAGAGAGTTTATGTGGAGGAAGAGTGGGTTATAGTCCTTGAAATGTACATGGGGAAGATAACAGGATTCCCCAAAGTACTAGGCTAAGGAATTTAGACTTGATATTCTATGTGATGGAAAGCCATTAAAGGCTTGAGCAACAGAGGAAATATATTGTAGAAAGATTCCACTGCCAGTGATCTGGATTGCATTTAATAAATTGTGCAGTGCTCTCAAGGATTCCAAAATATTTCTTGACACTAAAGCACATATTTTTAACACCAATATTTTCCTGGTGATGTTACATGAGCTATAAATAATGAAAGAATAAGTTTTCAGGGGTATCAAAACCACAGGTGACCCCAAGAGCAGTAAAAATGTGTATGACAATAAGATTTCATCCTTCTGACCAACCTTGCCTTTATGGCTCTGGTAATGAATATTCCTCCAGCACCCCAGCAAAGAGGTAATAGACAATGTGTATAGAACGAGTTCTGCATTTTCACATTTTCATGTGGCCAATGCTTTATCTGCTACACTGCCTTCACATTCACCAAGTAAAGCTTTATCAAGGACATGTGAAACTAGAAAGGGAAGTCGACTAGCCAGCCGGTGAGTGAGGATACCTGATGGATGGCCCCAACTTGGCATTGGGTTGATTGCACTGGTATGCAAGGAATGTTAGGAAACACAAAAGAAGGTCTCTAAAATGTTCTGTAGATATGAAAGACTTGTAGGAGGACACAGGCAAAAGTAACTGAATCAGGATGACATAATGTGAGAGTTGGAAGGGACCTTAGCAGCCATCTGGTCCAACTCAGGAAGAGGACCACCCACCATGACGTATTTGGCAGGTGATCCACCAGCTTCTGCTGAAGACCTCTAAGGAGAAATCCACCATTTCTTAAGGTATGCCATTCCCTTGGGGCCAGCCCTAATTTATACAGTCACACAGGATAAGAAGGGAGGGGAGGCCTGAAATCTGGCCTGGGGAAGGGGAGTAGACACACAGGTGAGAGCACAGAGCCAATGAATAAAAGAACACATTTCTATATTGCTTTAAGAGCTCTTTATAGGACACTTCTGGTAAGTATGCATTGCCATGTTTTATGCTTGAATTGAGATTAGTGACCAGAGAATTATCTATTTTTTTTCTCTGTAGTAATATTTTATAATTTTGATGCAAAAGTAGGAGACACTTTTTTCAGAAAAGAGCCTTTAAGGAATTAACTCCATTAAATCTTAGGCTTTTTAAGTCAATAAATGGGGGGAAAAGAGTTCTTTATAGATATGATCTCTTTGAAATCCTCACAACAACCCTATGCTGTAAGAAGTACAACCTGATAACACAATTAAAAGAATGAGGAACTTGAGGATACAAAATAATGTCTCACAGTGGCTTGTCCATGCTCACCAAGCTAGTGCTTGTGGCAGAATTTGAACCTGATTCCTCCTAAGTCCAAGACCAACACACTGAAATATCAAAGCAGCCTCCAGAATAGGGGCAGGGGGGGAGAGACAGAAAGCAAAGGTGTCAGTTTGGAGTCTCCCAAAATAGTCCAATGACAGATTCAAGCTAGGCTAATGACAGTATGAATGGGGGGAGAGTAGGGAAGGAAGAAGCAAGTGGACAGAGAGGAGGAAATCCTGCATTAAATCATGGGCATAAGGCCAACTGGTAAACCTATTTTTCCAAAGCCAAATACTTCAGAACCAATCCTTCTCCCACATTCCTCCTATTTCTAAACCAAGGCCAATGTTCTCACCATCTTAATAACTATTTAAAAACAAATTAATTTGATTTGTATTCTTTATTTTAAAGATAATGTTTCCCAATGTACCTGGAACCCTATAATTCTCATTAATTTGAAGTATAGAAAGTCACACATAATTTCTCTCAAAACAGTGAGTTCGGGAAGGAGCCAAGATGGCTGAGGAAGCAGGACCTCCCTGCTGCTCCGGCTTCCACCTTCCCCAATCCATGTAAAAAGGGGACTCTAAACAAACTTGGGAACTGCAGAACCCACAAAATGACACAGAGAAGCTAACCTCCCACTGAGGACAGCCCGGAAGGGCTGCAGGGATCGGACAGCTCAGCACTCTGGGAGCCAAGCCCAGCCCCACCCCAAGGTTTTAGCCCCAGGGCAGGCCTCACCAGCCACCAGCTGGAGGGACTCCAGATCAGCAGCAGCTGTGGCCATTTCCAGAATTATCAACACATAGATGTGAAGGACAAAGTGAGAGGTCAGTGCAGTCTGGACTTTGGGTCCCAGTAAGTGGGAGTGCGTGGCTTTTGCCCCCCAGGGGGAGAAGCCGCTGAGATTCCTGCACAGCCAGCTGGTGCCATGTGGCAGCTTCAGCTCCTGGCCTGCAGAGTATAGGGGGACCAAGCACCAGTCTGAGGGGTAATTGCTGTTGCTTTAACCTTCTTGGATCTGGATTGAAGTCTAGGGTGGAGATACTGGGGTGTGTGTCCAGCTTGCCAGAGCATGTTGGAGACCTCAGAGAGGGAACCCATCTAATACCTCTGGCAGCTAGAAAACCCCAGTGTTTGGGATGAAAGCTCCCCTGTCTGGTGGCAGAGTCCTACTGTGGCAAAAAGGCCAGGGGTCAAGTGACTGAGGGGCAACACGACCAGGCAAAGGAAGCAAAGCAGACAGAAGATTCCAACATTACACTCCTATTTTGGGGACAAAAAGGAGCAAAGCATGGAACAGGAGGAAGACAGTGAAGTCAGAACTCCTGCACCAAAAGCTTCAAAGGAAAATACAAGCTGGTTACAGGCCATAGAGGACCTTAAGAAGCAGATAAGAGAAGTGGAGGAAAAAATGGGAAGATAAATGGGAACAGTGCAAGAAAATTATAAAATGATAGTCAACAGTCTGACTGCGGAAAACCATACCTTAAAAAGTAGACTAACTCAGATGGCAAAAGAGGCTCAAAAAGGCAATGAGGAGAAGAATGCCTTAAAAAGCCAAATTTGCCAGATGGAAAAAGAATCTCAAAAGCTCATGGAGGAGAATCATTGCTTCAGAATTAGATTGGAGCAAATGGAAGCTAATGACTTTATGAGAAATCAAGATGCTGTTAAACAGATCCAAGCAAATGAAAGAATAGAAAGCAATGTGAAATATCTCATGGGAAAAACCACTGACTTGGAAAATAGATCCAGGAGAGATAATTTAAAAGTTATTGGACTACCTGAAAGCCATGATCAAAGTAAGAACCTAGAAATAATCCTCCAGGAAGTTCTCAAAGAAAACTGCCCTGATGTTTTAGAACCAGAGGGCAAAATAGAGGTTGAAAGAATCCACCGATCACCTCCTGAAAAAGATTCCAAAAAGAAAAGTCCTAGGAATATTATAGCCAGGTTCTGGAATTCCCAGATTAAGGAGAGAATATTACAAGCAGCCAGGAAGAAACAATTTGAATATTGTGGAAACACAATCAGGATAACCCAGGATCTGGCAGCTTCTACACTGAGGGATCAAAGGGCTTGGAATATGATATTCCGGAGGTCAAGGGCGCTGGGACTAAAACCAAGAGTCACCTACCCAGCAAACTGAGTATCATGTTTCAGGGGAAAATATGGTCATTCAGTGGAATAGAGGACTTTCAAGCATTCTTGCTAAAAAACCAGAGTTGAATAGAAAATTTGATATTCAGATACAAAAAGCAAGAGAAACATGAGAAGGTAAACAGGGAAAAGGAATCATAAGGAACTTATCAAAGGTGAACTATTAACATTCCTAAATGGAAAAACAATAATTGTAACTTATGAAACTTTTCTCAGTATTTGAAGGGAATCGAAATACATATGTGTATATGTGAGGGTATATGGGCATATGAATACATATGTGAATGTGTGTATATATGTTTACAGGTATACATAGATAGAGGGCACAGGACCAATTTAACAGGAAGGGATGATACTTAAAAGGTGAAATTAAGATGTGAGAGAGGAATATAATGAGAGAAGATGAGGAGAGACAAATTGTGGTAAACTATCTCATACAGAAGAGGCAAGGAAAAATGGTTAAAATTGAGGGGAAGAATAGGAAGGCAAAAGGGAATGGCTCAACCTTATTCCCATTGAAAGTTATACAATCAAATATTCAAATATATATATATATGTGTGTGTGTGTGTGTGTGTGTGTGTGTGTGTGTATGCTATTATTAATACTATTTTACATGTAATTGGGAAATAAGATATACAGGCACTGGGGCACAGACATCCACCATGCCCTACTGGAAAAGTCAAAAGGGGTATGGGAGAAAATATGGGAGAGAGCAGATTGGAGGAGGGGATATCCTGTGGGACTGCTATTTTGGGGCAGTGAGTAGGGGAAAAACAGGGAGAAAATTTGTAACTCAAAATCTGGCGGAAATGAATGATGTAAATCAGAAGTTAATAAAGCATTTGAAAAAAAATTTTAAAAAAAGAATAAATGGGAAAAAGTAAACTACAAAGAAAACAAAAAAAAACAGTGTTCAATAATCGCATATATGCATATAAATATATACATGTTTGTGTATGTTCATATTTATATGTGAATATATATGCATATATTTTGTTGCATATATGTCTATAATATGTGTCCATGCATCCATTCATACATGTATACATATTCCCCCTGAACATCTTCAGATAATTATCTTTGGAAATGTGGTGACACAGCTTCACTTCCTCCCTCCCCCCTTCCTTCCTTCTTTCCTCTCTTCCTTCTTTCCTTTCTTCCTCCCTCCCTTCCTTCCTCCCTCCCTCCCTTCCTCCCTTCCTTCCTCCCTCCCTTTCTCCCTTCCTCCTTTCCTTCCTCCCTCCCTCCCTTCCTTCCTTCCTTCCTTCCTTCCTCCAATACCTGGGCAGCATAAACAAATACTAGGCTTGGAACCAAGAAGATACTTTCAAATCCTTCCTCTGACACTTACTAGCCGTGTGACCCTGTGCAAATCTCTCAATCTCAATTAGCCACAGCTTTCTCCTCTGTAAAATGGGGGTGATAATAGCACCAACTTCATGGAATTATTGTGACAACCAGCTGAGAAAACATGAAGCTCTTTGCCCATCTTAAGTCTTACATAAGTGGGAGCTGTTCAATAGCATCGCTGATTCCCCCAGCACTGGAAAAAAACATCTTTCTGTGCTGAATCCCCTTGCTTTCTCGATTAACCTGTGGTACAGGACACAGGACCTTTTCTTCTCCCATTCCCTGGAAACAGAGCAGTACACCACCCTTCATCTAGGTGATTTAAAGGCTTTTATAGCTAAGCACATAAGAGGTTAGCATATAATCCAAAATCAAAGTTACAGCAGCATTTACAAGGTTTTTATCAGTATCCCAGGGCTTTTCTTGAACCCTTGGAGGGTGCCTCCTTATTAGCAGCTATGACAGGAGAGAGCAAGCCTGAGAAGGAAAAGGTGTGGTCCCCATAGGACTGCCTTGGGGGAAGGGAATACCAGAAGAGGGTGAAGGAGGGGTCAAGACAAAGATTAATATTGTCAAAAGCTGAACCCTGCGGTGGAGATGAGAGCAAGAGTCCAGTGGGAGGGGTTCCTAGATAGTGTGAGTCAGTCAGGTAGCACTGTGAACAAGACCTCACAAGGGATAGGCAAATGAGGGTTTGGGCTTCACCCAACAATCTTTTCTTTTATTATAGCAGTTATAGGGGGTGGGAGGTAAGGAATATTGGGGAAGAGATATGTTGTGAAGAAAAAAAACCTCCTACACCTGGTTCCCTTATATCTGTTTGGGTCCCTCATCTAGTCCACTACAGAACCCCAAGCCCCCATCTAGGAATCTCTGAGTCAGAGGAGATGTGAAATCATAGCCAGGAAGCATTTTCTGTGCCCTTCTCAGATAATTGCTACCTCCCACACTTCCAAGGGAGATTGTGAGTCAAATTCTTGTTCAGCACCCCTGCATCCCCAAAAGAGCAGATGAAAGATTCAACCCATTGAAACTCACAGCTGGGAACTTGTCTCTGCTTAGCAGACTCTCCATCTCCTTATGAAAGGGAGAAAAGGTTGTCTTCTTCAGAATCATAGCCTCAGGACTGGGTCTGCCCAGGTTTCTCTCTATGTCTCATCCTTTTCGGCACATCCGGGGCAGCTTGCCTCTCCCTGGAACCCTTCAAGTACCTTTGCCATGGACTAGATACAGTCATTATTAAAGCATTATGGCAAATTGGACAGAGAGCAGGATTTGAACTCAAGAAGACCTGAGTTCAAATCCAGCTTCTGATACTTATCAGTTAAGTGACTGTGGACAGGCTAATTTCCCTCTCTCAGTCTCAATTTTCCTATTGGTAAAATGGGATTAACAAAGGAGGATCTACTGCATAGAGTTGTCTCTTGCAAGGATAAAATAAATGAGATAACATATGTACAATGCTTTGACAATTTTAAAGACTTACAAAATGTCAGTAGCTATTATATCATTATTATTATTATTTATTACTTTGTCAGTTATTATTATTTTCCATGTCTCTCCGTCTTCACGGTATAATTAAGCTTCTAGTTTTTGTAACCCCACATTGGCCACCCCACAAGACTACCATCCTCTTTTGAAACCTGTACATGTGAGCACATCTACCCAATAGGAGTGCACGTAGACAGTATTGTGATGCCGTGGGCTCTTGCACAGTCTTTTGTAACATGAAGACTTTTTCCCGTAAGCAAGACTCACCTATATCCAAGTACTGTGGGAATAGAGTCCAAATGTATCGCCTACAAATATTTTCTTATGCTAACCACATCCAAGTCCCGAATCAGTTATATCAGCTGTTGGCCCTGTTGGCCCAGACATGGCATATGCTGTGCCTTTGTTCTATCTAATTGAAGCCCCATTTCAACTAAGTTATGTCCTTAGTGTCAGTTGCACTTCAGAATGTGTCTAGGCTAGCCGTGAGCTCATTTCTCAATAACAGATTTGATTTGGCAAAGTTATACATGGCTCAGCCATTGTAGAATCTACTTCCTCACTCCTAAATTCTGAATATCTAAGAACTCATCCATGACAAATACAGACCTTCCCTTTCCCTCCTATTTTGCTCCCTTCTTGGCACACCCCTCAATATTCTCATTTTTGCCTGGAATGGAGGTTCATCTTTGCCCTTTGTATCCCTGAATAAAAATGATTCCCCTCTGCCCCCATACACCTCTGAAATCCACAAGATTTCTTCCCCTGGGCCACAAGAGATTTGCTATTGCCTTGAGTTAATCTTTTTTGGTGATCTTAATGTACTGGCCTTAGAAATACTTTTTCCTCTCTATCCTGGTTGGTTTAAAATAATTCTGTTAGCTGCTTTTAAGTTACTGATTTCATTAATGAAGCTGTCTTCTCTACCCTATGGACTTGGGATTGAAATGTGGACCCAGGATGTTGTGGTCTGGGATGCTGATAATAACTCATACTTAAATGTGAATTCATGAAAAAAAAATCATTCATTAAGCATTTACTATAGGCAAAATGTCAGAAATACAAAGAGAAGAACAGCAAGAAAATGTCTGCTTTCAAAGACCTCATATTCTAATGGAGATTGCAAGAAGGACAGAATGAGTGATAGGGAGTGAATTGTTAATTCCATTGGTCTAGGGAGCTCCCAATGAAGAAATACTTTGATCAATATAGGTAGTCATCTTCTCTGAAACTTATCTTTTTTTATTTCCAGAATTTATTTATTTTTAGTTTTTAACATTCATTTCCACAAGATTTTGAGTTACAAATTTTCTCCCCATCTCTCCCCTACCCCACCCCAAGATGGCAAGCATACTGAATACCCCTTCCCCCAATCTACCTTCTCTTATATCCCCCCTTACTTTCTTATAGTGAGACATGAGTTTCTATACATTTCCCCCCTTACTTTCTTGTAGTGGGTGATGGGTTTCTATACCCCATTGTCTGTATATCTTAATCTCTGAAAATCATCATTGTAGAGGGCTGCTCAGAGACCTGCCCCAAGTCATACAGCCACTCTGTGTCAGAAGGAGACTAGAACTCAGGTTTTCCTGGCTCTCAGGTCAGTTCTTATGCACTGGCTAATGCCGTCTCTTTCTAATAGAGAGGCAAGTGAAGGAAGAATAGAAAGGCTTAATGGTCCTTAGGGTGCAGTTGTGGACCAGATGGCAATGCAGCTTTTTTTAAGGTCATTTCCATGGGTAGCACTATGTCTGTTTATAATGCTAAAGTACCTGACAGTAACAAAAGCTTTGAATGGTATGAACTATCATATATCAATTTAAAGTTTATAAAGCATTTTCTTCTCAATAACAAATAATATATGTATCCTTATTCCCATTTTCCTAATGAAGAAACTAAAGCTCAGAGGGGGTATGTGATTTTCCCAGGATGCCAGTTAGCATCAGAGCCAGCTTTCAGATCAAGGCCTCCTGACCACAAATGCAGCATTCTTTGTATTAGCCCAAACTTCCTCTGAATCCCATATGCTTCTCCAATCAATTATATTGCATTCCTTATTCAAAGTCTTGTGTTCTGGGAGCCTTCCTTCCAGGTTCTTGTTTTGAGTTATCCTTTACTTCCAGTAGGGCAGACATGCCCTGTGCCCAGGGGGCATCATATATCTTCTCTTTGCTCTTTCTCCTACCCACACCCAAACCCAATCCTATGACTCAGTTCTCTGAATCATGGCCCAAGAGCCTTCCTCCTCTATGGCTTTGCTTTTTAGACTCTAGATTTCACAGTAAAAACAAAATTTAAAACAAAGATGATATCTGGAACAAATGGTAAAAAATACTCCTTTCCCTAGCCTTAAGCAGGGTAGAGACCATGATATCACAAAGAGGAGACAATCATCAAATCATAGGTCTAGGACTAGAAGGAACTTCAGAAATGTTTGAATTCAGCATTCTCAATTTAGAGAGGATGAAACTAAGGCTTGTCCAGAGGCAAGATTTGAACACAGGGCTTGTTACTCCAAAGCCAGATTTCTTTCCTCTTTAATCCCATTGCCTCCCCAGCTGTGGCTTGTTAGAAGCTCCTGAAGGCTTCTACTTTCCTGTGCTCCACAAAAGTGAGCCTTGCCCCAGCTTCTGTGATGAGCAACATATACATCCACCCCCAGCCATGGGTCCTTCCTTGATCCTGGAATCATTTCTTCATCTGGCCTCACAATCTCTCAGGCTGGCTACCTTTGGACTGTTACCCAGGAATTTCTGAGTCAGTTGCAGACGTGGAGTTTCCCTGGGCAATCTGTCCCATTCTCCCTGTACTGCTCACACTCCCATGAAGTCAGGCTGCTTCCATGGCTGGGCATTCTTTCAAGCATTCCAAATTAGCTAATACCACCAGCGCAGCTCTCCTTCCTTTTAGCTAGCTGCCAAACTACACTAAGGCCTTCCCTTTGAACAAGGAGATTCTTAAGCATCAAACACTTATCCTTTGGCAAAGTGTATTGGTATTCTTAGCTAATGGGATTGAAATGTGGGCATGAAGTTCAGTGATAATAGCTGTTGCAATTCTGCATTTATACAGGTGCTAAAGAAATAAAGGAAATGTTACGTGGGCTTTATCAGTTTTACTTGCCTCTTTTTTTAACTGCCTCAGATTGAAAGCAGTTTAATTAAAATCAAGTGGTTTGAGCTAACCTCCCACTTCCCTTTCCATCTATTTGTTTCCAGACTGACTTGAGCTGTTCCAGTTTTTCTGAGATGACACAGATTCCTTGTACTGCCATGCTAAGCCCACCACACAAGTACTCTTGAAAGGAGTCACATGTCTTAAATCGGAGCAGTTTGTCATTTGCAGTCCAAGAAGAAAATTGGCTTACCTACCCCCAGTTGCCACAGGGACTTTTCCTGGCCAGTCAGTATTTTATTGGTCTTGGAGTGGGGATGGCCAAGCAGTTTTCTGGAATAGGTACTTGTGTCTCAGAGCTGAAGTCACTAACTCATTGGTCAAATAGCTGTAAAGAATCCAAGGGTCCTTTCCTATCAGGACCACTGAGAGCAAAATTCATTCTGGCAACTTTGAGACAAAAGAGACAAATCTATCATTTTTCTCTTCAGCCATCCAGGTTCCTAGATCTTCAGAATTCTCTGTGGTTCCACAAAAGTTTATTACCCATTGAACAATATAATAGGGAACAATTTGTTTAGCTAACTGCCATTCCAAGTAACTTTAATATGCTGCCATTTTGGTACTGTCTTTGGATGAGCATACTGTACCTGACTGGCTTCCAGGGGGACCTGAGGCCTCAAGGTCACATGTGGCCTTCTAGGTCCTTGGGTGCGGTCTTTTGAGCAAGGCCAAATTTTACAGAACAAATGTTTTATGAAGGGGATTTGTTCTGTGAAGTTTGGATTCAGTCAAACGGCCACACTTGAGGACCTAGAGGGCCACATGCAGCCTTGAGGCAACAAAAGCTCCACCCTCTATGTTAGACACATAGATAACATACAACATTCTACCTACTATATATAATTATGCATCCAAAATGTAACTCTTCTAAAAATGTTTAGCTACATACACATCTATGTATTCTTCATGAACATGGCCACTAAGAATTCCTTCACATTTGATCTGATTTATCAGTATGTTATTTATGCAGATTTTTTTTAAATAACATGGATTAGTCAGGGGAGTACAGAATTTGGAGCCGCAAATACTGTTTGGAGTTCAGAGCCCAATGATAAAAATACTTGATTTGGAATCAGGAATACCTAGGTTCCTATCTCAGCTATGGTGCTTCCTGCCTATCTGACCTTGGGCAAATGCCTCATTCTCTCCAGGCTTCTGTTCTGTTTCGTTTTTTGCTTTTTTGTTTTCATTTGTAAAATGAAGGGGTTGAAGTAGATAATCTTTAAGATATCTTGTAGCTCTCAGTCTATGATATTTTGATAAATCTAAGCCTAGATAGAAGGATGATGGTAGGAAAATCACCTCACCTCTCTGCTCCTCAGACAATTCTCTGAAACTATGGGTTCATACAAGCATAGCTCTCAAGCTGGAAGTACCTTTGGAAGTCATAAAGCCCAGCCCTTTTAGTTTAAGCTTAAGTGACTTATCTGAGGTCACTCAGGTAGAAGGGGCAGAGCCTAGATTTGAACCTAAGAAGTCAACTGCCAAATTTCACTCTATTGTACCACAATACTTTAGGGTTATAGACAGTTTTAGCTCTGCATTGGAGAAGAAAATGCCCGTAGCAATTAAAGTGTGGGACCTTAACATATTGGTGTAAATAACACTTTAAAAGTAACTTAAACTTTGGTTTTACTATCATACATCTAATCTTAAAAATGTACAACAATTCCATGCAATAAGTCAATTGTTATTTCTATTTCTAAGAAATACTTTGGTCTAGTGGATAAAAAGATGGTCTAAGAAAAGGAAAAATCTTAAGTTTAAGATCTGCCTTTACACATGCTGGTTATATGAACATGAATAAATCATGTTACTTTTCAGTGCCCAAGGGAACTCACTAAGCCCATTCATTCACCAAGCATTAATTAAGCACATTGGCATATTCCAGGCACTGGACCAGTTGCTGGGGATGAAAAGGCAAAAGTTAAATAGTCTTCAGGCTCAAGAAGTATACATAGTGAAGTATATAGATTGTCACTTGAAGATTTCTGATAGCCAAGAAACTTCATTTGTTTGTTTATTTATTTATGTGAGGCAATGGGTATTAAGTGATTTGTTCAAGGTCACACAGCTAGTAAGTATCAAGGATCTGAGGCTAGATTTGAACTCAGGCCCTCCTGACTCCACAGCTAGTACTCTACCCACCATGTCACCTAGCCGTCCTGACTTGAAGTTATTGGTGATTTGTCTCAGTTAAGAGATTTTCCATATTGGGAGTTTCCTCATACATAAGAAATATATAGAGGATATAAAAAAATATAGAAGATACATATCTTTTTATGGAAAATGACAAAATGACATGAGGCAGGATTTTAGAATTTAACACACCAATTGGTCAATAAGTATTTATTACCCATTTGCTATGTGTCAGGCATAGTGCTAAGCTCTGGGAATACAAAGAAAGGCAACAATCAGTCGCTACTCTCAAGGAATTCACAATATAATAGGAGAGACAAGGACAAAGAAACGTATGAACAAGATATATACACCATAAATTGGGGATAGTCTAAGAGAAGACACCAAGATTAAAGAGGAATGGGAAAGGTTTCTTGAAAAAGGTGAGACATCAATAGAGAACCAAAGGAAGTTGGGAGGTAGCGGTGAAAAGGGAGTTCCAGGAATGGGATTCAACCAGTGAAAACACTAAGAGTAAGGAGTGTCATTGGAGTGCTCCATGCAAGGAACAGCAAGGAGGCCAGTGTCACTGGACCACAACGTACATAGAGAAAAGCAAGATGTAAGAAGATTATTGAGGTAGAAAGAGCCAGGTTTCGAAGGTCTTTGAACTTCAGAGAATTTTCTATTTGATCCAGGGAGTTTCTAGAGTTCACTGGGGATAGGAGGGTGAGGATATGGTCAGACCTATAATTTAGAAAAATCAATTTGATAACTAATTGGGGGGGGGGGTAGAATTCAATGGAGAGAGACATGAAGCATGGAACCAACCAATGGATTTTCCATGAAGCATGGAAACCAACCAGCAGTCTATGGCAATAGTATAGACACAAAGTGATTAAGATCTACAATATGGTGGCGACTGAGTCAGAGAAAGAACAGGGTATATATGAGAGATGTTAGGTAGTAATGACAAGATTGGATAACTGATGCTGTATGACTGGAGGCAGGTGTGGGAAGAGGAGAGGAGCTGAGAATGATAACCTAGTTTGGGCACCTTAGTATCTGGGAAGATGATGGAACAATCAATACTAATAGAGAATTTAGGAAGAGGAAAGGATTTAGGGAAAAGATAATGAATCAATTTTGGATGTGTTGAGTGTAAGATGTCTACTGGACATCCAATTTGAGATGCCTAATAGGTAGCTGGAAAAGTGAAACTGGAAATTGGGAGAGATGTTAGGGCTATACACTAAATCTGAGGGAGTCATCTGCCTAGAGAGGATAATTGAAACCATGGGAGATGATGAGATCACTAATACAGAGGCTCTATCCCATCTCTTCTCACACAATAGTTTGCAAATAGGTGGCAAATTGCATTGGTAAAAAGGAGTTTCCTCATCTGGCAATTCCCTTTGTTAATTAAATCTCAAATCAATTCCAAAAACAAGCAAACACTTTGTTGACTCTTGGCTTTTTCTCCCCAACCACCTAACAATACTTTACATACAGTAAGCACTTTAAAAATATTTACTGCATATCAAAGGCACGCTTACATGTATTTAATTGAATCTACTCAACCACTCCCAGAGCTTCCCAACACTCCTCCCTTTCAATAATGTTAAAGGAATAGAGACTTGGGATTTTGGGGAGAGAAAAAGAGAGAGACAGACAGACAGACAGACAGACAGACAGACAGACAGAGACAGAGACAGAGAGAGAGAGAGAGACAGAGAGAGAGACAGAAAGACAGAGAGAGAGACAGAGACAGAGAGGAGAGAGACAGAGACAGAGAGAGAGAGACTGAGAGACAGAGACAGACAGAGAGACAGAGAGGAGAGAGACAAACAGAGATGGAGAGAGACAGACAGAGAGAGAGAGAGAGAGAGAGAGAGAGAGAGAGAGAGACGTTTGTAGAGGAGAGAAAAAGACAATGATGCTGCCTTGGGGGTAGAAGAGGAAATCCAGGATGAAGCTTGTAAGCAACTAAAGGTTCTTTTCAAATTATCCCTGAGTTTGATAAAGGCCAGCTGGGATTTGCAGACCACAATAAAGTTACTTTAGGGGTTAATGGGACATGTGAAGAGAAGCTCACTATACTCTGGGGCCTTTTCAACTGCTCTGATCACCCAAAAGCCACACTCCAATTGATAAACACTAATTCCTGAGTTGTTGACTTTTTGCACTGGCCTCCCTTAACCCCATTCAGTCAGGCCTCACATCCAAGCATTTGAAAAGCTAATGAAGTACCTAATCTGATTTTTCCTCCAGAAGTGCCAGGACTCTTCTGGCTAGATCTTTCTCCTCCATTCCCCTGGACCCAGAAGGTATATTATATGTACTCTCTCCAAGTACTTACTGTATAAACTTTGGTTTTTTATTAAATCATTCATAAGTGCTCCCAAAATAGGCGCCCCTAGGGAAGTAATGGGAGTCTGGAGTCTGATGTCTCATTCTGGTCCCCAGTGTTCTCTGAAACGCTCTTATCACAAGGCACATAGCAGAGGGCTCCAGTTTTCCCATGCTTATGATTTCTCTTGAGTGACTTTAAATGCTGCAAACCATATCAAGCAATGAAATACTGCCTTGCAGAGCAAACTCCCCTCTCTCCATTTGTAGTCTGGGAACAAAGGGAGCTTCAACTCATTGACAAAAAAAGTCAGTTATGTTCTCTACCAGCCCTCTGTCGCTAGCACTGGCAGGATCTCTCCATGTAGCAGAACCTATATCTGGTGCCTTTAAAAATAAATTGAAGGAAGAAAAAAAAATACTTCTCAGAACAATTGTTCTACACATGCTGGGTAAAACCAGGTTCAAGGATGTGATTTTTCAAGCATCTTAATAGCATTCCTAACATGAAAATGACTATTTGACATCAAATTGTTGTCATTTTGAAAACAAAAGCCCTTAAAATTGAAGTCTAAAAACAAAATATCTCTCAACAGTAATTTCACTGTGGACAAGTGTGCAGTTTAAAAAGAAAAAAAAGGAAAAAGTATAGCATCTTCTAAATGTGTCAGTGCTCTTGTGTTGACTAATGATTATTGGTGGGCCTTTAAAAGAAAATAATAGAGATAAAAAATACTGGCTTCTGATGTTCATTTCTAGTCAACACAAATGCATAATAATCCTCATGACAAGCAAGATGTCATTTTTCTCCTGGTTAACAAAATTTTAGCACACCTGTACATGTGTGCTTGTGTCTGTGTGTCTTTGTGTATGTGCCCATAACTCAGACTTACAGTTTCACAAGTATAGGGAACTTCTAAGGAGGAAACTCCCTTTAGCAATGCTAATCTGCAACTTGGAAGTTATAACTGTCTGGGGGCACTGGGAAATTAAATGATTTGACTAGGCTCACATAGCCAAACTGGAATCCAGACCTTCCTACTATCGTGGGCAGTGCTCATTTCTCTCTCTGTCTCTGTCTCTGTCTCTGTCTTTCTCTCTCTGTCTCTCTCTCTCACTCACTCTTTTTCCCCACCTCTGTCTCTCTGTCTCTGTCTCTCTCTTTGTGTCTCTCTATGTCTTTATCTCTGTCTGTATCCCTCTGTCTCAATTTTTCTCTCTCTTCTTTAGTTTATTTATAGCAAATATAAATTTTTAGGACTTTTAAAAATTGTTTGGATTGTTCTCACAAACAAAACTTCAGGCTGTGTTATTTCCCATTGAGCATTTCCATGGATATTGTGATATTTCTGAAGTTTGTAGTGAGTGTTTCTAATGACTCTATCTAAGGTCGACTCTTAAGGCAGGATTTGAAGAGGGGTTAATTGTAATACAAACAGTTTTCGGCTGTGGAGGGGTTACATCCTTTCTGAGGGGAAGTAGGGTCTATTTAGGCAGCATTTTCACTTAAAATATACACTGATTTGAAGTGAACATGAGATCCCATTACTTAAATATTCTGACAGCTTTATGTGTGGGGCAATATGAAAGTACTTCAGAAGGCTTTCCTTTGAAGGGACCAATTATCAACCATTGTGAGTCTTGACTGACGGGGAATTTTAAAAAATAACTTATCTGCATTCTCTTCCATTCTAGACCTTTTAAATTATCTCAGTTCAGCCATTAAGATAGCTTGGTTCGACATTAATTGTGGTCTCTCATCAGCAAAGCAGGAGGATTATACATTGGTCTATCTCAGGCACTGATAAAATGCAGCCTCCTCTTTCTTCTCCCTTGGGCTGTCAGGTCTTTCCAATCTGTGTTGGGAAATACATAGGTTTCAATGAACAATCTTCAGACTCAAAACTACTTTCCTGTTCCACAAATTCTCAGTAGCCTTCAGCTATGCTATTGTGAGGTTTGGCCTTTATTATCTGCTCCACCATGGTCCTACTGTTCCTTGTTGCCCCCACCCATAGGCTGAATAGACTGAAATAACCTTGACTAGTTTCCCTCAAACACCTGAGTAAGGGGATTGGCAGGGAGTCAAAATTTGCTGGTTGTAGTGCCTTAGGTGATAATAATAGCTCATAGTACGTTGCGATAGATAGATAGATAGATAGATAGATAGATAGATAGATAGATAGATAGATAGATAGATAGATAGATAGATATAACTTCTCAACAACCAAGTAAAGTCAGTACTACAAATAATTAAGTCCCTGTTTTACAAATGAAAAAATAGGTACCTTTGGGGAGGTTAAGGGAGTGGGCACAGTGGGTCACACACACAACTAATATGAAGTATTTGAATCAGTGTATAACTCCAGATTTCGCTTATCTACCTGATCTCCAGTGATTCAAGGACACTGACCTTCTTGCTCTTCCTCAGAGGGGTTATGCCATCACCTGACTTTGTCCCTTTTCACTCGCTATCCCACATGTTTTTTCTCCCGTCTCAACTCTACTTCCTTGCTTCGAGATTCAACTCAAATCTCAGAGTATCTGGGTTTGAATCCTTCCTCTGCTATTTATGCTTGTGTGTCTTTTAAGTCCTCTAGACCTCAGTATCCCCAAATGTAAAAGGAGAAAATAAAATTGGATGATCTCTAAGGTCCTTTCCTATTCAAAATCTATTACCCTAAAATTGAGGTTCCACAGTACTGAAAAGGAGCAAATGTTCCAGTTTCCAAAAAAAAAAAAATAATAAAACCCAAGAGGGTAGAATCTGCAAACAATAAGCCAGTGAAATTCATTTCCTTTGCAGTAATATCCTATACCACATTTATTAAAAGGGTGGCTGTGAACATTTAGAAAATGAAACAGTGATCACTAAGCAACATCCAGTCTTCAATAACAATATGTCATGGTCTGCACATGTATAATCTATTTTAAATTGCCTGCCTTTTCAGTGAGGGGAGGAGAAGGGATAAAATTTGGACCTCAAAATCTTAAAAAAAAAACACTAATGTAAAAAAAACTAATGTTAAAAATTATTTTACATATAATTGGAAAAAAAAAAAGATTCAATTCAAATCTACCCTCTCATTCCAGTGATCCTCCTGTCTGTGCACCTTCACTCTGAGATTGCCTTCTATTTACATTGTCTATATCTTGTAGGCACATGGTTTTTTGTTTGTTTGTTCTTTACATGTTAACTCCTCCATCAGAATGTGACAAACCATGATTTTACCTCCTTTGTTCCCCAAATGCTTAACACAGTACCCGGCACATAGTAAGTATTTAATAAATGATTGTTGACTGAGCAATTGTGCCCCAGTAGGGTCTTTGCCCCAGACTCCTCTTCCCTGACCCTTCAGTTCCTGTACTTCTCCTACTTGCCTAACCCACTTTTAACCATTTAAACCATAACATTTAACCATTCATCTTGACTTGACCTTTAGTTTCCTTAACTACTTGTCTAATATGGACTAACAATCTTGCTCTGACTTGGTGTCTATACATGTCCCAATTTCAGCTTGCTTAACTGGCTTCAGAACCCCAAATTTGTGTAACCAAGAATCCCCACTCTCCTATGTCTAACCCTTCCTTTCCATGTCCTGTGTCTTACCTAGTACTCACAATTTATTTTCATTCATAGATCTCTGTTTTTAGTAATACCTGTTTTTAATTATTTAAGATTGCACATCACTTAATTAGTTTTTTATGCATCATTTAGGGTTGTGGAGGGTGGGAAGGGAAAAAGAAAAAAAAGAATGGGAAAAATAGGAGAAGGGAAAAGGGACAGAGATTCTGATTCCCAAAACATTCAGAAGGGGTTACTTGGGCCATGTTTAGACTTCTTCTAAGGAATATTAGACCATTGCCCCATCAAAAGATCATCTATTTAGAGCTGGAAGGGGCTTGAGAGGTCATTAAATCTAACACCCTCACTTTATAGATGAGGAAAATGAGGCCCAGAGAAATAAGATAACACCTTGAAAGTGATGTAGGAGATGGTTTAACCCAATGTTTTGTTTCTACCACTTAATGGCATCAGGGTTGGTGGAAGATACACTTCCATATGTCCTTGCCCAAACAAGACAAAAAAAAATAACTAATCCTCCACAAACATTAATATCTAGATATAAATAAATCATCATTGCTTGTAAGTCTAGAGGATTTGGCTAAAGAGGTAAAATCATGATATTTAGCACTGGCAGAAACCCTAGAAGTTATCTAGTTCAAACCTCTCATTTTACAGCCAAGGAAACTGAGGCCAAGATGATTTGTCCATAATCACCCTTATACCCGGTAACCAGGAACTGAAGCTAGGTTTGACTCCAAATTCATTATTAGCCCTACTCTACCATCATTGTATGTAGACATAGGATTGCATAGCAACTTGGAGCTCTTTGATAACACATTGTAAATTATGCTTCATCAAATCAGATGGACCTCAAATTGGAAGAGGAGGAATTACTGCCCCACTACCCTCCTTCCAATGTCAACTCCTACCATTGAAACATTTCAAGTTCTATCAGTGCCCTCAAGGCTCATAGGATGCTTGGGTTTCAGTTATGACAACAGTTGTGGGCAAACACAAAAGCTCAACACCTCAGATTTTCTGATTTATGTAGAAACTCATTCTATTTAATAGAAGAGAGAAAAAATTTACAGAATACAGTCTTTGACCTCATGGACCTTGAAGTCCTGTGTATGTGTCTTAGGGGAGAAGGGTAAAATGTGACATGCAGAAAACTAATAAAAATCATGATTAAACACAGAAAAAAAGGTGGGAAAGCAAAATTCTGTTTGAGGTCTGAAGGGGAGCTACAGGTAATCAAGGATAATTTGGCCTTTGACTCAGGTTTTAAAAGACAGGTATAAATATAACAGGTGAAGTGTCTCAATGGACAATCGGCACTGTTCCTGGAGTCAGAAAGACCCAAGTTCAAATCCAGTCTCAGATGCTCACTAGCTGTGACCGTGGGCAAGTCACTTAACTTAATTTACTGGAGAAGGAAATGGCAAACCACTCTAGGCTTTTGGCCAAGAAAACCCCATATAGGGTCACAAAGAGTTGGACACAACTGAACAACAAAAAATAAATAGGTAAGGTTGGGGGTCAGGGTGACAGAGACAGAGAGAGACAGAGAGAACAAGATATTAGCTGACATGGTAAAGATTCCTTTCAGTTGTGGGCTAGACCAGATGGCTGCTCTAGGGCTCTACTAACTTTAAAATTATTTGATTTTATTATTCTCTGTCTTTTATTAATAAAGAAGTAGATTTATTAGAAAGAGCAAAGGTGAAAAGATCATGTATTATATCCTTCCTTTTTTCAGTTGTTTAAACCCAAAGAAAACCATCCCCTTGGGCCAAAGACATTAGTACTAAGTCTTTGGCAGTAAGTTCCTAATAATTAGACATAGCATCTTTAACAGAGTAATTCAGTATCCCCTTATTGTGTGTGTGGGTCTGTGTGTGTGTGTGTGTGTATAACACTGTGATTTGTATATGAAATTTCACCATTTCCTTAGACCATATCTCAATGTACTAATAAAAATACTTTCTATTTGTGTGATATATGTTATATGTGAGCATATATATATGCAATATATGTGCATAACATTGACTTAGAATTTAAAATTATCTTAAAGAACTAAGACCTACCTTATAGAATTATTGAGAAGAAAGTTTTTATAAGCAATAAAACACTATGCAAATGTTATTATTATTGTAAGTGGACAAGGACATTCAATCTAGCAGTAGGAATGCATGGCAAAAATTCACCAGTTACATACCTTCCCCCTACTGTGTTGCCAAATACCTCCTTGAGGTTTATAAAAGCCTCAAGGTAACTTTCATGGCTTGGGTGCTAATTAACAAGACATGTCTGAAACTGAAAGGAATTTGCTCACCCTAACCCAACCTGGAGTGAGAGAGAAGTCAAGTCTAAAAAGTCTATATCTGCCTCAATGTCATCTAAGTATGGCGGTCTTAACTGACAAAAAGGGTGAAAGTGTGTTGATTAGCTCTCAGACATGATGGCCTGGGGAAATCTCTCCAAAGAGTGCAAATGCCTTCCATGGAAGAAGAAACTGAAGCAATAGATGTCAGCTCTAACAAGAAACAGCCTAGAGAATGAGTTACAAAGTATCGAAGGCAGAATGGAGCATCAATGAAACAGCTTATTATGAAGAGATGGAGTCTTAAGAAGTGTTCCAGACACATCTTACTTAGACTTCTTTACCAAGGAGTGTAAGTTGTCTGGAAGGTGTTCCCACTGCCAGTAGTAAGGAAGATTGTACCCATTTATGGAGGTGGGGATTGTATCATTCTACTGGATCTTGCCTCCTTATTTACTTTGCTCTCTCGTCCTAATGAAATGTTTTGCGCTTTGATTTATGGTACCACCCTGATCTGTTGGTAGAAAAAGAATTAGATGTAATCTCAATCCATATCTACATAAATTTAATTACCCAAAAGACCCCATATGCAACCTGAGTTAACAAGGAGTTGCAGGATTAAATGATACTTTTGTTCTAATATTACATAAATTTGAAACATTATTAATATTGATTTTTGCAGTTTTCATTTTGTAGATGAGAAGTGAAGAGGAAAAATTCAGAGATATGTTTCCATGGGGACCTCAAAGGCCATCCAGTCCAACATCTTAATTTTTTTTTAATTTTTATTCATTATATATTTAACTTAGGGAATAAACCAATCATTCCATAACATAGTATGACAAAAAAAAAGATGATTGCACATGAAACTGTGAATCTATTATGTACAGCTTGTTGTTCCTTTCATATATATAATAAAGTTATCATGTAACCAACATCTCAATTTTATAGATGATGAAAATGAAGGGCATTGCACGGTCTATGTGACCTATAGGTAAAGAAATATGTTTGTGAATGTTAAATGATTGTCTCTCCAGGGGAAAAATGTACATAGGACACACTTTTAAGCTTAATTGGCATTATCAACATTTTCTCCATCACTTTCTTAAGTCTAGAGACAATCAACAAAACCATAAATCAGCATTTGCTGATTTCTGAGGTGAAAATGACCAGACTGAAAACTTAACAATTGTTTTTTTGCAAGATAATCTGTACAAGCTCTAGCACATCCCTGTATAGGCTGAAAATAGCATAGCTAGTATTCAAACTCAGCCCTGAATCCCAAAATGTTACATCCTCTCTGAAAAAATTTCCTTATTCTATGCCTGGTAATATCTTACCTTCATACCAGCCAACAGAATCTCAGGTGTTAAGGGGCAGCTGCTATAAAGAAGAAAGTGTATGGAAGTGGCTTTGGCAGAAGGATGAGAGAGAGAAGAAAGGACCATAGATCAGAAAGAACTAAAAGTTTAAAGGAGAAAAAGAGGAAAATAAGTCACAAAATATGAACTAATAAAAAGGAAGAGTTTAAAGGGAGAAGGAGAAAAAAAAGTTAAGGATTTAGAAGAGTATAAAATGATATGACATAAACACATGCCTTCTTCTCATTGGTTTCTTTCCTTTTTCTTTTTGTCTCTACTGATTAATGTTATATTCTAAACCGCGTCAGCATTTCATCAAGTTGCTAGTCACTGCAGGAACATTATAAAGATAAATCATACAGGGGAAACTCTCGTCTTAAAATGAGGCTGTGCTCTTAAATGAGGAAACCAATGGAAAGAATTACAAAGATGAGCTTAAGAGGAAACAACCATGGGAAGATCAATGGATGTTAGTGAGCCAATGAGAAGTGTGTCAAAGCACTTTGAAAACTACAGTGTACTAGGTCAACAAAAACTTGGATTTTTATGAGTCTTATTTCTGAAATCAAAGTGGAGGATTCAAAATTCAAGACTCTGCTGTTTTTCCCTCTGTGCCAAGTCACTTACCTGTAAATTAGAGCTAGTTATGTTTTCTCATATATTATTACTGAGGTGAGATACTTAAAAATTAATAAATGATAGTGAAATGCATGGGGCAGTTAGATGGCATGGTTGGATAGAGTACTGGGCCTGGAGTCTGGAAGATTCATCTTCCTGAGTTCAAATCTCACCTCACATACTTACTAGCCATGTGACTCTGGGTGAATCACTTAATCCTGTTTGCCTCAGTTTCCACATCTGCAAAATGAGCTAGAGAAGGACATGGCAAACCACTCAAGTATCTTTGCCAAGAAAACCCCAAGAAAACCCATATTTCAGATATGACTGAAATGAGTGAATAACAAAAGTGAAATAGAGAGAATCACATAATCTGAGAAATGAAAAGAACATCAGAGACTACCTACCATGACCCATGTCCTACTCAGATCCCATCTACAACATATTCACTTAGTGATTACTCATCTTCACTTATAAACTTCCACTGAGAAAGAACCCACCATCTTCCAAAACGGTCCAATCCACTTTTAGACAGTTGTAATCATTAGGAAGTTTGGTTTGGTTTAGTTTGGTTTTGCCTGACATTGAGCAGAAATCTGCCTCTTTGTAATTTTCATTCATTGCTTCTAGTTTACCTAATTTGTAGGAACTGGGTGAAGTATGTCTAATATCCTCCTTAGCAGACAGAGTCATTCTTTCAATCTTGTTAGGACAAATTCCCAGTAGTGTCCAAGTCCCTTCAACTTTTCTCTGTTCAGTAGATCAGAACAAAGGGTAGAGGATGGGGGAAGGAAAGCTAAACCACATAATTAGGGTCCACAAGACTTCCTGGACCTAAAGCCAATCAACACAGTGGAATTCTAGAGTAGTTTAGGTCCTAGAAACCATTTTATTCCAGATTTACTTCCTAGGATGGTCCAGAGCAGTCCCATAGCTAGGTTGGAGTTCATGCCTACACAGGAAGAAGTCTCTTTCTCTCCAGGTTGAGTGGCTCTCAGTTGAGTGCCATATTCAGTCAGTCTCCAAAACAGTCTATGAAATATTAAATATTATCCCAGATTTTTCAGTCTGATGTGATTCTTGAAACTTCTCCCACAGTGATACTGGATGTGTGTGTGGGTCTCTCTCCCTTCCCCCCTTTCAAACTTTGCAAAGAATAGTTCCCAATAGATCACCCATGTTCCAGCATTAGTCATGGTGAAGAAAAAAATCTCTGCTCCTATTTTAACAATATACAAGCTTAAGTTAAAGTTACTGACAGAGAAACAGAGAGAGAGACAGAAAAACAGAATCAGAGATAGAGAAACAGAGACACAGAGTGAGACATAAAATTAATTAGCTATAAACATTAACATAGGCAGGAATGTGTTAGTAAATGTTTAGCAAACAGTTCTCTGAAAAAAAAAGTATGTGTGCAACACTTTTAAGCGTATTTTAAGTATCAATTGCCATCACTTTCTTAAGTTTATGTAATCAGTACAATAAATCAACCCTTGATTTGTAGTCAAGGCTCACAATGAAAATTTAACAATCAGCCTTTGAATACCCAATACACAAGGGTGTTGTGAAGCTAAAATGAGATGATGTATGTAGACCACTGAAAACCTTAAAGTACTATATAATGCCAATTATTACTCTTAGTGCTGGTGATGACTTCATTCCCTGGGCCTTCTACTGCTACTGCACTCTTGCTGAGCTCAGTGTTTATAAAGCAATATAGGGGAATGCTGGCAAATGTTTAACAATGACTTCTGGGGGAAAATGTGTGCACACACACTTTTAAGTTTAATCGGTAGTCTTAATACTTTCTTAAGTCTAGACAACCAATGAAACAATAAATCGAGTCCTGATTTTTAGCCGTTGATGATTTCTGAAGTATATATGCTCACGCTGAAAATTTAACAAGGGCTGAACACATCCCTGGGTTTAGCTAAAGATACAGAGATAGAAGCTGATCCAAATATCAATATAGGTATAGGTACCAAAAGCCTTCTTCTCCATGGAGCCTAAGGCACTTATTTTACACATTCCTCTATGACTGCCCAGTATTCTGACTTCCATTTCTATTGAAAGAAATCTCATGAGACGGCTTTCAGCTAGATTTTGTGCATATACACCAATAACTAATTTAGCAAGCGCAATTATTTCCAGAGGTCTTTATCACACAAAATTCCATAGTTTTGATTTTCTTTCAGTAGTACAGAAGTTTTCTATGCTGTTTTCTAGGGCACCAATGTCAATGTCAGATAGAAGTAGATGGGGGTATGTGGGGATGGGAGGCAGGACAGACACTAAACTGTGCATGAGGAGCCCAAATGTAATGCTTATTGACTTAGAAAATCATACATTAACATTATGTGTTCTATTATAATTTTAATCTATTTTGTTAAATATTTCCTAGTTACAGTCTAATCTAGCTTGAGCCAACTCTCATATTTGACATCTCTGGTCTAAAGTACTCTGCAGGGAGAATAAATCAACATAGAATCTTTGCATTCTAAAATATAAAAATCCTATGCATTTACTTTTGTTAAAATGTAATCAATAAAACACCTGGCATTTGTGATCTATATTTCAAGTAAAGAACTTAACTACTTCATTTAAATAAAAAAGTTAGACTTTAAGTTTGATGGGCCAAAATTTCTTAAAGATTCAGGATACATGGGGCGGCCAGGTGGCACAATAAGTAAGAGCGCCAGCCCCAGAGTTGGGAGACCCAGGATCAGTTCCAGCCTCAGATACTTAGCACCCACACAAAATAATTGGCTGTGTAACCTTGAGGAAGTTACTTAACCCCAATAGCTTAATAAAAATAAATAAATAAATGAATGAATGAATAAATAAATAAATAAATAGATGAAGATTCAGGATATGCAGCTTCAAAATCAATTATTGACATGATCCCCAATAATCTTAGAGAAGAATTTTTCTCTTTCATAGAATATTTCCTGTAAGCGTATTCCAGAAATCACAGCCAATATAGATTGTAGGCATCTAAAAACCAGTGTCCATTCCTTTTACTTCTTTTGTTCTTCTTACCAACCAGGAAGAAGGTGGCACACAGTAGGTTTTAAATCAAAACTCAGCAACTTCTGGCAAGCATAAGATGTCTGTTATCACAATAAATGTTAAATAGACAATAGTCTGCTCAGAAAATCAGATCAATTCCTAGAAGCTATATTTTACCCAGCTAGTAGCACAACCCCTCTAGCTTAGAAGGGGTTTTTCTGTTGTTTTTGTTGTTTATTGGTTTGTTTTGTTTTTCTCAGAGGAAGCATGGCATAGCAGAAGCTGGGCTCCAGATCATGGAGACCTGGGTTTAAATCCCACCTCTGGCATTTACAAGCTGTGTAATCTTGGGCAAATCACAATCTCACTGCACCTGATTCAACTGTCTAAGACATGTAGTGACCACAATATAAATAACTCTTTCTGTGATAGTGCCCCAGAAGCAGCAGTTGGGCGTAATGAATAGAGTCGGCCTCAAAACTGGGTGCAAAGCTTGCCTCAGACATATAGTGGCTGTGTGACTCTGATCAAGTCACTTAACCTGTCATTGCCCCCAAGACACTCTTTAAAACTATGAGTGACAGAGCTGTTGATCAGCACTGATAGGAGGCTTTTCCCATGAGGCGTTTCTTATGCCATGAAATTGTAGGTCTCATCCAAGGAACGTTTCTAGGACCATGGTAGACCCATGGCCCCCCAGTAAGTCAAGCTTCTATAGTTTGGTTACTCCTAGGAAAGTGTATAAAATGACCTGCCCTCAAGTCTCATCCCTGGTTTGTGTATCTGTCCTGGTTTTTCCTTTAATCTCCCATCCCTGAACAAATTGGTGCCCATACTTGAACTGTTTTTTGTCAAACTCATCATCCTGGTATGATAGAAAGAACAATGATTCTAGAATCAGAAGGTCTGTGGTAAAATTCTGCTTCTGCTACTTACCCCCAATGACATAAGGCAAGTTACTTAAACTCCCTGGTCCTGTTTTGTCATTCATAAAAAGAAGGGGACTGGAATAAATGACCACTGAGGTCCTTTCTGGCTCTAAATTTATCATCTCGTGACTCATGAAGTGGTCAATGGATCACAATCTGAGGCGGTTCTCATCCCCCCTCCACTAACAAAATCAAAGGCTTTGTCTATTTTTACATTTGTTTTAAAATCAGTTTGTCCATTAAATCTAACATTGCTAGCCAGCTCTATGTGTTTGTTCGTTTGTTTTAACCAGTGGCACAGTGAATAGCATACTGGAGCTGGAGTCAGGAAGATCAAGTTCAAATCCAGCCTCAGACATTAAATAGCTGTCTTGTAATTTAGGGCAAGTCTCTTGATGTCTATTTGCCTTAGTTTTCTCTACCATAAAATGGCAATATAGCAATTGCAAATTTCTTGTAGGGTTGTTGTCAGAATCAAATGAGATGATATTTTTAAAAGCACTTAGCACATAGCCAGACACATAATAAGCTTAATAAATGATTTTTCCCCTTCCCTCCCATTTCCCTAATATGTAAATTCCTTAAAGTAGGGAAGATTTCATTTTCACATTTATATCCCAGTGTTTAATACTGTGCCGGGTACATTTATTCACTTAACAAATACTTGTTAACAGATTGATTAATTTTAAAACTATATATTTATATAATTTATATATTATATTATTATATGTTACATAATTTATATAATAATTATAATATAATATTTATAATATGAATATTTATAATATGAAAAATAAAAAGTTCCTGTAGTATATCTTAATCCTTCAGGAGTTGAGAGGGCAAGGCATGGCCCCATTGACTCTTTTCAAAAAGGAGGAAATTTCTTTGATGGACCCTATGACTCCTTGACCACTAGTGGGCATCCTTTATAATTACATTCTGAGTCTGTGTTTGTACGTGCACGGTTTGCCAAAGTCCATTCTTCTTCTTGGGTTTACTCATAAATAAAATAACTGTTGCTAAGGATGTGTCATCAAAAATATGCCACCAGGAAGGAGTAGAGAAACCATAAAAATATAAGGCCTAGAAAAATTAGCAGCCCTGTTCTGCCAGTGTATAATCATGTTTAAAAGAAGATTTCCTGGAGGAATGTAGAAGGAATCATAAAGTTAAATTATATGATAGTTAAAGCAAGTTGGGCTTGGTAGAAATTAAGGAAAAAATACACTTGGACAAGGAAGTTTAGAAAGTCACCCTACTGAGGAATTCTATTGCAAGGGATCTCCAGAGAGAAGGAAGCATTATAAATATTTTTAAGTGGAATGATCAAACTTGCATGGGAAGCTTTTCACTCCACCAAATAGCAGGAAGCAAGAAAAGATATTCTTGGCTTTTGAAATGCAGCTCAAAATTCCAATGTAAACAAACCATGGGAAAAATCTCTCAAAGGCCATGACACGTGTACTTTCTTCTCTTTAAGAAGTATGTGTGGCGCTCTTTTTACTTTGATGGTTAACAAAACACAGACAATTTGTCACTGATTATTTTGAAGGTGTTTTGCTTTGGAGATCTGAAATGTTAATATCTGGTGCTAAGCAACAAGTCTACTAAGAAGCAAAGACCAAAAAAAAATGATAAATTGACTTAGTTTTAAAGAAGGAAAAAGAGGAACTGAAGAGACCTGCTGCCCTGCCCTCTTCAAAACACAAGTTCATGAAGCATCTTAGACAGGTATGGGATCTCCCTCTGGTTTCCCAAATTACAGATCAAAATCCAGTCCATGAGCAGGACTTCAGAACACAGCTAATAAATGGCAGTTAAAATCTGAACCTACTCTGTCTCTTACACTATGCTCATTTAAGTTAAAAACAAAAAATAACAGAAAACCTGCACAAGAGCGACATTTATAGCAATTATCCAAATGTTCTATAGACATGACAGAGGTGGGGAACCTTGGCCTTGAGTGTCAAAAGGCCTCACTTAAGGATCTAGATGACTGAAGTTTCCCCACCTCTGGACCAAAACAACTATAGACAATCCTATAAATAGATGTTCTCCAAACTTTTTCATTGTGCACCTCATTAGTAAAGAAAAAAATTGAATATATATATACATATATGTGTGTGTATGCCTAATTATATATACTACTACACTATTATGTTAATCATAAAACATACACACAAATACAAATGTTAAAATGTAGAGATGAGATGAACTAACGTTTGAGTCAATACAGAGTCACCAGAACTTATTGAGTAAGGATGTGAAATGGTTAGAAATATGTTTTAAGAAAATCAGGAAGAATTGGAGAAGGGAGAGACAGAAGTCAGGGAAATCAACAAGAAAGATATTGGAATAATTGAGAGCTGAGGTCATGAGGGCCTGAACCATAGTGGGATTATATGGGTAAAGAGAAGGGAATGGCTACAAGATAGAGAGGTAGCAATGACAATTCTTTCTTTTCTTTTTGGAGGGGAAAAGGCAGGGCAATTGGGGTTAAGTGACTTGCCCAAGGTCACACAGCTAGTAAGTGTTAAGTGTCGGAGGTCAGATCTGAACTCAGTTCCTCCTGACTCCAGGGCCAGTGCTCTATTCACTGTGCCACCTAGCCACCCCAACAGTGACAATTCTTGATAACTGATTGAATACATAAGTGAAGGAATGCTGAGTCAAGGACAACACCAAGATTGCACCTAAGATGACAGTGAAGACGGCTGTCTGGGCAAGCAGAAATATGGTTGGGCCCTCAATTGAAGTTCTGAAGTGTTATGGGTTTGGGAGAAAAGATACTGTGGTTAGACCTGCAGTTGATATTTCAAGCCACCCATGCCTGCCCATCCTGTGAAGCTCACTCTGCCCCATCCAAAATCAAAGTGGGGGAGATAAGATGCTCACAACATGGCCCCTGTCCAAGAGATGGAATCAACAATATGAATTGCATCTGAGAAAGCCAAGAAGTGAACTGGGGGACAGGTATAGCATAGGTTGAGAATTTCCCCTAAAGGCCCCTGTAAAAGCCTTTTGTAGCTATTGCAATGGATGTCAAGGTATTGGTTAGATAATAATTGTTCTGGGAAGTGATTTCCTGTACAGAAGGGGAGAAGTTGGTAATTTGCCCAATTAGAGGGAGGAGGTGAAGTGGAGAGAAGTAGTGGATGTTTGGTACAGGTATGGTTCTGTTGGAGATGAGCCCCACAGATGGTTATTAACAGGAATGGTGATATCACACCCATTTTCCTACATTCTAATTTGTGGATTGCATACTCCTTGGACATTAGACCGTATTATCACTGAGCTCAAACCATGGCCCTCACTTTAGAGACAACTCTAAACTCTGAAGGCTCCCTTCTTTTTTCCACCTTGGGGAAGCTTAGGATCCAGGATTTGACTGAGCTGGCCTCACAATATGCAGGCCCAATGATACAGATACTAAGTTAGCTTTTAATATCTTGTTCAGACCGGTAGCTCCACTCTGTGCCTTCACCACCTGTTTATTTTGGCACTTATTAGCAATTTCATTAGAAATTTCATTGGTGATAGTAGAAATAAAAGGAGTCAGGAAAAAAAAAACTAATCAATTTTGCTCACTCTAGATATACTTTTTAAATTTAAAATGTTTTATTGTTTTTTTTTTTATTTTTATAGCCCACATTCCCCAATGATTCCTTCTACCAACCTCCTTCTCTTCTTCTCTGCAATGTTAATGGAATAGGAAGATCTTCTCTGCCTATGTATAATAGGCCTATGTGACCACATGTCAATCACGGATATCTTGCTGCTTTCACATGTGTGGTACATCCTGAATCACATAGAACCCATTGGGGGAGGAACTTCCCTAAGGAGGAGCTTGCTTAGGGGAGGCTTGCTTGCAGGAAGGCTTTCACACCTTTTGTTACTAAGCTAATTAGGTACTGAATCACAGGGGTTGCGATGCCTCCTGCCTCTGAGCCTATTAGATAAATACAATAAACTGATGAAGAGGTTGCCCACTAAGAGGGTAAGGGTTGCTCTGGAGACCCCAAAATGCCACCACTCCAGGTCCTGCAGAATGAATTCAACTCAAGTCTTCTCAGCCAAAAAAAGTAAAGTTTATTAAAAGTTTGCTTGTATTAGACACAGAGTAAGTCTGTGCTAGGTCATTCTATGGTGCTCTTGAAAACATGAAGACAGGATGGGGTCTTATATACAGTTGTGGGAGGAATCTAGGGGTGGTCTAGAGGAGGAGTTTGGGGAGGGTCTTCAGGAGGAGTTAAGGAGGTCAATGAGTGATTAAGCTGGGAAGTAGCTTGGAGGCTACAGACAATGGTGGGCTAGGCCATTTCAAGGGTGGATCGATATTTTGGTAGGCTCATGGGTGGGAAGTAGATGAACATGGAGGGCTAGGCTAGTAACTAGGCTAGAGTTAGTAGTTAGCAGTTAGTAACTAGTCTAGAGGTCTGGGCCCAGCCACAATGTAAGGCTTATTGCCTTATGCAAATACCTCATCAAATGGGATGATTTAATCAAGAGTCCAAGGGAGGCTCCCAGAGCCCATACCTCATCACTGAGAGGTTTGTATTTAACTTTGGAGGCTCACTCATGAGAAGGACCTTTTTCCTGGGACTCTGGGTGGCTGTTTGTTAAAAGCCCCACACACACACACACACACACATACACACAGACACACACACATATACACACAGACACACACACACATACACACACTACACAGATGTTGGTGCTCTCCCAGTCTGGTGGTATAAGTAGGTGGTTGTATTATTCTGTTTAGGCAATTGGAGCCTTGTCTACTGAATTCTTTCTTGAATACTCACTTCTTTCTATTTATCTGTAATTAAAGTAAGATGATTGATCTCTTTAAGGTTGTCTTTCCTTTAGAAAAACAGATCAAAGAACCTGTGCTAGCAGGCCATCCTGGGTGTGCTAGGCTGCTTGCTAATACATTCTCCTATAGATCAAGTCTCATAACAAAGAATAAAAATGAGGGGGAGGGGGAATGACTTAGCAAAGAAAATCAATATTTCCAAAAAACCCCAAACCTGACTTATTGTATAGCATTTAGATTTATTTTTTAATCATTGGGGTAAAAATTGTGATTATTGGACAAAATGATATTTGTAGGGAATCTGTGAGCTGGAATGATGCCTGTTCTTGATGTTTTCCACGTTTATGGATGTTTGACAGTTGGAAATTAAAGATGTCTTATGTAGGGGTGGCTAGGTTGCACAGTGAATAGAGCACCAGCCCTGGAGTCAAAAGGACCTGAGTTCAAATCCGGCCTCAGATACTTCACAGTTACTAGCTGTGTGACCTTGGGTAACTCACTTAACCCCAATTTGCCCTGCCTTCCCCCCTCCAAAAAAAAAAGTTAAAAAAAGGAATATAAAGAAATTAATTAATTAATGGATAGATAGATAGATAGATACATTTAAAAAGGATGTCTTATGTGGTCCAAGGTTCAGCTAGGTGGCACTATGGATAGAGTTCTGGGCCTGGAGTCAGGAAGACCTGAATTCAAATCTGGTATCTTATACTAGCTGTGTGACCCCGGACAAGTCATTCAACCTTGTTTGTCTCAGTTTCCTCATCTATAAAAGGAATTAGAAAAGGAAATGGTAAACCACTCTAGTATCTTTGCCAAGAAAACCCCTAAAAGTGCTCACAGAGAGCTGGACTTAACTAAAAAGAACTGAACAACAAAAGAGACATAGCCCAAATGTGTTTATAGCATATCATGCTGTATCCCTGTTTTGCTGAGTGGTAGCACTGGGCAGGTGGAATATTATTTCAAACCCATTATAGGAAACATACAAACTTTCTAGCTGAGGCAAAAGTTTCTTTTGTTTCATGGTCTCTAGGACCTCTGAGATTATCCTGGAGCATCTAAGTGGGAATGAGATTGACCCAAGAGAATCATCTGAAATCTTGGATAAGTTCCTCACCCAGATGATCTCTGGAGGAACTATTCTCATGGATAGAAATTGCTAGGGATTCCAATTTAGTGCAGGAATTATCAGATAGAATAATAACTGACCCACTAGTCAATGGAATCTCTCCAAATAGTTAGAGTGCACAGTACTTGTGTTCAAAGATTCTGCCATGTTTGAAGGTATGATTAAACATGCTCAATAGCTACTTTGGAGGGAGTTGGTAGTTTTTGGCATTTTAGTCACTTCCAGATAAAAAAGTACTTGTAAACTAGTATATGCATCCCATTCCAAGTTTAAGGAAATGTCCCCAGTCTCCACCTCAATAGAATGCAATCAGCTTAAGGACCTAATAAAGTATTAAATATGTGAAGAGAATGGATTGTGCCCTAGTGTGAACTCTTGTCTTTACCAGGTGTGAATTCCTCTCTGACTGAATCAGGAAGGGAACTACAGTCACTGACTGATCCAGCAAGCCACTAACACAACTGGGGACTATAAACTGAAGAGAAATTTCAGCAGTGATTCAGTCAGGGGGGTTCAGTCCAGAGGTAGAATATTTTAGTGAAGGAGTTAAGAATTATAATTTGAGCAAAGGCCCTGAGAGGGACATGATCTTGGGTGAGGAGCCTGAGTTTATCCACATGTGTGCTATGATATAAATGTAGAGGACAGTCCCTTCAAGCCTTAATGAGGCATTCTGGAAGAGTTGCTATGGCTGAAAAAAAAATTATTATTACCAGGTGACCAGAGACTACTCCAACTTATTTAGATCTCAAGATAACAGACACAACCCATTGTCCAAGGCTTGACTAGAGCACTGGTTCCAATATCAGAGGACTTCTATTCCAATCCTGCTTCTGATGTGATATTGGTCAGGTGACAATGTCCCAGGGCCTTGATATTCTCTGTGGCAGTAGGAGGGGAACTGGACCCCAGACCCTCAGAATCTCTAAATATATAACCCCACAATTTAGTGAAAGAAAATGTCATATGGAGCAGGGGAAAAATCTCATAGGAAATTTGTCATCCAATATGATTAATGTGTATTTTGTCATGGTTCCTCTGGTGAAATGAAATGGAAAAATGGAGCAGAGATTGGATAATTTAGATGATTTTTTTTGCCCTGAATTCTCTAGATGACTGCTCTTTCTTTTGGAGTTGCAACTATAATAATCGACAGAGGTTATAGAGTATTTGATAATGTGGTCATTGTGGTGAAGTAATGTCTCTTTCTTTTACAGGAAAAAATGAAGGGCCCTCTCCCCCCACTACCACCTCTGCTCTATTCTACTCCATTGGGTAGAAGCAGAAACTGGGAGTAGGTTAGAATTGATAAGAAAGCTTAAAAAGGTAAAGCAATGGTCTACTAACCACTGGTAGTTTTATTTACCAGCCCAAGTCTACATTCCTGGGTTGGGGTGTATGGGGTGCATGGGTAGCAGCTACCCTCTGGCAAGTGGCATGCCTCAAAGTGAAACTCTTTGGTTTCTTAGAGATATGTCCATACCAAGCATGTGAAGATTTCTCCAGGCAGAATGAATGGATGAGAATTTATTCCAACTTCCATGAAAGTAGCTGTGGAGGCTTAGAGCTTGATCAGATACCCCATCCTGGGCCATCACCAGTCGTAACAACTGGTGTCTTGTGGCCAGACTTCAAGGACTCTCAAAGAGAGAGTGGGGTTGATGACTTAGCACAACTATGCCTCACGTAAATCCAATTCACTCGTCCTCTCCAAAAATAAAGGATGAATAACATTTCTGTGTTCAGTGACGCTCCCTTACCTTATAACCTCCCTGGAGGGGCTCTACTTCTCCCAACCCTTTAGCATCCCAGTTGCCAGAATCAAACAAATTTACTTTATCATCTTACTTTATCCCACAAATCCATAGAGAATCAAAGCATTTAAAAGGAGAAGAGCCATTAGAGATGACACCCAAACCACTTGCCCAAGGCTACCCAGAAAGGAAGTGGAACTGCCAAGATCAAATCCTGGGTCTTCCAACTTCAAACCTTGATCCTTTCCACTGCACCACACTTGGTATCTTTGGCTTGGTTTAAAAATACTGACTAGAAAAGGCTGAGTAGAAGTTCTCCCAAAAATATCCTATTCTGCCTCGGTATTTTTCTCCATGAATACTCATTACTGAAACTACCTTCTTTTCAGAACTATTGCCCACTGCTCCTTTCAGAACTACTTTGGAGATTAACTTTAAAGCTTTTAACCACACTGATTAGCTATTACCATTTGACATGTTCATTGTTGCATCATTTCAACCTCCTGGAATTGGTACTTAACAGGGTGATTTCAAAGGCTACCAGGCAGAATCAGCTCAGATACATTAGGTAGTATGAACTACCAAGTGACAGTACCTACCTCACTTGGGCTATAAATTTCTAGCGAAATGGGAGCTGGTTTATACTTGTACCAACTGTTGTGTATAAATCAACCTGGAACTTTTCTGAAGCCAGCTGCTTCCTTATCTATTTTAATATGGGTTTTGTTTTCTAAAGCTACTATGGCACCTAGTCCCAGTTATCATTTTCACTTGCAATCATGGGATTCAAATCATCTCCTTCTTTTCCTTAATATAATCTTTTGCAGCCAGTCAGCACCTTATTGTTTCAGGGCCTTGAACTTGAGTATAATCTTGGTGACTGAGTTTAAATGTACCATCTGACAAGCAGCCTGAGAGTGACAACTTAAATACCTCTGTCCTAGAGAAAAGTCATAAAAATCTGGGCATACCCAGTGATAAACTAGTGTTCTTAAGTTCAATGAGTCATGAATTAACACAAAGTGGGTCTGATTAGCCAAGCACTTCAGTTAAAGAGCTGTTAAAATCCTAAAGGGTCATCTTGGTAATTGGCACAGTTGTGACGGCTACTGACAGTAAGGATACTAAGAAAGCCATTGCCCCCAGAGACCATTCAAAGACTTATGGACTTGGAGATGCAAACCCAACTTGAACCTTTTGGTCTTTGAGTTCATTAACTGTTGGCTAAATGCCACTTCCTGTTTCTAAGAAAAAAGATTTGGAAAAGTCTCATTAAATAAAAGAGAGAGAGAGAGACTTAAAAGCCTTCCCTGACTTCAAAGCGTTCTTACAAAACAACATTTTGATGAGTTAAGTGTAAAGGAATCAGAAACATACGGATTAAATTTCCTTTAATAGAGCCATGATTCTAAAAATGAAGGGTGGAAAAAGTGACAGAATCAATTTTTTTTAGGAGCTTCAAAATGTCTATTGAGTCTCCTAGCCTCCCCTTCCCAATATATTGACAGCTTCTTTGTATATCAAGAAGCAAAGCATGTCCAACAGTCTGATTGAGGAAAGAAAGGCAAACACATTTTGCTGAGAAAAAGTTACCTTTAGAACTCCTCTTTGTACAGATTCCGAGTGTTAGCCTAATGGAAGTTGACCAGTCTCATCAGACTGAATTATTAAAAACAATGAGAGTGTTTCTGAAGTTGTGGGCTTTTCATTCTTGTGAAGATCCTGCTGAGAGCTGACCATGCTGTTATACCTACCTTGGTTTTGCTGAGTTTAAATAAAGTGTCTCTACTGGAGGCAGTGCATTTTGATCCAGATCAACAAAACAGTCCTTACACTCAAAGAGCTTACATTCTACTAAGGAAATCAGTAATCACAAATACATGTGTGTATTCACATGTGCATGTACATACATACATGTGTATATTCAGAGAATAATGGGGGAAGGTAGAGCACTGGAGTAACCAGGAGAAAGGACAACAGAGGCCATTGTTTATTGCTTGAATGTTTGACCTACTTCAGTATAACCAAGACTATAACCTGGGTACAAAGTCTGTGCCCTGGAATGTAATCAGATCTAATCAGGTAAAACAGGCTGAAAACATTGGTCTGATAACAGAATATTTGTCTGGTATTCATAAGTCAGTCTTTGTAAGTATCAAGAGGTTTATCACCAAAAGCAAGCCAAATGATAAATATTTTTAGGACAGACACCCATAAAGTCAGAGGCATGCAGGGGCCATATCCCAATGCAATCAGAATTTTTTGGAGTTGGAGATACAAACCAAGAGATGTACATAATAGAAAGAGAACTTGGTTGGAAGTTCTCAAGTCCAAACATCACATTTGCCACTTAACTATTTGTATGACCTTGGACAAGTTTTTTCCCATCCCTGGGGCTCAGTTTCCTCTGTAAGAGTTATACTAGGTCACTTCTAAGGTCCCCTATAGTTCCAATTCAATGGCCATGTGAAATAAGCACCCAAAATCTAACCAAGAAGGGTCAAGTACATCATTAGTCAAGGTACAAAATTATCCACATAAATATTATTATAATTTCCAGGTCCATTTTAAATCAAATATAGGGAATTTCTGGTTAATTCCAATCAAGTTGATTCTAAATATAGTTTCATAATTAAAAAAAAATTATACTAGCAAAAAACATAAGCTATTATGGAAAGGGTAAAAAGTACTATGAACCAGCAAAAGCAGGGACTGCTTATGGCAAATCATCAGTCAAGTGTCAGGTTTGGGGTTCAATACTAATTTTAACAGCTGCATCGAAGGGCAGATGGCTGGTAATGGATTTACTTTTGTTTATTAAAGTCCTACAAGTAGCCTTACATTTTCCTTTGAAATGAGAACAAGGCCATAAATGTTTCACAGTAAAACATTAAATAGAAATAGATAAGAGCTGTGCCAACTTTTAGATACTCAATATAACCACAGTTAATTTTTGTATTTAGTGGGATGCTGTAGTCAGGATTTTTATAGAGATATTGCCCTAGATTGGTCCCTTGTGACTGTGGGAGTATCAGATCATAAAGAGAAACTTCTAAAAGAAGTGGACACTTAGTATCTTAATATCATTATGAGATGAATTAATACAGTAAGTCATGAATGAAATGTCTTCTTAAAAGTGAAGCTATTGAGGGAGAAAGTATAACTCAGTTCACATCAATAATTCCTCAGAGGGATAAGTGAGTGAGGTCATCATGTGGTTGACTGCTCGTCCATTCATGCTGAAGTGCAAGATCTACAAAATATTGTGTATTAAAAGAAGATACTCCAAACTAGTCACACTCTTAATATAGTAAACTGTTTTAACATGGAAGGAAGGAAGGAAGGAAGGAAGGAAGGAAGGAAGGAAGGAAGGAAGGAAGGAAGGAAGGAAGGAAGGAAGGAAGGAAGGAAGGAAGAAGACTGGTCAAAGCAAATCAACATATGGGCAAATCAACATGTTGGTCAAAGCTGACAATATATACTGCATTCCATACCTAAAGTCTACTCCAAATCTCAGCTTAATTCTCACCTTCTACAAGAAGCCTTTGCCAATACCCTTTATTTCTAGTGTCTCTCTCTGTCTCTCTCTCTCTCTGTCTCTCACTGTCTCCTCTCTGTCTCTCTCTGTCTCTCTCTGTCTGTCTCTGTCTCTCCCCTCCCTCTCATATATATATATGCGTGTATGTATATATGTGTGTGTATACATTTTGATGTAGCTCATTTTTCGTTTCCAAAGAGGATCAGTGACATCACAGGGAGATGTCTTGACTTGATCGTGAATTTGATTTAAGTGAGGAGGAGGTGTACAATGGTATATTTCTCTCTAGATCTAGCCATATATACACACATACTAACATATATATGTATACAATATATATATGTGTTTATCTATCTATATTTTTTCTGTATGTGGTCTCCCCAGTTACACTGAGAGCAGCGACTCTCTTTCACCTTTCCTGACACTCAGTGATTAGCTCAGTGCTCTGCACATAGTAGACAATAAATACTAGTTGACCAGATGACTGACTCTTCGCTGCAGAAGGGTAGAAAGTCTATGCCACAGTGAGTCCTCTGGAGTCAATATTAGTCAAAGTTCTGGATTCTTCGATGTTGCTTTAATTTCCACGATTGAAGCCATGGCATAAATTGTTCCCTTGGTTCTTTTTACTTCATTCTACATCAGTTAATCCAAATATTCCCAAGTTTCTCTGAAGTTCTTATTGCCTGGTTTTTTCAGCTTGCTGCCCAAAATAACTGATGGCTCTTATCTTTATTCATGATGAGAGACAGCACTTTGCAACAGAATGAGTGCTGGTTTTAAAGTCAAAGGAGCAAATTTCAAGTCCTCCCTCTCTCCCTGTGTACCCTAGGGCAAGTCTCTTTCCCTCTCCTCTTTTGTGAAATGAGAAAGAGTGAATTTGATCACCTCCCTCTAAGGTCCTTCCAAGTCCGAAATCTACAAGCCTGGGATCTCTTCTAAATTCCACCTCCTTCATTCATTCTTATTCATTAAACAGGGACAGTTAGGTGGCATAATGAATTGAGTTCCCAGGCCTGGATTCAGCAAGACCTCAGTTCAAATCTAACCTCAGATATTTATTAGCTGTGTGACCCTGGACAAGTCTGACCTGGAGAAGGAAATGGAAAATCACTCCAGTATTTTTGCCAAGAAAACCCCAGATGAGATCATGAAGTATTGGGCACAACTGAAAAATGAATGAATTTCAGTAACATTTATTAAACAACTGCTGTGTAGCACTTTCATAAAGAACAAGAGTATAAAGTTTTTGATAATCAACCAATAAGCACTTAGTTAGCCTCTATTATGAGCCAAACACTGGGAATATGAAGACAAAAGCAAAATCATCCTTTTTCCCAAGGAGTTTACTTCAGGAGAAGGGAAGCATGACTCTACATACATATATGTATATATACACAATATGTATACATACATGTATATACATACATACAGATTCATGCATATATACACACGTGCATATGTGTGTATGTGTGTATATATTAATAAAAGGTAATGGGAAGCATTAGCTACAAGACTGATTAAGAAAAGCCTGATATAAAAGATGTTTCTTGCATTGAATTTTGAAATAAACCATAGACTGCAACAGATGGAGATGAGAGTGTATAATCCATCCATAGAAGACGGTCCAGTTCCTCATAATGATGCAATGACAGTTCGACAATTGCTGTCTTCTTACTCCACTAATTTAATAAGTTAGTACATGATATCTTATCTTTCCATTTCAGTAAAGAACAAAAGCTCACATTTCCATAGCCCTTGAAAGTTTATGAAACACTTTGTTCACAAAGGATCAGGATCCTTATTTTATAGATGTAGAAACTGAGGTTCAGAGATGCTAAGTAAGCCTAGGCTAACCAGGTAAATCAATCTATTACCAAACATTTATGTGCCTGATCCATGCTGGTCACTGTGCTGTGAACCTGAGATACATGACAAAAAGGAAACATTCTCTACTCTCAGGGAACTTATATTCTATTAATTATCTATCTGTCTTTATATCTAATAATATATATGTGTGTATGTGTATCTGTAGATATATACATATGTATATATATATATATATATATGTGTGTGTGTGTGTGTGTAAATACACAGCTATAAGCATGTACTTAATATAAGAATAGGGACTAGACCTGTGATTTCACACTAAAAAAGTAACTCTCAGAGGAAGAAGCCCCCTCTTCAGATACAGGTCAATACCTTCCCTGAAGGTCATAGCTTTAGAGTTACCTAGAATAGTGTCACACAGATGGTATGTGTCAGAGACAAGATTTGATCCCAGGCCTTCCTGGTCGTCTCTATCCATGACACCAGGGTTGCCCCTAATGTATAAATTATATAGAAGGCAGGAGGGAAGGGAGACACTGAGAGCAGTGAGGATAAGGGAAGGACTTGGGCAGAAAGTGTGTCTGAGCTGAGTCTGAATGGAAGCAGCAGATTCTATGGTAATAATTGGAGGAGATGATGTTGAGTGAAATGCAAATTATCACTCTGCTACTACATGTCAGAACTGGAACTTAAATTCAAGCTTCCTGACCCTGGGTGCAACTACTCTCTTTTGTCCTGTGGTGTATCTCAGAACCTGAGGAAACTGTTCAATCCACAGAAAAATGACTGTACACAGCCACAGGTCGCCTTGCTCAGACATTAGCAATTTAGGCAGCTTCTTGTTGCATCCACACAGAACAAGGACATTACTTTGTGCTGCTAAACAGGCATAATTCATAAATGCATGATCCAAGGTCCACTGTGGCAGACTAATGAAAGCAAACAGTTAAAGACATTATTATTCTGGGAACCCTCGGTACTCTGCTAAGACATTTTCCTTTCCCAGTCTTGTTGGAGATTGTGAACAATAGATTTGAGTTATACTCTGAACGTATTCAACAGTCCTCTCCCCTACTGAACAAATTTACTTTAGAGGAATAAAAGATGTGGGGGTGGGGCTGGGGGAACTTCAGGATTACATTCCACCCCACTGTTAGTGATTGAATGAATAGTACTATGATGAATTTCCAGATCTGACCCTAGAAGCTTATAAAAGGAAGCAGGGTCAATGAAAAAAGAAAGTGTTTGGGTTTGTTTGTTTGTTTGTTTGTTTTTTAATAAAACAACCAACAGTTTTTATAATGCACTGCCAAAGTCTATCTTAATCTTGGTTCAAAAGAGAACAGAAAACCCCTACACAAACTGATTTGCACAGTAAAGATAGATGCCATTCTAAATCACATCCCAAGGAGTACCTTTGCACTGAATTTTGAAAAACCCATTCAATCTGTCTTTATATCCATCCATCAACTCCATCTTTACAAATTAGCAAAGAAGAAATTTGGTTTCATCTTTAGGAAATTGTGCTGCAGAAATGAAGTATTGGGGGAAAAATTGAAATGATGACCCCTGTGCCACACAGATGTCTTTGGGGCAGAAGAACAATCAATATGAGGCTGACAAGGCTGGAAAACAGCTCACAAAAAATATCAAGAATGATAAGAATGATTCCAGGTTGAAGTTGTTATTGTTTTTTTAATCTATCTCCAAGGTTAGTCTGTCTACCTTAAGGAGAAGAAACAGGCAAAAGACAAAGTGATAGAGACAAAGATAAAGCCCGACAGAACCACAGAGACAGAGAGAAAGGGAAAAAGAAAAGGAAAGAAAGAAGGGGGGAGGGAACAGACAAGAAAAGGAAGGAAGGAAGGAAGGAAGGAAGGAAGGAAGGAAGGAAGGAAGAAAGGAAGAGAGAAAGGAGGGAGGGAGTGAGGAGGGAGGGAGTAAGGAAGGAGGAAAGAGGGAGTAAGGAATGAGGAAAGAGGGAGGGAGGAGGGAGGAGGAGAAGGGAGGGAGGAAAGAAAGGAAGGAAGAAAGAAAGAAACTAAGTACTGCAAAGGCAAAAAAATAAATGACAATAATAATGGAGCTCTTTAAGATATACAAAGAACTTTTTTATCATATTTTTTAACATATTTTATCTCATTTGTCAAAAGAGGAGGCTGGCCTAGATTATCTCTAGAGGCAAATCTTATACTAATACACTATGATTCTTTTTTTTTCCTAAATTCATTATTTCTTAACTTTAAACAATAATAAAAATCAAATACAGTTAATTTTACAACTTTGCTCTTTAAAACATCCAACAGCCGATTAGTTGCTCTCTTTCTATACCTATCACCTTTTTATCCATTCATTTATTTGTCCAGGTATGCATTTTTCTATCATATGATTGTTGTTTCTGTATCTACTATTCTTTTTGCCTGATTTCTTCCCTTCACATCACTTCCTATGCCTTTCCAAATATTTCTATTTTTTAGTATTTAACATTTTAGTAATGTTTTAGTATTCCATTATATTGACATACCATGTTTTATTCAGTTGGGCATTGCTTGGCCATGAGTTCTTTTCCATCACATATAATGTTACAATTTGTAATTTTGAATACATATTTTTTATGATGTAGATAAATATCTGACCTCAGACTTAAGAAGGTTAGTTACAAGTTCTTCCTGTGACACATACTGGCTGCCCCTTAATATCTCAGTATTCCCCAAAACTCTGTAAGCCTTTAAGTTTGAGCAGCATAGTTAGAGAGAATTCCCTCACTAGAAGTTGCTTGTATCAATGTAATCACAAATCCGAATCAACGCATACATGTGGGTGGATAATATTGTAGTATATTCCCAATAATGGCACTATTGGTACAAAACAGTCAAATTATATTGTGATTCATAACATATATTAGCAAATTGTTATCCAAAAGAATTCACCAATTTGTGATTTCAGAAACAATGCTATAAGTGCATTTGCTTCTCCCAACCCCTCCAGCATCATACTTTGTCACTTTGGAAAGGGGTATTTTGTCTACTTTCTAATCTACATAAAATCTTTATAAGCACTATCTACCATGTATTGGAGCTCTACTTAATGAAAATATGAAGACAGAAAAGGCAGACCTTTATGAACTAAATTCTACAGCAGATCATCTCTCCATAAACTGACTGAAAAGTGTAGAGAAAACCAGATTCTAATGTGTTTATTCATTCGTTGGTTCAGGAAAAAAAAATTTGGGCTAGAGTAGAAAGTTAAGCCTTAAATGTTCCCCTTCAGCAAGATGTTTCCCATGCGTATGTTAGCTCTTTAGTTGAATCCAGCGAGAAATAAGGGAATACAATAAGGAAGAGATATAAAAGTTCTCAAGGAGTTGTGTGATAGGAAGAGATGGATTGGTTGCATAGCAAGAACATGCATGAAATCCTTCAAGTTCTTATTGGAAGAAGCATTATTGATAGCTAGACCCTAAACACGATAAAAGTAAGCAAGAACACTAGGTAACATTTTGAAAATTGTATTGAATTTTCCATGATCCTAAATTGCTTCCTAACACCCACACACAAAACATTTTTTCAATACTAATATTATTCCAATGATTATCTATAGCTATAAATAATGGAACACTGGAATCTCAAAAGAAACAAAAGTATGGATGACACAGAAGGTAATGAAGAGAAATACAGATTTATGTAGGCTAGAATTTATTGCCAAAAATGACTTCAATGTAAAAAAATTGTACAATAAAAATGATTACTACATTATATAATAGTTATATATAAATTTTTAATTTTTTCCAGTGTGTTTTATAAATGCTATCTCGTTCTACTTTATAAACAACACTGGAAGTAGGCACTATTATTAAAAGATACACATCAAAGATAGCATTATGGGGTGGCCAGGTAGCACAGCGAGTAAGAGCACCGGCCCCAGTGGGATCGAATCCGGGCTCAGACACTTAGCACCCACCCAGAAACACCTGTCCGTCTAACCTTGAGCAAGTTACTTAACCCTGATTGTTTAAAAAAAAAAAAGCTAGCATTAAAAAAAAAAAAATGATCAGAAGATAAAGATGTCAGATGCTTCCATGGTGAGATTGAGGGATAATAGATGGATAGCCTTAAGTGTTACCCAAGGATCATATAAAGCAATATATGTCAGAGTTGGGGCAGCTAGACGGCACAGTGAATAGAGCACTGGCCCTGGAGTCAGGAGAACCTGAGTTCAAAACCGGCCTCAGACACTTAACACAAAAAAACTAGCTGTGTGACCTTGGGCAAGTCACTTAGCCCCAATTGCCCTCCAAAAAGCAAATATATATGTCAGAATCAGAGTTTGGACCCTAGTCTTTGGGGTTCCAAGGTCAGCTGTCTATCCACTATGCAACAGCTAAAGTAATTTCTGTTTTGCTGACTTTAAAGTACATTAATACATTGCCTGTCGATGTGATTATTTCTTCCATCATTGCAGATTTTGACCCAACTTAGCCTTCTTATATTATTGAAGATCTCTATGTTCTTCCAGATACATTCCAGAGAATAGAGAACTTTCTAAAAGGTGAATACATACATAAATATTGAAAAATTAGTGGAGATCAATAGTGACAGATGTTGGTATAAACATTTTCTGTGCTAAAATCAATTTATCCAAATGTAAATAATTATGAAGTATGTTTCTTGGTTTTGTTGTGTTTCTTTGGTTTTAAAGTTAGACTCATAATACATCTTTTAATTTTCAAATAAGCATATTCTATGGGATAATATCAAACCAAAAAAGAACGTCTACCAGAAATATCCAGATAATTCAAACAAAAGAATTTTAGGTTAGATTATTTCCACTCTTCATTTCAATTTGCTTTTGTAGGCATAACAACTTAAATTCAGTAGTTACACTAAATAGCAAATTAGTAAATTAAGTAACATTTAAATTGATGATTGTACTAAAGCTTCATTTTCATCCAATTGGCTCTAGGGTGGAATTTTCATAATATCCTGTCCAAAATGATTCACTCATCCATATCATGGTCCTATATCTTTGCCAAGAAAACCCCAAAAGGCATCACAAAGAGTCCAACATGACTGAGACTATTGAACAACAACCATGGTCCTGGCATCGCATATACCCTTGATGAGACACCAGCAAATTAGTCAAAAGGGGACATCCTATTTCCAAGATTTGCTCTTTTCATAACTTCTTGGCATTTATTTTCTAGTATATTCCGTATATGTTGTGCATGACTTTTAAAACAAACTAAATGGAACAAATAACATTTTCCATGCCTTCAAGATGATCTGTTAGCACATTATTTCAGTTTAGCAATCCCAAAGGAGATGTAAAACTTCATAGTCTGTACAGTGGATCTCAATAGAGCTTTAAATTTGCTCTCTCAGAAGGCCAACATCTTGGCTTTAAGACGGTTGTGATTCCTAGGATGTGTCCGTACAGGCAAACTCCAGTAGAGACTGTTGGAAATTTTATTTTCAGAATTGTCTAGATAAGTTGCTGCCAAAAACAATATTCATTTCTACCTGGAACTTTCAGTTAATTCAAAATCAAAGAGCATTTGTAAAAATTTGAATCATCTAGAGAGTTGCCTCACTTCTCCATTCCTATTTATAGTGCTAATGATCTTATAGTGTCATCCAAAAAATATTAAGTAGTTGAATCTCAAATTAGTTTTATATTCTAAAGTTCTTATTATTTTGAAATCTAGACTACAAAAAAAAAAAAGCAGGACATAACAGGACCTTTCCAAATACATGACTATACGTATTACTGAGATTTTAGATTATAAATAGGCTCAGAAACTCAAAATCAGGAAAGAATTTTCCCTCAAGGCACACTGGAAAGGACTTTGGATGGTTTGGGGAGGTGAAGAAGAAAAGTTTCATTTCATTCCCCCTCTTCCCATGTTCTAGAGCAGTGCAAAGAATGTGATATTAGGGGGTGGTAGGTGGTGCACTGGCTTTGGAGTCAGGAGGACCTTAGTTCAAATCTGGCCTCAGACACTTAACACATTTACTAGCCATGTGACCTTGGGCAAGTCACTTAACCCCAATTTCTCTCCAAAAAAGCAAAAAAAAAAAAAGAATGTAAAATTAGTGACTTGTCAAGTTTGTGCTTCCCCCAGATGAATATCCTTCAGCTATAGATGGGGGGAGGGGGGAGTGAAAGGGCACTGTCATATCCTCATCTTTCTTGCAATCTTGGCTCTGTGTTTGAGGCTTTTTCATATAAGGAATACCATTTCATGTTGAATTTCAGTGGGTACCATGGATAAGTGACATCTGAATGAGATGTGTCCTCCTTAGTCAACTTTACAGGAAAATGGTAGTTAAAGCAATTGCCCTTATAGTGCATACAAATTCCATGGAAGGACATGGGTGATCTGTCTCAAGAATGTGGAATGTAGCAGTGTGATAGGACATGACAGAAAATGGAATTTTCATCATAGCTTGCCACATTCTTTCCAAGATTGTACTTAATTGCTAAAGATGCTTGGAAATTGAACTCTTTAAAAATCCTATCAGATGAGTAGACTTTACATTGCTTGGTCTTTAAAGTCAAGAAATCTCAGTCTTTAAAGTAAAGAAGCAACCAAGTTGGGGAAAACTAATAATTTTTGTGATGACACAGAAGATAGAGCCCTGGACTTCGAATCAGGAAAACCTAACTTCAAATCTTGCCTCAGATACATGCCAGCTGTGAGAGCCTGGGCAAGTCAAGTCAATCTCTCTCTGCCTGGCTTCACTGCCTAATCTGTAAAATGGGAATATTAACAGCATTAGCCTCCCAGGATTGTTGTGAGGGTAAAATGAGATAATATTTGTAGAGCGCTTTGCCAGCCTTAGAGTTCTATATAAATGCTAGTTATTATTAGTTTAAAAGTAATAGCATTCATAAAAAGTAAAGAAAATAGCCCATGTGACCTGAATGTTACATCATAATAAGGGCAAAATTTACAGAGAAAATTTCTCAGATCAAAAGTACTAACTAGAAAATACTTCCACCTTCCTGGTTGTGAGAAGCAATAGTTTGTGGTAAGGGTGGAGGTCTGAGACATAAGGAATCATGGTAAGAACTTTGCTTCTGTTCTTAGTGACTTTGTGATATTGGGATGGTCCTTTCTTCTTAGCAGCGAACAACTTCATTACTACTTAGACCGCCGACCAGCCTTACTGGCTTGTTATGAGAATAGTACTTAGTAAGCTTTAAGGACACCAGGAATGGGTGTTAGTAGCCGGACTTTTCCCCTTGGTGATCTGATAGGGAAAACTATAAATCTGTCTGCTCAAAGTACCAGTCTCACACAATGAGCTTGCAACATTCACCACCAGTCAGATTTGCCTCTAAATTCGTCGTCTTTAGGATGGGAATCAGAAAAGGTACTGTTTTCCAAACACAGATTTTGCAGGTGATAAAAGCTTTGGGGGAAATAATTGTTTTGTTCATTTTAAGATTTCCATTCGATTATAGGCCATCAGAACTGGAGGGGACATCAGTTAACACTCATCGACCTTAAACTTCTTGTGTGACAGATACACACTTTGAAGCTTAGGAGAGGAAGCAGCTTGCCCAGGATGCAAAACCAGGCCTTTTCTTTTATATACTACTGTGTTACCTGATAGAGAATGAGGCAGAGAGTGGTTTTCAGGTCTGGTTTGAACTTTATTCTCAAAGAGGGCCATGAAATCAGGAAGATGTCATGACTTGCAAGTGAATTGCATTTAGGTGAGGGAGGTCTGTGCAAAGTCATGAGCTTCACTCTCCCCTCTGGAGCCACCTGGGGCCAGTGACCAGATACAGATCAGGATGACTGGAGATGGTCCAGATGCAGTGGGAATTCTTGGCCTGTTTTGAGCTATGAGATATTTTCATATTAAAAAGGTTGTAAGCTCCTTGAGAGCAGGGATTATTCCATCTTTTTATTGTATCTCCAGTGACTGGAAAAGTAATATATGTGCTAAGCACTGTACATTGATTGATTGACTGATACTCCACTCATCTTCCCAGGATCTTGGCCATCCATCCCTTTCCCTTTCTCCTATTTTCCCTACATTCATTTCTCACTGAAATGAGAAGTCCAGGACCACAGAAACATATTGCATTAAGCAAAGTGATTGGTCTGTGGGGATCATCTGTTGGTAAAAGCAACCTGTGCTATGGACCCATTTCTCCATTTAACCCCAAAACTGTCTCAGTGGATGAAGAACTGAACCCGGAGTCTGGAAGATCTGAGTTCAAATCCAGCCTCACTTATTAACTGTGTGACCCTGGGCAAGCACGTAACCTCCATTTGCCTTACTCTACTGGAGAAAGAAATGACAAACCATACCAGTACCCTTGCCATGAAAACTCTATGTACAGTATTGGCATGATATGATCCATGGGGTCAAGAAGAATAGGACACATTAAAGGACTGAACAACTTATCCTCCTGCTCACAGCAGTAATAAAGCACGTTGTTATGTCCTATATCTAAAGTCAGAAGACATCATCAATATTTTTTTAAATAAATGGATCTATAGGCTTTCAACCACATACTCTTTTAAATTTCTATCTCATACACATTTTTTAAAAATATGGTCTGTAGGCCAAACTGGAAAAAAAAAAGTTTGATTCAAGTGAACCTGGAGGGGTCCTGAAGGCAGAGAAGGTGTAGTGCAAACGGATTGGCAAAAAACAGAGGCAGTGTTGGGGGAGGGGGAATCACCCATTACAATCTGGAACCTCCAGAGAATCTTGAAATTTATTGTCTAATTACAGCCACTTGGCAATCAGAGATTCTCAGAGTTGGAAACGAACTCAAGTGCCATCTAGTCCTTCCTTTGCCTGAACAAAATTCCTTCTCCAATATCCTCAACAAGTGATTATCTCTTTTCTGCCTGAAGACCTCAGCAGAGAAGGAATGTACTACCTACTGAGCTATCTCATTCCAGTTTTGGACAGCTCCCATGTGCTTTCTCCAGAGTAGATCACAAAATCCTCTAGGTCCAAGACTGCTCCATTTTTATTTTTGTATCCTCAGAGCTCATCTTCTTCATTTTCCCTCCATGCTCTGGTAGAAGTAATTAGGTAGCACAGCAGATGGAGCACCGGGTCTGAAATCAGGAAAACGAGTTCAAATCTGGCATCAGATGCTTACCAGTTGTGTGACCCTTAACAAGTCATTGAACATCTGTCTGCCTCAGTTGCCTCAACTGTAAAATGGGAATAATAATAGTATCTACCTCACAGGATTTTTATGAGAATAGAGATGATATTTGTAAAGCACTTAGCTCAATGTCTGGCATTATCTATCTATCTATCTATCTATCTATCTATCTATCTATCATCTATCTTTCTATCTATCTATATATCTATCTGTCTCTATGGTTCTATCATGTATCTATTTGTCATCTATCTATCTATCTGTATGTATGTATGTGTATATATGTATGTGCATATATACACATACATACCTATTTTGTGTGTGTGCTTGTATGTGTGTGCTGTATAAATGCTTCTCCCTTCTCCCCGGCCTATCAATTCTCTTCATTCTAGCGCAGTATCTAATACAAAGTAGGTACTTTTAAAATGCTGACGAATTGATTTGGAAGGTTGTTTTTTTTCCTTATATTGGGCTTAAATCTCACACTCTGCATCTTGTTCTGCCCCTCAGAGGCCAAGTAGATTTAGTATGGTGCCTCTGTGACATGATATTGTTTCAGATGATCAGAGACAACTAAAATTTTTCTTCCTCAGGCTAAATATCCCCAACCCCTTTCATTGGTCTTTGGATGGCACGATCTCCAATGCCTTCACCATCCTGGTTTTCCTCTTCTTAATGTTCTCCAACCTACCATTGTGCTTGCTGAAGGGGAGTACCCCAAACTGAATATAATATTCTGGAAGTGGTCTGACTAGGGCAAAATGCATTGAAAGCATCACCTCTTTCTTCTGGACCCTATAGTTACTTACTGGCCTTAACAAAAATCATCCTGACAGTAACAGCAAATTCTTAACTGGACCTTGAAAAAATTCTGCTTATAAAAGCACCTTGCAATGTGTTTTGTATTAGAGTAAAATGTACATTTTATGCTCCTTAAGAGCAGCAATTGTTTTACTTTTTAATCTTTGTTTTCTTTGCACCTATCATAGTGCCACACATGTTTAATAAGTGGTTGTGTAATTGCATTGAATGAAATGGAAATGAATTGGATTAAACTGAATTGACCTAATATCTCTCTTAATGTAGTCCAGAGCAGGGCTTGTCGAGCTTTTCCCACTCAGACCACAGTGTTAGTTGGTGTTGCATTGCATGTTCGGAAGCAATACTGCAGTAAAGCTGTGCAATGCAAAATGCACAAACACTGCCAGAAACACCTCAGATTAATTGCGCATTTGATTTTTAATTAACTTTTGGTCATTGCACCTTCAGAAACCTTTTACTGTTGCCAGATTTTTCATGGTCCCACATGAGGTCATGACCCATAATTTAAGAACCAGTTCAAACATCATTAGTTGTTTTGATTCTCACAAAGCATTATTGATTCAACTTAAGCTTGTGACCCACTAAAACCACCAGATCTTTTTCCCATGAACAATTGTCCCTCTTCTGTCCTGCCCTTTGCTTTTCCTTTTTTGAATCCAGCTATTGCATATGAAATTTATCCCTTTTAAATTTTCCAGTATACAATTCAGCCTCTTGTTTTTAGATCCTGTGTATAATCACTGATAACTCTCCATTCCAGCTTTATGTGATTTATCAATGGCATTGATAGAAATTTGGAAAAGTGCAAGGCCAAATATAGGCATACCTCATTTTATTGATCTTTGTTTAATTGTACTTCACAGATGGTGCATTTTTTTTAAAGCAATTGGGGTTAAGTAACTTGCTCAAGGTTACACAGCCAGTTATTTCTGTGTGTGGTGGTAAGTATCTAAGCCCGAATTCGATTACAGATTATCCCTATTCTGGGACCGGTGCTCTTACTCACTGAGCCACCTGGCCACCCCTGGTGCATTTCTTTTTTTAACAAAGTAAAGGTTTGTGACAATTCTGCATCGAGCAAGTCTTTTGGTGCCATTTATACAATACCAAGTGCTCATATGGTATCTCTTTCACATTTCTATAATTCTCCCAATATTTCATTATAGCTGTTATGGTGATTTTTGATCAGTGATCTTTGATGTTACTGATGTAATTGTTTTGAGGCACCAAGCACTGTATCCACATAAGATAGCCAACTTAATCAATAGACGTTCTGTTCTGACTGCTCCACCAACTAGCCATTCCCCCATCTCTCTGCCTCTCCTCAAGCCTCTCCATTCCCTGAAACACAACAATATAAAAGAATATTTCATAAGCTTAGTTGATAAAGCAGTGGCAGGGCTAGAGAGGATTGACTCTAAGTTTCAAAGAAGTTCTATGGTGGGTTAAATGCTGTCAGATAGCATCACATGCTACAGAGAAATATTTCGTGAAAGGAAGAGTCAATTGATATAGAAAATTTCATTTCTGTCTTATTTTAAGACATTGCCACTGTCACACCAACCTTCATCAACCACCACCCTGATCAGTCAGCAACCATCAACATCGAGGCAATACCCTCCACTGGCAAAAAGATTTTGACGTGTTGAAGGCTCAGATGATGGTTAGCTTTTTTTAGTAATAAAGTATAAGATATGTACATTTTTTTAGACATAATACCATTGTATATGTAATAGATTACAGTATAGTATAAACACAACTTTTATATACACTGAAAAACAAAAAAAAATTCATGTGACTTGCTTTATTGCAATATTCACTTTATTGTGGTGGTCTGGAACTGAACCTGCAATATTTCTGAGATATGTCTGTACAGATTTCTGGGGCACTCTGCTCCTTCCAAATTGCCACTGACCTGTTAATTTGTACTCTTTCCATCTGGACATCCAACCACTTTCACATCCAACTGTATTATCATCTAGCCTCCATTGCTTCATTTCTTCCAAAACAATTGGATGATAGAATTGTTGAATGCTTTCCTAAACCCCAAGTATCCTATGTCTATGGCATTCCCTTGCCCTACCAGTCTAACAAATCTTCCTTAAAAGGAAATAGAGTTAGTCTGGCATTAATTATTCTTGATGAAACCATGTTTACTTTTAGTGGCCACCACTTCCCTTTTTTGAAAGCTCATAAACAATGCTTTTAAAAATACACTCTAGGATTTGCCTGGAATAGAAGTCAAGCTTTCTGGATTAAGATTTGAAAACTATGCCCTTATCCTGTCTTTTTTTTTTCAAAATTGGAACAACCTTTGTTGATGTCTAGTCCTGTGGCATGGTTGCCACTCTCCATAATTTTCCGGCAGTTCAATCCTATTTCCAACTCTTTCAGCACCCTGAGATCTAAGTCCATCTTGTCCTGATGCTATCAACTCATTTACAATAGCTAATTACTCTTTTACCATCTCTTTACGTATCTTTTCAGTCAATGTTCTTTGCTTCTATCCTTCCTGGATTAAAAGATCATTTTCTTTGGTAGAGGAAACTGAAATAAAAGAAGAATCAGGTAGCTCAACCTAATCATCTTTGTTCTTTATCATTATCCCACCAACCTCAATATGCAGTCTAGCATCCTGCCTCTACCTTCTATACTTTCTTCTGTAGTCATACCTGATTACATGCCCCTATTTCTATCTTCTATATGAATTTTTTTTAATGCATCAATGAGTTTCATATTCATCCTTATTGGTTTTCTTAGACAATTCTTCCTTTTTCTTTCTTATAAGAACTGTTTGGGTTTAGGGATTAAGAAATTCATTACAGGGGTGGCAAGGTGGTGCAGTGAATAGAGCACCAGCCCTGGAGGACCTGAGTTCAAATCCAGCCTCAGACACTTAACACTTATTAGCCATGTGACCTTGGGCAAGTCATTTAACCCCAATTGCCCTGCCTTCCCCCCTCCAAAAAGAAAAAAATAATAATTTCATTATTTAAGTTACCAAGCTCTTATGTAAAATTTTTCTTTCCAGGAGCCTATCAATTCTTTCTCTAAATTACAGGAAATTTGTTCTCAAATCTAGGTCGCATATCAATCTGTGCTTGACCTCTTTCCCTTCTACATGGGTTACTCACTTCATCAATCAATCATTCAACCTGCCAGACAAGAATCTGACAATTTTTATACCAACACAGAGTTCTTCATTGTCTATCACAATCAGATCTAGAATAGAAGTTGTTTTCATCATTTGTTCAGCCTTTGGATAAATTGTGATTAAGACAAGTCAAGTATGTATCATTTAATCTACTTCTGCTCAAAAGAGGTTTCCAGTAGTTGTCTATATAGCTGATACTCCCCCCCCATTAGTACTATACATCTCTGCCAGATTGAAGACCTATTTTCTGAATGTCTCATTTATTTACTACTTATTGAAGCTACAATACAGCCCCATTTGTTCTATTTTTCCTTCCCTTGATTTTTATGCCCTCTCCACCATGCTTTTCTTTTCTAGTGTATAGATTTCCTTACATAAGTATATCTTCTTAATATACATTGTTCCTTTACTATTTGTTTTTGTGTCCATTCTGTTCCATGTGAATTGTTTCATCTCTAAGATGCAGGAGTTTTACTAGATAAACCTTAAATCTAAGACTCCATGGTCCCAGTAACACATAGCCTTCCATAGCCATAGTTTGCCTACCCAGTCTCAGGCAAATTCACATGCAAGACCAAATGGGGCTCCATTCTTTAGCATTTCTCATTCATCTTATTTAATACTCAAGCTTTGTACATTCTGTATTGCTATCTGGGGGTGTGGATTTTATTGTTTTCTCATTTTGAATATTGTCTCATAAGAATCATTTGCCTTCTCTACTGATAGTCTTCTTCTGATATTGGAATTGATTCTTTCTTTTTAAAAGCAGTGTGGCTAAGGGTACTGGAAATAGAGTCAGAAAAACTTGGGTTTAAATTTTGCTTCAGATACTTACTAGCTGTCTGATCCTGGGCAAATGACTTCAGCTCTCTGTGCCTTACTTTCCTTATCTTCAAAATAAGAATGCTGGACTCAATAAATCCAAAGGTCCCTTCTGCCTATGAGTCAATGATCTAACAATCCTATAATATTTGGCTTGGCAAATAGATGTGGCCAGTTTTCTCCCCTTACCACCTCCTCCTTCAATTTAAAATTATCTTGATCAGATGATTCTCCAGTCTTCAGATGAACATATTCTCATTTGAGCTTTTTAAAATATACTTCATTCCTATGGGAGAAAACCTAATCTTCCTCTATCTTATAAAATCAAAATACAATTTTCAGACATTTTTTCCTTAATAGATTATTTACTTCCTACATCTTCAGAGCTTATACATTTAATTAGACATCTGTGCAAATGCTTTCTGTGCCTCTAAAGTTTTTGTTTTCTTACCCAGGTTTCATAATACCTAGCAATATTTCCTAGGTTCTTTATGGCAGAAACATCCATGAGCCACTACATATGAATAATGATGGTGTCCCTTTCCAGAGGCATATCCTAAGGAGAAAGCCTACCATATCTCTCTAGTGTTCACATAATTCCAACATACCACCAGCTGTCTCAGTAGCCCTTAATAGGAAATGACAATCCTCAACTTCTAGTCTCTGTTTCTTTTGACCAGTATTGGGTGATGGCTATCATAGTGGTACTTGAGGATTCACTTGATCCTTTCTTGGACCCCAACAAGCTCTTTCCTCCTCAGATAATCTAACTGCACATGTTCTTTCCTAAGCCTACATTACAGATCTCCTTTAATACTCAAAAAATGTTATTTGTGTCCCTGTCACTGAAAAAAAAAACACTTCTGATAGGAAATTTAAACACAATTCACTCCTGAATAAGTATGGAGATAAATATGACAAACAGACCCTAAAGGTGGAGATAGATGCTGCCAACATTGCTGTAAAGGACAATCCTAATTAGCCACCTTCCCCCCTTGAGAAATTTTTTTCTTTATGTATATTGTTCACCGAATCTATCCAACAATTTCTAAAACTAAATAATTTGAGGGGAAAAGCAGCTAGTCATCAAAATACACTTGAATATTAGAGAAATCTCTTGGAAAAGTCCCAGCCCTACAGAATGGACAGTCAGATCACAAAAAACTGGGTCGCCTCCAGCAGACCAGAACTCAACCGGCAATAGACCAGGTGGGTGGTTTTCTTCTGCCAGTTAAATTTCTCAACTATATACATTCCAGGCCATTAAATCAGTGAGCAGATGCCTGGTCATGGAAGCCAGAGCATTTCCCCACCTCCCAAGCAATATCAGGTCCAGAGGATTGTGTAGCTGTGCAATTCTACCTAGATCTCACTAAGCTGATCTAGCAGTCAACACTAGTATCATTTGCAATGGCCTCCCAGATCCACATGATGCTGCATAGAGAAAGAAGGAATGCATCTGACACCAGTAGAGAATTGCCCGCTTAGGAGTCAAAGCTTCTGAGTTTGAATCCTGCTTCTGACACTTACTAGCTGTAGGATCCTGGACAAGTCACCCTTTCAGCCTGTTTCCTCATCTAGAAGACTGGGGTTAATAAGAACATCTTCCTTACAGGGATGTTGTGAGGAAAAAATGAGAAAACATATATAAAGTATTTGGCAACCCTTAAAGAGTTATATAAATGCTAGATATGTTTTTGTTTATTGTCGCTATCATTATCATTAATTATGTCTTGAGAGATTATTTTGGTGAAGAATCAGGGGTCCTTAATCTTTGTGTGCCATGGATCTCTTTGATATTCTGGCAAAGTACACTATTTCATCTCAGAATGATGGTTTCAAATTCATAAAATTTGTAGGATTACCAAGGAACCCAATTATAATGAAACATAACAATCCAAATATTTTCAAAAAGCAGTTCAATGACCTTAAAGAACCCCTAGCATAGATCCTTTTACTTGGACTTCTGGCTAATTATCTCTGCCTGTTCCACAATAACAAAGAAGCTGCCAGTGCCTGTGGCCTCTACCGATAGGTGGATGGAGGATCTAACTCCTTGGGATGTACAGAGACCAAGAGGGCAATGCACATGCTCGTTTGAAGGTTTCTGGGTATCTCTATAGGGCATCTCCTACCATATCTTCATCTCTTCCTGGTAGATGGAGCCTGGTGTAGTCCTACAATCATGGTGAAAAGAAGGAAGGGGGGAAGAAAGGAAAGAAAAGGAATGGAATGGAAAGGGAATAAAAGAAAGGGAAAGAAAGTGTGTGGCACAAAGAATAGAGTAAGAGCCCACCTCTGACCTTGCTCCTCCGCTGGTATGAAAAAGTGCTGCAAACACTTCAAGAAGGATCTAGCAGGATATAATGAGCCTGTCAGTAATGGGGGTCACAGAGACATTCTCTTGAAGTCTTCAGTCACAGCAAGAGCCTCCCATCCAGCTTATCCACACGATCATGGCTTTTAGTCACCCAGAAACCAAATCAAAGGCAAAGATACCCCTCTGATCGTTCAGATGATTCAAAAGGTTGTTCCAACGGTGACCAAGGATAAATGTTGTCCCTTGTGGAGGCCTGATATGTAATACAAAGATTATGCCATGACAGTCTGGGGTTTTAGTATTTAGGGCTCCACGCTGCTCCTGGGAACTCTACCAGTCACTTGCCAGGCATGATTGACAGCCAACATATCAACCCTAAAGAGAATATGTTCGAAAACAAACAAACAAGATTCGAAGAAACCACTGGAGTGATACATACCCTAACTCTTCAGCATCACTAGGTGTGAGTAATGATGAATTTTATTGCTGAATTGCCACTTTTGAAAATGATGTGCTGTGTATCAGTAGCATTAGACATCCATGTGAAAATGGTGTACTTATTCCCTGCATTGGCTCCCCCATGTCACCTGAGATAATTCCCTGATTATTGCAATAGCCTGCTGGTGGAGCTGCCTCCCTCTAGGCTATCCTGAGTCCAATTTATTCTCCAAAGTGATGTTCCTAAAACACGGGATCAATCCTGTTGCTGTCCCCTTCACCTCCCACTACTCAATAAACTCCAGTGGCTTCCTATTGCCTCTAGGTGCAAATACAAAATGCTCTGTTTGGCATTCAAATACCTTCATAACCTAGCCCCTTTCTACCTTTCCAGTCTCCTTACACCTTATCCCTTACCAAGTACTCTTCAGTCCAGTGATGACCTTCTGGCTGTTCCACAAACAAGATTCTCTGTCTCTGTCTCTGGTCATTTTCTCCAGCTGTGTCCTCCATGCCTGGAATTGTCTCCCTACTCCCCTCTGACTATTGACCTGCCTGGTTTCCTTTAAGTATCAACTAAATGTTTTACAAGAAGACTTCCCTAGCTCCTCTTAATTTCAGTGCCTTCCCTCTGTTATTTTTCTTATTTATCTGTTATCTAGCTTGATTTGTATATATTTGTTTGGAAGATGTCTCCCCCATTAGACTGTAAGTTTCTTGAAGACGGGGACAGTCTTTGCCTGTGGTATTTTAAAAAGGTTGAGGGGACATAATTTCTGGATAATTTAATCATTTTATTAATAATGCCAGCATTTTAATAAAAGGATGGTTATTTGGTCATCTCTCTCTTGGACCAAAGACCATCATGGTGTCAGGCTTAGGATCTCTATGCCCTTTTGGAAGAGGAGTGTTCAAAAGGATAGCAATCAACTCTGGTTAACAATTAATGAGAGGTGAACTTTACAAAGGGAAGTGGATTTATTCCAATAAGGGACTGAGAATGAGATCGTGTCACTCTTGGACAGAGAGACTATCTCTATACCAGACCACTGCCAGACTGGCAATCTAGACAAAGTGTCTGTCTCTACCCAAGCTTGATTAAATGCATTTAGACTAGAGATTCCTTGTAAGGTTGGGTGGGGCAGGATAGAGAAGAAAGTTAGCTCAACCTTCAGAGACTGAGATCTTGAAATGAATATAGAGAGAAGGGAGAACTCTGAATCTCCCCAAATTATTAGCTATCAATAATCATTTCTCTCATGCCTCTTTTTTGCATTCCCAGCATTTAAGTTCATTTTGTGGTAAATTTATTGAAAAACATGGGAAAAAGTTGAGTAGAACTGACAGGCATGGAGCGGCCACAATCTGCATCACTGGAGGGATCAACCACATAGCTAAGGAACCATTGCATATTCTAATAGAATGTAAGTTTCTTGAAGGCAGAGACTGGTGGGTGGGGTTTTTTTTCATTTTTATATGAATACCCTCAGTGTCTAACACACAGTATTCTCTTGATAAACATTTATTGAATTTGTTGTTGAATTTCCTGTTACAACACTCCCATTGTCCACTTGTAATTCCCCATTTGAATCTTTGCAGTGCTGTATGAAGACTATCCTATATGGATAAAGTGCACACTGCATGTGTTGGGGGAGAGGTTAATGTTTATAGTTGAGCCCCATTCCTTCCCCTGAAACCCAACTTCACTTTCCTAGCAGTATCCACAATTCCTTTCCACTATATTTTTTCAAATCTCTTTCTCCCTTTTTCTTCAGTACAGCCTATTTCCAGAAAATAATCCATAGAATATTACCACATTCCCTATGAGACAAAGCTTGGGGGTAAAAACAGAACAGTCATCACAGCTTTCCCTGAGCCACTAGAATCATGTTAACACTTTGCCACTTTGGACCTTAGATGTTTCTCACTCACTCCTACCTCACTCACTCTACTTGGTCAGTCTGTTTATTCCCTTGGTACCATAACACCTTGGGATAGGTGAAAGTCTCCACTCTACCAAGGCAAGAGGGCTGGGGAGACAGCCCCCTCCCCCCCCAAAAAAGAATACTGCTTATTGTATCATGAATTCCATGGAATTTAATAAAGGCATCAGTAGTATGGAGAACTCTCTAGGCAATAAAGGTTTCGGTGAATTAAGAGAACTGAGTCAAACACTGGATAAGGGACATTAAAACTTGCAGGTCAAGCAGTCTATGAGAGATCCACTCCTTGTCTGTCATTCATTGCCAAACTCTAATAGACTGAGATGTAGACATTGATGCTCACTAGTTCTTCTCTTGTATTTACTATGAATTTCCAGTCTTGGTACCATTTTCATCTCTGGCACCACCATCCATCCATGCCTAGATCTTTCTAAACCATTGGTCTTTTTTGCCTGATTCTTAGTATCGGCACGTTGTACTTTATTCCCAACTTCTATCCACATAGAAACGCTGAGTACTACTTCCATATATAGTATGAGCAGGAAGGTTCTAATTAGTACCACATACAACCCTGCCCAGCCAGAGTCTAATGCTCACCAACCTTATTCTGGGCCCCACTTATATAGAAATGTAGCCTCTTTGATGCTTTTAAATATTCTCCTTCTAAACGATTTTCTTTCATCAAGAAGAAATCATGTACATGGAGGGTATATGTATGTGTGTGTTGCTCACATAAGTTATTTGTATACCCATATGGGTTTGTCTAAATGTGAATTATGGGAAGAAATTGAATAGACATCTCTGGACTCTTGCCCATCCTTCTCCAACTTTGATTTGATTCCTGCCGTAAGAGAAGAAACGATGAGACTGGCTACCCAGCTTTCCTCAGAGAGAAGGTGTACTGGACTAGAATTTTACCTATCTGCCTGTAATGGTAAGGGAATTTGAAGATCTCTTCCCCTTAATAGGCCTATGTGATCACATGGAGCCCATGGTGGGGAGAGCTTGCTGAACAGATGGAGCAAGAAGTGAGAGTGAGACAGAGCTGGGAGAGAGAGGGAGCAAGCAGGCAGAGCAGAGCTGTTAGCCTGAGTGAGAGAACAGAGGGAAGGCTTGGGGATGTTTGTGTTTCCTGCATTGGTGACATGTGTGGATTTTGTCTTAAGAAAAAGGACCCTTGGCGTGTTCCTCCCTGAGTTAGCAATATGTATAGATTTCTTTGTTACTAAGATGGATTTGGTTTACTGGTATTTGAATAAAAATCTTGGTCTCATCTTCAAGGAAGAGAGTCTGTTATATCTTGTGATTCAAACCTGGGAATATGCCTGCATATTCATAGCAGCTGCTGTGGGTGTGAATTTTCAAAATACTGCCCTTCTAGGCTATCTGCATTGCTAGCCTAGGGGAATAATTGGGGGTTTTCATTTGTTTGTTTAATGTTCAAGTCACTTTCCTGGTCCTTATGGCTTATAAAGGAAAGGGTGTCCCAAATTTATATCCAAGTTTATATCCCTTGCCTCCAATACTATTACACAAGAGACATTCACAAAAAGTGAACTGCAAGTGAATCTCTTTATCCAAGTAGATAACAAACAGAAACCAGAGAAGTTATGAAGATTAGCATATACCAGAAAATATTTAGGAAGAATAAGCTATCCTATTAGGAGTGAGATATCTCAGCTTAAGCAAAACAGAGTCCATCATCTCACCCAAGAGGAAATTCCCTAAAGTCTCTAGAAACACAAAGCAAGAAATCAGGGAGACATTTTCTCTCGCTCCGTGTGTCTAGAAGCATGTATGTTTTCTCTTAAAATGGGAAAGGAAAAAAAATGTCTCTTCTCTCCAAAGCTCTGATGCCAACTCCACCCTTCTTATAAACATGAACTCAGAGTCATTATTCTCTCTTCAATGAAGAAAATCTTATGCAAATGCTCTAGGCTTGAAGCCAAGGTTACAATCATGTAGACTTGTACCAATAATTCTGGTCAGAATGAATCTTTGCAAATAGCTTAACTTTCACATTTTGAATGGTCAAGTTTTCCTAAAATCACTAGGAACTAAATTTTATGACCTTTAACTTAGCATACACCTGACTCATTTTCGCTAATCATGGCACAGAATCAGATAGCTCTGAGGAAAGGAACTCAAAATGGAACAATTGGCAAAGTCATTTTCAATACATTGACCTTTATTTTTTATGAAAGATGTCTGTATGTAAGGATGAACAATAACATGGGAACATAGTGTTTTATTCATCTCTTTGGAGCTTCTGAACATAGCTCTTAAAATATGCAATTTTCCCACGCAAAATGCAAATGACTACTAGGGCCATTTTGCTATTGCTCAATGGTATGAATTAAGTCAACACTTAACACTGCTTTAATTCTCCTATCTGATTGCCATTATAATTAAGAAGAAAAGCCTTCCAATCTTCTGAGGCAGCAAGTCTTCAAGTGGATTACCATGTGAAAAGTGTTTTCAAAGACCAATTAAGTCTGTATTATCTTTGTATTTCACTATAAAGACCAGTTTTAATAATAGCATTACCAAAGCCTGGCCGGAAAGCTGCCTTTTGGGATCTCAAGAGATCCCTTAATATATATTATAAAAGAAAAAGCTTCTGCCCAGACGTGTCCTTAAAATATTTCACCTCCTGAAGGCCTCCAGTTAAATCATTTAAGTGTGGGACAATAATGATTACAGTGTTTTCTCTGTGGCATCTGGAGCTTTGGGGTTTTTTCCCCCCTCATTTGAATGTCTTCTACAGCTACTAACTTTTCATTATTTTGTGCCATAACCACAAGCTGAAATATTTCCAGAGTGGCACCTAATTGGAGTTGGTTTTTAACAGCAATTGACTTTGAAAATAGATGCATGTAAAGGAAGCATATTTAACTGAGGAAGGAGAGAAATGAACAGCATTCTGTTTCTAAATTTGACAGGCAAAGTGAAAGGAGGTTCTTTCTGCAAATTTATGCTTTATGTGTCCTTTCTTTGCTGGCTCAATAAGTTAAAAGAAGCAAATAAGAAAAACCGTCTTTAAATCTGTTATCTATGATGTATTTTTTTTTCTCATAGGTATATAGGTTTGTTTTTTTTAATAGGTATTCTTAATGGAATAAAACTGATAAAGCTGGCCAAAAAGAAGAAAAAGGACTGGTTTAAAGAAAAATACAGAATATAGAAAACAGGCAAAACATTCATATTCTTAACACTTTGAAGTAAATTTATAAGGACCTTAAGGGGAAAAAAAGTATCCTCTAAAAAGCTGTATATTAAGAATTTTTGATGACTTCTTTCTAAAAGAATAGAATTTCTGCTAATTTTATTAGCAGAAAAATAAAGGCCTCATGATCAGGATCCCATGCTAGGTGCAAATTTTGGTCAAGTACAAGAGTAAGATAAGGCTGGATAGTCTTCTCCCTCTGACTGCCTTCTCATTTCATTCTTCATTTACTTATAATCCCCCACCCCCACCCCACCACACACACAGTATCCCCACAAGCTCCACAGCTCCAAGAGAATACAGTTTGATTTGTACCAGGGGATTCTGTCTTAAGTGAAGGATAAAGCAGTGTTTACTTCTAGTTAATGAACCAACTTTTGTGCATTTAGGGGGCAGGGGTAGGAAGGTGCAGGATTTGGAGAAATACTGTGCTCTTTCCATTATGCCCACCAATAGAGTTGCTACACTGAAAGCATCCTTAATCTTGGTCATCACCCCATGTCAATGGGTTGCATTCTGAAGTGGTAATTGATACACATCTTCTATAGACTCTTACAGGAAGTTCCCAGTCTTTACACCTGAAAAGAAATAAGTTAACAATGTCATAGTTTGTCCTGTTTCATGGAGGACTAATGAAAGAGCTACTTGGCTTAGAAGGAATGTAGAAATTCTTGTTCTTCCACTCCCAGGGTCATTGTAATCAGCCAAGAGAGAAAAACCATATGTGTTTAACTTCAGTCTTTTCTTTGTTCTTTTTTCTAAAGTATCGTTATTTCAAAACGTCCTATATCTCTGTTCAGTATTTTTGTTTTGTTTTGTTTATTTGTTGCAACCAAGGCTTAAGTTTGAGGGGAACAAAGCATTTTGTTCTTTTCTAGGGGAATTTCTTTCCTCCCATTCATAGGATCATTGGTTGCAAGCTGAAAGAGATGTCAAAGGTCATTCATTTGCTTCACCCTCTCTTACTTTTCATAGGAGAATACTTAGACTGAGTGTTGAAACTTACCCAAGGTCTCACATGTAGCAAGTAGCAAAACCAGTATTTGAACTAGGTCCTCCAAATCTAAGATTGATGCTTTTATATTCTTCACAGGTCAACCTCTTCCTTTTTTCTCCTCTGTACCTTTTATGAGGTGAAAGCATGGAAGAAAGTACATGGTCTAGTTTCTGTTTTAGGTTGTTTTTTTTTTTCCATTTCAAGTCTTAGCTTTATTTTTTCTTGTAAATAAGAACAAATTACATAGTTCTAGCACTTTGTAGCAAAAGAAAACAAAGAAGTGTTAAAATAGTATACCTCATAATGAAACCACTTGGCATGACTATGAAACCACTTGTGATACAAGGTGATATACTCATCAGGTGAAGAGAGCCCCTTATGAAGGTCCTATAAAGGAACAAAGAGTTAGAACTGTATAAAGAACAGTCAGGTTCTTTAGTCCCACTTCCATCTCCCCACCAAAGAAATAGGAAGAATTTCAGTATATCTCACAATCTATAAGAACCTTTTGCACTAATAATCCCCCATGTTCTCTCTACTCACTTTCATCATGGCATAAGGTCCTTTCTTTCTTCAAGTGCTGTCTTCTACACAAAGCCCTTCTGATCCCCCTAAAATGCAAGTGGCTTCTTTCCCTAATGACCCTGTATTTAACTACCTTATCTTCATTTGGTATGTATTTTATATATATACTGTACAACACAGGTCATCTTCCCTATAGAATGCAATTTATATATCATCTCATCCACAAAATGTAGCTTTTGGGGAGATTGCTTTGTTCTTTGTATTGGCCAGAATTTAGCACAGTTCCTGGCACATCGGGAGTGGTTAATAAATGCTTGCTTATTGACAGATTGGGAGATTGCTTCATAGAACATCTCTGCCTGTCTGTAGCCTGAGTAATATCTTCTCCTTTTGCTGAAACTACCCAATATGGTTTCCTGGGCATAGATTCCCCCAATCTACCTGGTCTATGGAATACTTTGGATGTATTTCTAGGGAACCTAACTCAAACAGCTAGTAATAATGTCTCCTAAAGAGGGAGAGGGAGAAAACAGAAACAGGAATTACAAAGCTATATGGCTCTCCACAGATGATGACTTAATATTTTTTTGGTGCAGGCTGTAATGTGGAAGGGGAAATGGAATTATCCCTACTCCAAACCAGCTTTGAACCACATAATTCTATTTAGAATGTAGAAAGCTTCTGCAGTCTAACCATCTTAAGCTTAGCACTTTAAGAAGGTGGGCTCCTTCAACCAAAATTCTTCCCACCCTCTCTTCTTGTCCTGCGGTTTCACACTTAGGTAATGTTCTCTTCCTGAATGAGAAAGACACCCGAGATTTTTGTTGAAATAAACATAGAGGTTCAGTTTTCTCATTTTTATAAAATGGAGGTATTAAGGTTTGTACTACCTATACTCATCAGGAAGCATAGTGAATCATCCTGAAAGTCAAGTTCAACTCCCTCTGACACAACCTGGTTGTGTGACCTTGGGCAAATCACTCAACTTCACTGCTCTAGGGTATAAAACTCTGGGATTTTAAATACTCTAAGGTGTTAAACATGAAGCCCTTCAACCAGATTGAAATGAACTTGGGAAATGTTGAACAAAACAAATAAAAAGTACAGTACAACATAGATAATGTTAATTTGTGGTTTTCTAAGTCAATATGAGGCCCCTTTTGTAAATTAAATTATATGTTGCCATTTAGTTACACCTTAATTTCATAATTGCTGTCAATGAAGGCTTTTCCTTCCCCTTCTCCTTTATTCTCTGCCAACCAGATCCTCTTCAAGTCACAGGTCCTAGAAATAGAATATAGATCTGTCCAATTCATGTCTATCAGTATTTGCCAAGGGCCCTCCTGAGTTCTAAGGCTTGTTGAGGGGCTCTGGGGCAGGAAAAGGTTTTGAAAGAAAAGGAGTGTGAACCCTTCGAGCATTTCAGACAAAAAGAGGAACATGGAGTTAGAAATTAAAAAAGGAGGAGAAAAAATGGCCACAAAACTGGAAGTCTTTTCCTGGTTGCATCTCACTCCTCCCTGGTAACACCTTTGACTTCCCTTGGCTCTTTCTATTTTTAGCACTCTTGGATCTTGAAGAGGCATCACTTTTGGATGTTGGGACTTTGACCCTTCTGAGCGTGACACTGGTCTGTGTGAATTTAGAGAGTTAGCAACATCTGGAACATAAAAGCACTGGCATCTCTGATGAACCTTCTATATTATTTTGTACTTTATTTACTTTTTCCAATTACATGTAGAATCAATTTTTAATATTCTTTTAAATCTTAAATTCCAAATTCTCTCTATATCTCCCTCCCCTTCCCCGTCCCAGAGAAAGCAAGCAATTTCATATAGATTATACATGTATAGTCATGAGAAACATTTCCCTATTAGTCACATGGCAAAAGAAAACACAAACTAGAGAGAGAGAGAGAGA
>NW_027185655.1:51694116-51730218 GCF_028583685.1 Petaurus breviceps papuanus
AAGGAAGGAAAAGAAACAAAGAAAGAAAGAAAAAAGGGAAGAAAGAAGAGAAAGGAGGAAGGAAGAGAAGAAAAAAGGAAGGAAAGAAAGAAAGAAGAAAAGGAAGAAAAGTGTGCTTAAATCTGTATTAAGACTCCATCAGTTCTTTCTTTGGAGGTGGAGAGCATTTTTCATCATAAGCCCCTCAGAATTGTCCTGGATCATTGTGGTGATCAGAATAGCTACATCATTCACAATTGAACATCATCCAACATTGCAGTTAGTATGTACACTAATCTCCTGGTTCTGCTCACTTTACTTTCATCAGTTTATATAAGTCTTCCCAGTTTTTTTCTGAAAGCATCCTGATTGTCATTTCTTATAGCACAATAGTTTTCCATCACAATTATATACAGCTTGTTTAGTCATTCCCCAATTGAGGACTATACCCTCAGTTTCCAATCCTTTGTCACCATAAAAATAGCTGCCATAAATATTTGTGTACATATAAGGCTTTTTCCATCTATCTATATCTCTATATTTGGGGGGGATATGTACCTACTAGATATATTGCTGTGTCAAAGAGTACGCACATGTGCTGCAAGAAATGACGAGCAAAATGATTTCAGAAAAACCTGGAAAGACTTACAAGAACTGAAGCAAAGTGGAGTGAGCAGAAATAGGAGAACGTTGTACAAAATAACCACAATATTGTAAGAGGAAGAACTGTGAATGACTTAGCTAATCTCAGCAATAAAATGATCCAAGACTCTCCCAAAGGACTCGTAATGAAGCATGCTATTTACCACCAGAGAAAGAACTGATACAGTCTGAATACAGACTGAAGCCTGCTATTTTTCACTTTCTTCCTTTAATTTTTTTTTAAATTTGAGTCTTCTTGTACAAAATGACTAATATGGAGATGGTTACATGATTGCACACATATAAACTATATCAGATTGCTTACTGTCTCGGGGAGTGGAAAAGGGAGGGAGGGAGGAATAGAATTTGGAACTCAACACTTTAAAAAAAGTTTAAAAAAATCTCAACATGTAATTGTGGAAAAATAAAACTGTGTGTGTGTGTGTTTGTGTGTGTGTGCCCATGCATCCATGTCCGTGTATGCATACGTAAAGTAGCCCTTTGGGCAGAGTTGAAAATTGCTCTCCAAAATGGTTGGATCAGTTCACAGCTCCTTCAACAGTGTCCCAATTTTTCCACATCTAATGACTTTTTAACACTTCCCAGATTGCACTATCTTCCCATGAGGCAACTCAAGCTGAAATGAGTCAACTTGCATTCTCCTAGGACTATTGGATAGAAGAAACAGCTAAGTGCTAAAATGGATAAAATGGACCTGGAGACAGGAAGGTCTGAGTTCACATCAAGCCTCATGCTCTTCCCAGGTATGTGGCCATGGACAAGTCACTTAACCTCTGTCTGCCCCAGTTTCCTTATCTATAAAATGGGGGTGATATCACATACCCTGTTGGGATCTAAGATAAAGATCTTTCTTATTTGTGAGGATAAAAATGAGATAATATATGGAAAATACTTTGCAAACATTAAAGCATTATTTAAATGCTAGTCACTATTATTATTATTATTATTATTGTTGTTGTTGTTGTTGTTGTAGAAGAAGATAAGGTGAGAAACTGGGTGGTGAGAATATGATTTTGTTTTCTTCTTATTTGCCTGCACATATATTAAATCAATGTCATTTTTTACAATACCATGATATGATTACTTCTGTATTCAGGATAAGGAGAGATTTTGTAGAAAATGGAGGGGATCATGAACACTGGTTTTGAATAAATAGTTAAACCCAGTAGATTCTAGGAATCTGAAAGTGTCTGTGGAATGCAATATATTTATTTGATAAATTTATTATATTTATTAAATGCTTGTTATGCTTCTCATGCTATATTGGACATTATGGAAAGAAAACTATGCTTTGAAATTGATTTTAGCAACACTCATCTTGTAAGCTTTCAGACCATCTCCCTTCTGGGGTGTTCAGTAGGACAAGCAAGAAAGCCTTGTACATGGTAACTCCTTTAAAGACTATGTTTTTAATTTGCAGACCCCTCATCCCTGTGAAAATACAGCACACTCCTACTGTAACAATAGAGTTGCCCATAGAATTTGAGTAAAGATAGTAGTTAGGTCTCTATTTTTAGCTGTGTTTTTACAACTCTGTACATTTCCTTTTTAACTTGGTAATCATCATGATCTTGGCAATAAAAGCTTGTCATCCCCACACATCAAGAGGCAAACACCTACAGTATTTTTCCCTTCTGCCTCCCACATTAGCAAGAAGTACCACACATGTAAATATGAGTCATTTGACTTTGTGCACATGGTTTATAATTGTTGACCTCAGGATATATTGGGCTTGGACCAAGCAATAATCTCTTTAGAAATGTCAGTCAATTGCTGCCCAGTTTCAGCGGTCTATAAAGGCCCTTGCTGAGAATAAAGGAAATATTTTAGGGTGTTTCCAAAAAACATGAGTGAATCATTAAAAGTGTTCTCTGTGTTCTTGCAGTTTTCCAGCGTGGGGCTTGATAAATGAATTGGCTGTAGACAAATTGTACTTCCTTGTGATTGGTGGAAAAACATTTGCGGCAGATCACAGAAGCTAGAAGAGATGTTTTCTGAGGTTTTTATTTTTGCAGAGTTTTATCTAGACACTAGTGAAAATATTTAGATTTAAATCTAGAAGTTGGAGTTAACATAATTTATCTTACATTTCCTTCTAAGTTGAATCAAAGCAGATAGGAAGGGAATAAACTGTGGATACGGTACCAGGCCTGGAGTCAGGAAGAGTTCAAGTCCAGCCTCAGACATACTAGCTGTGTGAACCTGGACAAGTCACTTCACCTTGGTTTGCCTCAGTTTCCACATATGTAAAATAAGCAGGAAAAGAAAATAGCAAATCACTTCATTATCTTTGTCAAGAAAACCCCAAATGGGGTCAACAACAAAATCCTACTATGTACCAAGCACTAGTCTAAACACTTTACAAATATTATGTCATTTGATCCTCACAACAACCCCCAAATATTGGCACTATTATTATCCCCATATTACAATTGAGAAAACTGAGGCAAATATGGATTAAGTGACTTGTCCAGGGTCATACAGCTAGTAAGTATCTGAGGACAGATTTGAACAAGTCTTCTTGAATTCAGGTCTGTGGGCCCATTGGACTGCCTAGCTGCCTCTAGGAGAGTAGAATCAGACTGTAGAGAGTTCACCAAGCGAACCCTTGTCAATCTGATGAGTTCTTGCAATCCCTTTGATGAGATGTGATGAGATTGTGCCCAGGACATCTAGCCTTTGCCAATCTCCCATGATAATTGCTGTGAGTATACACAGGACAAATCCAAAATACAGGATATTTTAATGAACCTGAGTGTTTCATGTGTCACATTTGTTCATTCATATCTTTTAGTTCTTGTCCAGCACAGGTCCTGTTGTGGAGGAAATAAAAGCTGTTTCATGCCTTTCCTGGAGAAATCTAGGTGAAGAGATGGGCAGAGACAGAGGAACAGGTTTTTCAGGATATAAACTCAGGTCCACGGGGTTGATGAACTTCTTGGTGGCACCTCGCTAGGCTACAAGTGACAGAACTTAAAACTGGAAGAAAATATAGAGATCATCTAGTACATTTATTCAGTAAGAAAGCCCAAAGCCCATAGATGAAAAATGCAAAGAAATGAATCAGGGTGAAAAAATGAGCTGATGCCAAGTCCTTCATCACCAGATCCAGAATTTGGTTGCGACATCTTGTACAAATCTCAATCTTCTCCCTCTTCCTTTATTTTCAGATGTGTTTTTTTTTCCTAATTCCATTTCTAAAACTATTTTCTAGCATGCTCCCCATTTTTTTTACAGTTTTATTTTTATTTTCAGTGTTGGTTTTGGACAATAACTAATGCATAGCAGAACTATGGAGAGGTATTGCCTATAAAGTTCTATAAAAGGGATGTTTTTATTTACACAGCACTATTTACCGGCCAACAGAGATCGATGTCAGTTGTAGTGTGTGCTGTCAATTAACAAAATTTCCAGTTTTACTGTCTATTCTTCTAGTCAAACAAAGTTGGCTTATAGTATTTACTATCTCTCTAAGGAAGACAAAATTCTTTAAGAGATGTAAAAGTTTATTTTTTTTAAAAAAAATTGAAGGGCTGATAGTGAAAACATTTCACTCTTTATATTTTTCTTCTTCACTTTTTAATTCAGTGATAGACTTCCAAGATTGGATCTATGCTATGATAACCTTGAAAATAGGACTAACCGAATGTAATTTTACACCTGAATGATGATCTCAGTTTGAAAATCTCCCTACTTACATAATCACTGCATAATGTGTACAGAATTAGAAGATTCCTTTAAAAAAAAATTTACCTCCTCCTACCCTAAATCAGCCTTTCTTTTTTTTTTTTTAAAGCAATTGGGGTTAAGTAACTTGCTCAAGTTTACATAGCCAGTTATTTCTGGGTGTGGTGCTGAGTATCTGCGCCCGGATTGGATCCCCAGGTCATCCCAACACTGGGGCCGGTGCTCTTACTCGCTGAGCCACCTGGCCGCCCCAAGAAGGAACATTTCTGCTGTTGAAAGAGCAGTCTTTAAAAATTTCATAGAAAAGATTGCTAGGATTTTAGGACATAGGGTTTGGAAAGACCTTAGAGATTATTTCAGCCAATACCATTTTAGGAGAAGACACTGAGGCTTTGGGAAACAAAGTAACTGGCAAATTATTTCAGGTAGGCCCAGGAAGCAAGGCCTGGGTTTCCACTCAAGCCTCTAATTTAAAATCTGATGCTCATCCCATGTTCTAAAACGCTACCCGAGGAGTCAACTCAAGCAGAAAGGAGTGTTCTTAAGAAGTGACAACACCAATACAAGTGGTCTGGATGAAAAGAAGAGAAGTTTTAGTTGCACCAGGGACCCATCAAGCCAGCCCCAACCTTAGATTTTTCAAAAGACTGACTGAGGCACACAGACATGAAAAAGGTAAAAGCAAAGACAGAAAAATAGGAATAAATGCAAAATAATAGCACTGTACTAGAAGAATGACAGAAAGCTGGGAAATGACTGAGGTTCAAAATGAATTTTTAAAAGCCAACAAAAAGGCTCTCAAACAAAGAAGGATTTTTTTTTTTTTTTAGCAATCAGGGTTAAGTAACTTCCTCAAGGTTACATGGCCAGTTATTTCTGGGTGTGGTGCTGAGTATCTGAGCCCGGATTTGATCCCCAGGTCATCCCGACACTGGAGCCAGTGCTCTTACTCACTGAGCCACCTGGCCACCCCTAAGCAATTGGGGTTAAGTAACTTGCTCAAGGTTACACGGCCAGGTGTTTCTGGGTGGGTGCTAAGTGTCTGAGCCCGGGATTCGATCCCCAGGTCATCCCAACACTGGAGCCGTTGCTCTTACTTGCTGAGCCACCTGGGGCCCCTAAGAAGAAGGATTTTTAAAGTAATATGGGGATCAAGTAGTTAAAAAAATGACCATAGTTATAGGTGGACCTTATAATAGATTCAAACGGTGGAAAGTCAAAGTGCCCAATGCTTATTTTACCTCTGTTTTCTCTAACTGGGAAAGCACTCTTCAAAATGTAAAGGAATATGTGGACATGGATGTGAAATCAGAAGACCTAAGTATACAAATATAGGCTCAGTCAATTTACTGCCTGACTGTGTGATCTTGGGCAAGTTATTTGATTTCTGCCAACTTCTGTTTCCTCTTCTGTAAAATGAGAGAGTTGAACTTGGTCATATTTTCCCTTCCAGTTCTAAATCTATAAGCCTTGGAGCTTATAAAACTGGTTTATAGGGAATTTAAAGGTCATCTAATCTACCATCCTCATGAAGGAACTGAGGCAAAGAGATTTGATAAAAGTTCCATAGGTACTAAATGGTAGTAAGCAGAGCTGGAATTAAAACTCATCTCCCGACTCCAAGGTCAGCACTCCAATGTCAAGGCTCTTTCCACACCACCATACTTCCTATATCATGCTGGAGTATTGCATTCAGTCTGGAGAACTTCGTTTTAGGAAGGACATTGCCCAGCTAGAACATGTCCAAGAAAATGCTGCCAGGATAGTCAGGAAACTCAAAACCAGGGTATATGAGGGAAAGTAAAAGAGGAATGTTGGGAGGTCATAACAGCTTTCTTCAAGGTTTTAGATCCTCTATCTTATAAAGGGACATCTAGATGGCACAGTTGGATGGAGTGCCAGGCCTGGAGTCAGGAAGACTCATCTTCCTGAGCTCAAATCTGGCCTGAGCCACTTACTAGCTATGTGACCCTGGGCAAGTCACTTAACCCTGTTTGCCTCAGTTTCTTCATCTGTCGAATGAGTGGGAGGAGGAAATGGCACCTCTCCAGTATCTTTGCCAAGAAAAACCCAAATGGGATCACAAAAAGTCATACACGACTGAAACAACTGAAAAACATCTTATAAAGGAAAATCTGATTTTGTTTTCTTTCTTTTTTTTTCTTCCTTTACCTCAGAGGACAGAATCAGACCAATGGTGGAAACAAGAGAGGCAGGTTTCTGTTCCACATGAAGCAACTCTTCGGAAGAATTAATAATAACAATAATAGTTCACATTTATGTAACATTTGCTATATTCCAAGCACTTTGTAATTATTATTTCATTTGATCCTCATCATAACCCTGGAAGGTAGGTGCTATTATTATCCCCATTTTACAGATAAGGAAACTGAGGCAAATAGAGGTTAAATGACTTTCCCAGGGCCATACAGCTAGTAAGTATATGAGGCTGAATTTGAACCCAGGTTTGCCTGACTCTAGACACAGCACTTTATTTCCTGAGCTACTAGCTTCCTTTGTATTAAATTGAATGAAAGCTATTAAAAAATTAAATAGGTTGCTTGAGGAGGTAGCAAGTTTTGCCTCCCTGGAAGTTTTCAGGTAGAGTTGAATGACTACTTGTCTGAGATGCCAAAGAGGAAATGACCACTTGTGTAACCCACCCACAATAGCCTATGAAGCAATTACTGGGCCAGACATTGTGCTAAGGGCTAGGGATCTGAAGGGTAAGACCAGACAGCCCCTCAGGTACCCAGGCACAGGTTGGACTATTTGCCTTCTGCAGTAACTTCCAACTGAGATCTGATAATTTTAGGATCTAAAGAGTATGACTTAATGGAAAGCCCTTAGGGGTCAGTCAGGAAGACCTAATTCCAAGGCCCATCCCATCTCTGATATATACTGATTGTGTGATCCTGTGCAAGGCACTCAAACTCTCAGTACCCCCAAGCAATTCTCTAAGATGATAAGTTGCAAATGAGTTGTATATCTGTTTTCATAGAGCATGTTTCCTTTTCAGTTCACTATACCTAAGAAATCACAAATCTACTCTCCAGTTCCCTCCTGTATGGTAAGGGAATTTGAAGATCTTCCCAGGCCCTTAATAGGACTAGGGAATTTGAAGATTTTCCCTGCCCATTAATGGGCCTCACTTGGAGCCCAACGAGAGTAACTGGCTTAGGGAAGGCTTGTTTTTCAGGAAGACCCACACCTTTTGATACTTTGTAATTAGGCAGTGTGTCAGGAAGGTAGTGATATTCTCTGACCCTGAAGAAGACTATATATACTCCCTGAGATGAGGTTTTGCCTTGGGGCTCACTTACAGGAAGAGTGGTGTGATTTAACCAGATGAGACTCTGGGTAGCCGTTGAGACCCTAGCTTTGAAAACCAAGATGTTGGTGCTTCTCTCTCTGGTGACTAAATGTATGTACATAATGATCAGACAGCTAGAAGCCCTGTCTGTTGGTCTGCTGAATTGTGTTATCTTTTTTGTCTGTATTTTTTATCTGCTTGTAATTTCTGTTTGTACTTTCTGAAGTTAAAGGTGCTGATTTTTTCCCCCCGAACTAAGTGAATGATATCTATGTTTGATTAAAGTAAGATTGTTAAGCCCTTTTGAGTTGCTTTCCTTTAGAAAAGCAAATCAAAGAACCTGTACTGGCAGCCACAGTGGGTTTGCTAGGGTGCTTGCTGACACATCTCCCATCCCCCCAAAAAACTTGATTCTAAAATATCTTTATGGCATCCAAAGACTTATAAAATGCCTCAATTTCATAATACTAATTGCTAATAAATCAATGAGAAATGCGGCATTTTGAATATTGTGATTGATTCAAAAAAAAAAAAGTCCCATTGCTTTTTGTTATAGGCAACACAAAGGTATTTTTGTTGTACGAATGTCTCTAGAGTAAAGTATAGGCACTCAATTTCAATAGTGTTAACCCTGTTGTGTAGAAATCTTCATAGTTGGATTTTGTTGTTTGTTTTTTCAGTACACTTGAGATGTACAACGCTCAATGTTTTCTCCCTGATGTTACTACCAACACCATGATTTCTTTATTTTGAACATTCCTCTTGAGTTCTAGCCAGGCTTGGAATTAGTGGTGACTCATTTTTAAATGTAAAAATTTGCAAAATTGCCCCTGGAATGTAGAACAACTTCAGAACTTGTCGAGAGTCCTACTGATACCACCAAGGACATCTGAATTATGGAGCCATGAAGAGATCACATGTCATGGCAGCTAAAAAAAAAAAAACAAACCTGCTGCTGAACGCAGTGTAGAATGCTAGTGGATGTTTCCTAAAACTTGAGTTCTAACCACAAGGTCATCCCCAAAATAAGAAATGTCAAATTCTGAAGAACAATCTATTTCCTCTAGAGATGTACAATTTGCTCTCAGCATGATCCAGTACTTTTTTCTTTATTCTGAGCTCTATGTCTGGATAGATGGACAGGTTGAAAATTCTTCTTTCTAAATGTGGTAGTGTTTTTTTTTTTCCCTTCTGTAATACCTACCTTTATTCTCAATAGTGCTTTCTTTGATGACAAAAAAAGTTCTAGCACGATTACGGGGAGGGAAAAAAAAGGGAAAGAGTTATATAATAAATGCCTAATGGGCTGAGGCATTTTATGTATACAATCCCAATAGTGTTCTCAAAAACTACTGTGTTTGCTTAATAAAGATCAAACCACAATAGATATGGAATAGTTAGGACTAGGACTCCACAGAATTATTTAGTATATACACGTTTTATTTATGGGTACTTGTCACCCTTATAGAATGTAGGCTCCTTGAAAGCAAGAACTACTTCAATTTGTCTTTGTATCCATAGGGCCTAGAATAGTGTCTGGAACATAGTAGGGATTGGGATAGGGGTAGGGATAGGGATGGGAATAGTAATAGAGATAAGGAGAGGGAATTTGTTTGTTTATAGGGATAGAAATAGGAATGGGGACAGGAATAAGGATGGGGATAGGGATGATGACGGAGATAGGAATAGAATTGGGGATAGGGATAGAGTTTTGGATAAGGAGAGGAATAGAGTTAGGGATAAGGATAATGATAGAGATTGGAATAGGGAAGGGATTATAAATAAGGATCGAGAAGGCATAGGGGTAATGATGGGGATTGGGAAAGGGATAGGGACACATGACTTCATTAAAATGGAGAATTTCCAGGTGAGCAAGCTACCTATGTTTATGGTTACCTTCTCTATAACTTATAGTCTGAGAAAGTTACCTAGGTTTCCAGGCTTTAGGTCTAGTTCTCTCTATACATACTGCCTCTGGTATACAGTGGACACTTAATAAATGCTTGTTGATTTAGTAATCATTCTTTTCCTTTCACCTGCCCTAATTTACAATACCATGATTCATATTCTCATGCATTTTCAATTCTTTGTTGAAACTACTGTTCATTTCCAAAGTCTAAGGTAGCTACCAGCCAGCTAAAGTTTATAACCAGTCTCTTTCCTGACTCTGCCCTACTCTTATTAACCATGTTTTACTATCTCCAACAGGCATTGGCTCCTAAAATTGTCAAGAAAATTGGAGATGTTAAATGTTCAGGAACGAAATGCACTTTGATATTTGAAAAACACTTTACATATATTTTCTTGTCCAGAAAACAAGCCAGAGTTAGTGCTATTATTATGCCCCCTTTTACAGATAGGGAGACTGAGGTGGAAAGAGATTAAATGACTTTTCTAGGGTCACACAGTTTCTAAGGGGCTGAGGCTGGATTTGACCTTGGGTCTTCCTGACTCCAAATCTAGCACTCTGTTCACTGTGCTGCCTATCTTACTGCTCAAAACAAGGAGAAAAAAATCTTCCTAACATTGGGAGTTATTCCAAAGTGGAAAGGGTTGACCCAGAAAGCAGTTGGTTCATCATTATTGGAGGTTTCAAAGTGGAGCTTGGCAAGAATGTTTTAGAGGGCATTCATCAGTTACAGATTAGACCAGATAACCTTTGAGGCTCCTTCCAATGCTGAGAATTGATGATGTCATGAAATTCTAAGGTTTCATTCACCAGACATAAACATTTATGGTAGCTCTATGTCACTAAGGTAGGTAGTGCAGTGGAGTCAGGAAATTCAAATCCAAACTCAGACAGTTAGTAGCTGTGTGACCTTCAGTAACTCACTTAACCCTGTTTGCCCCAGTTTCCTCATCTGTAAAATGATCTGGAGAAGGAAATGGTGAATCATCCAGTATCATTGCCAAGAAAACCCCAAAAGGGGTCATGAAGAGTATGACACGACTGAACAATAACTTAACAATATGTCACTTTAAATGTCAAGTTTATCACTAACTCATTTTAGTGCCCCTTGCTTCTGGCTCTCACTGTGGAATTCAGTTCAATTCAACATGGATGTAGGACTAGCCACTGAGAACAAGGGCAGCTAGGTGGCCCAATGGATAGAGCACTGGTCCTAGAGTCAGGAAGACCTGAATTCAAATTTGGTCTCAGACACCTAGAAGCTGTGTGACCCTAGGCAAGTCAGTTTTGCCTCAGTTTCCTCAACTATAAAATGAGTTGAAGAAGGAAATGGCAAACTATTGCAGTATCCTTGCCAAGAAAATCCCAAATAGGGTCACAAAGAATCAGGCACCACTGAAACGCCTGAACAACAACACATTGAAGACTAGTTATGAGTCTGACTGTAAGGAATGACAAAATATTTGACCAGGTCCTGCCCCAAGGGAGTTTATAAGACAGTAAAATAATATCAGAAAAGTACAAGACATGAGATAATAATGTGTTAAGTTGAATATAACCAAGAATTAAAAGGCATAGTTCAAAGGAAAATACCATGCCAGCAGAGATGGGAAGACATTCATGCCATCTGAAGCAAGAAGGAAGGCTTCATGGAGGAGATGGTATCAGGAGCGGCTGATGCTTGTCAGTCTTGTGTGGGCAAACAAGGCTAGAAAAGCAGATAGCTTCCAGAAGCCTCTGAGTGAACAAAAGTCCATTCTTGCTACATCTTTCTATGCTTCCCCTCTCTCACTCTGTATGGACTGACTCCTAAGAACTGAGAGATAGAGAGATAGAAAGATGGATGGACGGATGGATGGATGGATGGATGGATGGATGGACGAATTAACAAGCAAACAAACAAACACAGGCCAGGGCTGGAGATCCTTCTCCTCTCCCTCTTCACAGCTTCTAGAGGTTTTTCTCTCTGGGTCACTTTAGTAGACTCCTGGGCTCATCCTCTCCACCTAAAATTACCCAGCCTGTAGCCAAGTTGGGCAGTGTGATAGCTGGTATTAGAGATGGCTGTTTGAATGTTTAATAGGATTTGAACTGGATGAGTTGTGGTCATTCCCTTAGGAATGAATATAGGAACAAAGACAGGAAGAAAGCAAACTGGGATATGGTGGAAATAGTATAGCATTTGGAGTCAGAAGAATGAGTTCTAATCCCAAGCAAATTGGAATTTATAAAAAAAATTAAAAAGCAATTCTATTATTTACTTACTTATCTGTGTGATCTCAGAAAAGACAATAAAACCATTCTATGCCTCAATTTCCGCATCGGTAAAATGATTACACCTTTCCTGACAACTTCACATAGTTGTGAAGTTCGAGTGAGTTACCTTATGCAAAGTTATATGTTACATGACATCTACTAGTAGTAGCTACTTAGAATAAGGGCAGTGTATTTTGAGGAAGGCAAAGAGACAGGGTGGACTCTAAGAGGGAGGACATATTTAGAAGAAGAAACTAAATAATAACTCTTTTTATATGACACTTTAAGTTTACAAAGTACTTTACTATTAACTCATTTGACCCTCCTAACAAGCCTGTGAGGTAGGTGCCCATTTTAAGATGAGGAAACTGAGATGGGGAGAGAGAAAATGACTTGCCCAGAGTCATACAGGTGCAAAGTGTCTGAGGCTGAATTTGAACTCAGGTATTTCCGCTCCCTAGTACAATGCACTCTCCATTTTGCTATCTAACTCATTAAAGACTGTTCTCTAGGGACCTTCTCCACCAGAAAGATCTTTTATGTGTTTGTGTGTGTGTGGATGTGCATGTTGATGCCTGGATCTCATTTTCTTCCAGCCTATACATTATCACAAGACTTAGTCATATGATCCCACAAGAAGGATCTGGTTCCATACCAGCTAGTAACAAAATATTATAATTGTGACTAGATAATACACCACTAAGATGGTATAGAATGCATGTTGTAAGAGAAAATGACTAAGAATGTTTAGTGATGGAAATAGATGATTTAAAAAGGACAGGATAGAAAGCTATCTTCAAGTATGGAAGGGGTGTCATGGAGAAGAGAGATTCAATGCTTTCCATAGAGCTCCAGGGCCAAGAATTAGGGCATATAGGTGAGAATTATAGGGAGGCAAGTTACAGGAGAAATAACTATGTGTGTATTGTGTATATATTGTGTATATATTTGAATGCATGTGTATTTAGATGTGTATGTATATATTTGTGTGTGTGTGTGTAGTATGTGCGTATATTATTTGTATATTATTTGTATTATTTGTATATTATTTGTATTATTTGTATATTATTTGTGTGTGTAGTATGTGCGTATATTAGCTAGACAGCTAGAGATAGAAGCCAGGGTATGTCTTTGGATTCTATAGGATATAACCAAACAGATATAAAGTGGGAACAGAGTAACATGCCTAACTGTTTTTCTATCTATCTACAAATTACACACATATACACACACACTATATACATACTGGTATATACTACACACATATGGTATACATACAATACACACAAACATATGCACACATGCTCATACACATACACACAGAGAAGGTATGGCATGATGGATAGCCAACCTTCAAGTCAGGAAGAGCGAGGTTCAAGTCCCACTATGAACATAATCCCCTTTCATTGCCATGGGAAAATCATTTAACCTGACCTCTCAGCAACTCCAAGCAACTTTCAGACTCTTGAATTACAGATGAGGTGATGATTTTTATTGGATAATGGGAGTTTCCACACCTGAGAATTACCCCATGTGAATGAAATCATAGGTCTGAATATATAGTTGATCAAACCTATGATTTCATTGTCATAGGAAACTCCCAAAGAGACAACTCTTTCCCTCTTTCTCTCAAAGCAGATGGGCCCCCATTCTGCAACTGCTAGCCTTAGAGATGGGCCTGGGAACTGAGAGGTTCCTTTCCCCGTGTCATACAGCCAAGACAAATCAGAAACTACACCCAAACTCAGATCTTTCTAACCCCAAGGCTGAATCTCTATCCATTATATTTGCTGCATCTCATATACTATACCAATACCTATACTCAAATTCCTCTCTCTCTCTCTCCCTCCCTCCCTCCGTCTCTCTCTCTCTCTCTCTCTCTCTCTCTCTCTCTCTCTCTCTCTCATTTCTATTTACATCTACATGTCTATGGCTATAGCTATATCCAACCATTACCTAGCCTAACAATTAGAGCCGTCCAAAAATTAAAGGGATTACTTTGCCTGTGGAAGTAATCTTTACAGGTTAGAATGTCTAAATCAGGGCTGGGGAACCTACAGCCTCAAGACCACATGTGGCCCTCTGGGTCCTCAAGTGCAGCCCTTTGACTGAATTCAAGCTTCACAGAACAAATCCCCTTGATAAAAGGATTTATTCTTTACAATTTGAACTCTGTCAAAAGGCCAAACTCAAGGACCTAGAAGTTTAGTCTCTAAACAAAGACTTCACTGGTAGGGAATAGTTGAACTTGAGTAAATGAGATGGAGTCTTCCATAGACCACTTTGCACACCTGAGAGCCTTGCATCAGTCATGGCTGTTGTTCTATCAGCGTCATTATTAGGTGGCCTCTGAAGTCCCTTTCCATCCTAATATTCTCTGATTTGTAACTTGGCTCCCCATAAAGAGAGTTTCATGCTTTTTGCCCACAGTTCTGTCCTTTAAACTATCCTGATCTTTTACATCTTCTCGATGTTAGGGAGTTCTTAGCCTGTTTTTTTTTAACATGAGTTAAGGACTCTCTTTAGCAGTCTGGTGGAGCTGATGGACCCCTTCTCAGAATATTGTCTTTGAATGAATAAAATAAAATATACAGAATGTCAAAGGGAAGCAGTTATATGGAAATGTAATTATCAAAATATATTTTTTAAAAAACAAAACCAAGGTTACAGACCTCAGTTAGGAACCCCTGTTCAAGACGCTGAATTTTGGCTACTGTGAAGCTGTGGCTTAGAGGGCCTGTTCTAATTAAACCAGAAAATCTGGCGTGGAAGTCCCCTACTGATCCGTTCTTGATACATAAGGTGGAAACAACTAACACGAGATTATTAACAGTTCTGGTTACGCACTTGTCATTTCTCATGCTCCTGGGGAATCTTCACTGGCAAAATAGATGAAGCTGGGCTGCTACATTTGTTACCAAATCATTGGAAATTCCCTTATTGCACCCTGAATCATCCTGAGATGCTCTCATTTTTTAACCATTTACTTAATGTTGTCATAAATCAGGGTTTCTCTCCACATCCTAGTGTGTCACATCTCATCTGCATAGATGTGCAAAGCGTTGGGAAAAAAATTCTTCTGCTTTCTAAATCTGTAGCAGGTAACAAGGCATTTTTCCAAATTTAGAGATCTCCAGTTTGCTTTCCCAAATCAGATCTGATTTTAAGATGTTCTCCAACCTTCCTTTCTCTGAACACAAAAAGTTGGGGTGATGACATGTAACCAGTTTGGAATTTGCCTGAGTAATTTTGACAGTTTTATTTCTAGCTTTCCATTCAATGTTCTCTGTTTGGGATAATATTTTGGGAACTTCCGTGGAAAGATTATAATTGTGGCTAAACATTACATTTTAAGATGTGTTGAAGCAGGCTTTGTTTGGAGATGGCAACTTGCTCTCGATGAAGCTTGATGTGATGTGTACGTATGTCTAATGTAAATGGGAATTGTACTAGAAGGTACATGCCAAGTGTTAATGTTAGGGCATGACTCTATTCCTCCCTTATCATAATCTCCTTTTATACACATTGAAGTCACACACACACACATGCACAAACACACATGCATACACCCTTCCATACCATTACCCTCTTAGATTATAACTCCTCATGGCTAAGGATCCTGTCTTCCTGTATTTGTGTCTTACCGGCCACATGCAGAACTTGTACAGCATAAGCCCTTTAATGGATATCTATTGAATTAAATAATTCATTCACATCAGGGCTTCATAGCTTCAGAGATGTTGTTCAGTCATTCAGTCATGTCCAATTCTTTATGACCCCATGTCTCCTCAGTCCTTGGCAGCTCAGGGGGCAGGTCTCAAAAGTCCAGGGCAATTCAAAGTGGCCCCCAGCAATGCTCTCAGTCTCTCTCTGCCTCCACAAGGTGCTGCTTCCAAAAAGTTCTTCTGCCTCTCTCTTGTGTCTCTCCAAATCTCCGTCACCAGCTCCTCCTAGTTCAGGACTTTCTTTTCACACCAACAAGCCCATCCCACAGGTGGGATTAACAAACTCTGGGTTTTAACACAATCAATTTGAAAACCAAGCCAATACAGGGGAATCTTTAATTGCCATTACTATCAGAGACACTTATCAACCACCCAGAAACACCTGGCTGTGTAACCTTGAGCAAGTTACTTAACCCCAAGTGCTTAAAAAAAAAAAAAAAAAAGAATTTATAGCAGCTTTTTTTTACCTACTTCAACATGTCCCATTTCTTCTGTCTGACTTTCAAGGAGACTGAATCTACCCAATACGATGTTCTGAATCTCATGAGCACTGAACTCTCTTCAGATATGTCCATCTATTCATGGGTCCCCACACAGATTGCCTTTTCTTTTTCTCACCACCACATCTTTTTTTCCTCCATCTTTCCTTCCATTAGACTCCTGTACCTTCTCATCCTTCCGGGATGAGTTTGATTCATATCTTCTCCATGAAACTTCCTCTGAAATAATTTGGCTTCACCTTATTACTCGGCTCTCCCATCCAGAACTTTGCTTGTGCAGCTAGTCAATAACATGTGAATAGAAAGGGTTTTTATTTTTTAATTGCTTGTATTTCCCTACTTAGATCATAAACTTCTCATACTTAGGAGATACATTTTAGACTTTGTATCAGAGAATCCCAGAACCCAGGAAGTAAACAGGACCTCAGTAACCATCTGGCTCACCCAACCCATATACAAAAATGTAACACGTGTAACCTATGTAATATATCTAGCCAGACTCTGAATAAAGACCTCTAAAATGAGAAAGAACCAAATCCCTCCTGGGCAGTCCCTTTTCACTTCAGACATCTCTAATTGTTAGGAAGTTGTCTGTTTATTTGTTTTCCTGTCATCAGTCCTAAATTTGCATTTTGCCATTTCCACCACTTACTCCAGGTTCTGCCCTCTGGGACCAAAGAGAATGATTCTAACTTCTCTTTCACACTATATCCTTCCGATATCTGACTATACCTAACACATTCCCTCTGGGTCTTCTCTAGGCATCCTGCAGAATGCCTGGTAAATCATGATTGTATGAGACAGGAAACTATCATGAATAACTGGTTGATTATTAAACAACCCTCTCCTTATAGTTCACCTTTGCCAAGATTTTTTTTTTTTTTTACTTTAGGCAATCTAAATTTTCAGTGAACCCATTGCTAAATTCCCCATAGCTTTAGATAGCCAACAATTGGAGCGGCTAGGTGAGGCAGCGAATAGAGCACCCTCCCTGGATCAGAAGAACCTGAGTTCAAATGTGGCCTCAGACACTTAACACAAAACTAGCCATTTGATCTTGGGCAAGTCACTTAACCCCAATTGCCCTACCTTCCCCCCTCCAAAAAGAAAAAAAAAGAAAGCCATGAATCCTGGATCATCTGGAGAAACTTGGCCATTATCTGCTCTAGCTGGGTTCAGCCCAGGTCTCCTCCCAGCTTCTTGTGCCCTCCCCTCCCACCCCACCTCCACCCCAAATCCCATCTTGACACATTGAGATGACCTAGACTGCATTATGTATGAAAAGACTCACAAATAAATAGGTGAGTTTGACTAAGAATTACTTCAATCTTTTAACCCCTAAAGCCAATGTCATAAATAGAAAGAGAGAAGTAAACACCATAAAGGATGTTATATAATTATTTTTATCCTTTTGCTTAGAATAGCCTTTGACACTCATAATGGCAGGCATAAAAGTCTTAATAAAAGAAGCTATCTATGGTGTGAGATAGATCTTTGAATATAGAAATAGAAGGGGACTTAGAAGTCATTTAATCCAGCACTTTATACATGAGAAAATTGAGTCTCTGAGGACAGAACAAAATACAAATGACAACAAAAATAACAAAATCCAGTAATACACAGACACACACACATACACACACCAAAATACAAATGGCAGCACAAGTAATAAAATCCAGTAACACACACACACACACCAAAATACAAATGGCAGCACAAGTAATAAAATCCAGTAACATACACACACACAACAAAATACAAATGGTAATAAAATCCACTAACACACACACAACAAAATACAAATGACAACAAAAAATAATAAAATCCAGTGAGAGAGAGAAAGAGAGAGATATCATAACATATTAGATAGAAAACTGGCCAGAGTCAGAAAGTTTTGGAATCAAGTCCCACTTCTAACACTTAGTGGTGGGGTGACCCTTGGAAAGTCATTTAAGCTCTCCATGCTCTAAGAAACTCTCTAAGCCAGTTTCTGAAAAGGTGCTGACTGGCACTTTTAATGAAGGCTTGCTGATGTATTAATTGGTAGAGCCAGTTTCTCCAGACCAAAGAAATCACAAGTCCAGTCTCTATCTCTAAGTAGTTTATAACTGTGAGTGTTCATACTACAGTAGAATTTAAAACAATTCCTCAAACGAGCTGCTGAGCTTTCATGGAGGCTTCTTCTGTCATTTGTAAGCAAGGAGGCAAATTACAAAAGCAAATCAGTCTCCAAACCCCTGTTTTCCTGTGTTACTGGTGTATAATCAGCCACTGTTTTGACAAAGTGAATTTCTTACTATCATAAAATATTACTGCAAAAATCACACTAGATCATTGGGTTCAAACCTTATGTTTCATAGCAAAAGAAAATGAGGCCAGAGATGTCATGTGACTTACCCAATGTCAAGAGTTATGAAAACTTAATTATTCCCTCATATTTTCATAATTTTTTTTTTTGCTTTTTTGGAGGGCAATTGAGTTTAAGTGACTTGCCCAAGGTCACACAGCTAGTATTTGTGTTAAGTGTCTCAGGCTGCATTTGAACTCAGGTCCTCCTGCTTCCAGGGCCAGTGTGAAGAATACAGCAAAGCAGGCACTACTTTCTTTGGCCTTCATGGTAGCCCTCTCCATATATTCAGGATATTGGGCTTGTATTCTATGTCAACTATTAATAGCATTAAACTGAATCTATCTTACGGTGACTTTTCTACCCCACTGAAATTGATCTGACCATTTAACTTTCCCCTTCCCTCTGTCCTCCCCTTTTTTGTGGGCATTGACTCCTCAGCATTTTCCCATTTACTTTGCTGAGAGGCTCTTATTTCCCAGGGAAAGAAAAAGGCCTAGAGGCAGCCTGTGATCCTTAATCATATTTACTATTCCCGAGGTTTGGTTCTGAAATGTTTGAGTGAGATTCTTTGCCTTGCTTAGCCTCTCATAGCCAGGCCCTTGACAGAGCAATATATTTATACTGACTCATGACAGCATTTGGAAGACAGAGGGAAAATGACGCTTACTTGAAAAACTCTAGGTCTGCTCCCTGCCAGCAAGGAAACGAGCTAGGGCTACACCTCTGGGAAGGGCAACTTCTGTGTGGTAAATTTATGCAGGTAATTAATCCCTTGTGCCCTTCTCAGGCATACCTGTGGTTCTCTGGGCAGTCGCAGCATCTAGGGCTGAGATCATGACATTTCTCAGAATTAATATTGATTTTTTTCTCTTGATGTTAAAGGAAACTCACCAGTTCTACAGTCTTGTTAAAAAGGGGTGGGGGAAAGATCAGATACTTGTGATGTTATAGATCCCCAAAGCAGAACAATATGGGTCCTTTTCTCTTCTAAGAACTTCATGGATTCAAGGATGCCTTGTTATTGTTATTAATAAGATTACCTTAAGCCTAGATCCTGCTGCTGCAAGAAAGAATGCTGATATAGGGGAAATTTTTTTTCTTGGGTTTTCAAATGACTGTTTATGTTTGCTTTAATCCTCAAGGCTGCTTAGAAATGGGAGAAGATGGGGCAGCCAGGTAGCACAGCGAGTAAGAGCACCGGCTCCAGTGTCGGGATGACCTGGGGATCGAATCTGGGCTCCAACACTTAGCACCCACCCAGAAACAGCTGGCTGTGTAACCTTGAGCAAGTTACTTAACCCCAATTGCTTAGGGGCGGCCAGGTGGCTCAGCAAGTAAGAGCACTGGATCCAGTGTTGGGATGACCTGGGGATCAAATCTGGACTGAGATACTTAGCACCACACCCAGAAATAACTGGCCATGTAACCTTGAGCAAGTTACTTAACACCGATTGCTTTAAAAAAGAAAATTTAAAAAAAGAAATGGGAGAAGATGCAGATAATAATGGAAGAAAACTCCTGAAGCCTGAGGCCTTGGTGGAGATCTCTAGTTAGCTTGGAACCACAGAAGTCAATCAAAAACATTTATTAAGCACCTATAGTGTGCCAAGTATGGTTTTGGATCCTGGAGTTGCAAACACAAAATGAGCATCCTCTCTCTTCAATGAATATGCATTCTTTTGGGGGGAGCCATATAAATATAAGCAAATACAAAATCCACTAACTGGGGGAGTGGAGCAAAAAGAGATGTCACGATTCTTTGTGCAAATGATATCATTCCTATGTATAGACATCAAAGAAAGAGGGAAAGGAATCACATGTACAAAAGTATTTATAGCAGCACTTTATGTTGTAGCAAAAAAAAAATGAAAGTAAAGTAAATGATGCTAGTCACGCAGTGATTGAATAAATTGTGGTATAGGAATGTAGTGGAATATCATTTATATTATAAGAAATGAGTACGAAGAATTCAGAGAAACTCATGACTACCTGCATGAACAGATACAAAGTGAAATATGAAGAACCAGGAAAAGGATGTACTCAGTGACTATAACAATGTCAAGGAAAGCAATTCCGAAAGATTTTGGAATTTGAATCAATGCCTGGGACCAACCATAACTTCTGATGACTAGCAATGAAACATGGCTCCCACCTCCTGATAGAAGGATGACAAACTAGAGGTTCAGAATGAGACATTAATTTTCAGATGTGGCCAAAATCTTAATTTGTTTTGCCTAACTACAATTATCTGTTGTGAAGGAGGACTTCTACTCAGGAGGTAAGGGAGTGAAATAGTGAGTAATGATAGACTTAACAAAAAAAAAGAGCATCAATAAAACACTAAAATACACAGAAGAAAAAGAAGAGAATTTCTGATAAGACAACAAGCAGGGCAATTTTGTTACTCCCATGTTATTATACACTTCTTTAAAAATCTATATAATAGATGTTTGTGAATGCAATCATCTTTATTTTTCTCCATAAACTGAAATGTTTCTGTTTGCTAATGATTAAGTTCTTGCTAAAAAAGAAATAAAATTTTTAAAAAGGAAAAAGGTCTTGAGCTGAGCTTAGAAAGAAGTTGGAGATTATTAGAAGTGAAGATAAGGAGAGATTACATTACAGAGATGGCAGACAGCATGTACAAAGGCATAGAGATGGCAGGTGGAATTTTGTCTTCAGGGAACAGAAAATAGTCCAGTTTGGCTGGAGAATGGCTAGAGAATATATGAAGAAGAGTAAATTACAATAAACCTGGAAAAGTAGACTGGATGCTACATTGTGAAAGATTTTCCAAGCCATACAGAGCTCAGGTTTTATACAAAAAGCAATAGAGTTTTATCAGATACTCTAGGACCCTAAGAGAATTTCTGAGTCAGGAGATAGAGAGGAGATTCAGGAAAGAAATACAGTGTTTTGGAAACCTTGTATTGGATGAGGAATATGGAAATCCGAGTAAGAACACTGGATCTATTATTAAATAATTGTGTGACCTTCCCTGGGTAAACCACCCACTCTCTGGGACTCAGTTTCATAATCTGTAAAAGAAGTCAACTGGAATTGATGTGCTAAAAGTTCTTTATCAACTCTAAAATGCAATAATTCTATGACTAAGATGATACCTAAGAGTTAGATTCATTTCAGCTGTGCAGTTCAATGACTCTTAAGAACAAAAATATCAGGGAACCATTTCAGTGGGGTTCTTTTCACTTCGCAAGAACTCTAGTAACCAAGACAACAATTTGTCATAAAATTACACCGCCTATGTCTTGGAGCCACGAAATGAGGAAAACTCTAGATCTGGCTGGAGGATGATGCTGTGCTATGAAAGTGTCCCACAAGAAGGGAGGAGAACCATATGAAGCGAAACAAGTCCTAGCGGGCAGTGAAAAACATTAATACATCTAATCATACCCATGACTATGGGGAATTTGTGGTAGAGCAATGTGTGGGTGAAAGCATTCAATATTGTAAAAGTGAGTAATTTTAAATGAGAGGGTGAGTTTCTTATTATCCCATGATGCAACTAATCTGACACAAACAGACAAAAATTTCTGTTACAGTATTTCAATTGTATGACCATACAAGACTTTCTCATTGTAAACATATCAGCAATTAAACCTAGACATTCAAATAAGAAGCCAGCTTATCTCCTTCCAATTCTGTTTTTTAACTCAACTGTAACACTACTTCTCAATCTCAAGAAACAAGGAAAACTTGTATGAACTAATCTATGTGACTTCTTGACTTCTTTCTTTTTGGTTCCTCTTCACAAATTTTATTTATAAAAATGAATAAAGGCAAAGAAAAAGCAAAGATGGAAGGAAAACAAAATAGAAAGAAAAATATGCCCCATGCACCAGAGACTGAGATCTAAAAGGTAAAAGAGACATGCCTGACTGGGACAAGACAAATGGAAACAAAGAAATCATTTCTTTGATGCTTAAGTGGATCCATGAAATCAATGAAAAGGGCACTTGTTTCAGTGGTCCAGATGCCAACTTTATCCACAGTACTTAAACAGTTCTTTTCTTGTCTACCTATCTGTATCTTTTGAGAGTCTTTGCCCAATTTGCTAGTAATCTTTTATATCGTCTGTATTCTGTCTTTATCTAGAGCTTCCTTCACTGGCACTTATACTTCCTCGATCTCCCTTATTCTAAAAAAAATTACTTGAATTGACCACCCTTCTCTCTCTCTCTCTCTCTCTCTCTCTCTCTCTCCCTTTCTCTCTGTGTTTTTTTGTGGGCTGCTCGTGTTGTGACTTGCCCAAGGTCACACAGCTAGTTTTGTGTGTGTGTGTGTGTGTGTGTGTGTGTGTGTAATTGTCTGAGGCCAGATCTGAACCCAGGTCCTCCTGATTCCAGGTCCGGTGCTCTATTCACTGCGCCACCTAGCAGCACCCAAGCTTTCCTCTCTTTCACACTAACCTCTTAGATATAGTCATCTATAGTCAATGATTCTACTTCCTTACCTCTCTCTCACTTAATCCCGTACGCTCTGACTTCTAGCTGCACCAGTCAACTGAAAATACTCTCTCCAAGATTATCAGTGATCTCTTAATAGGTAAATAAGATAACCTTTTATCTATATATACTCTGCTTAACCTCTCTGAGTTTCCGATGCCTTTAGCAGTCTAATGGATACTGTGTCCTTCCTTGGCTTCTGTACTCCTATTCTCTCCTGGTTCTCTTCCTATCTGAGAGATCTTTCTCATTTTCTTTTGTTGGATGATCATCTACATCCTCTCTAAGTATTAATGTTCCCTCTGTCCTAGGCTTTCTTCTCTTCTCTCTCTGCATCCCATCCCTTCCCTCTTTTTGTATCACCAACACTTAGAACAGTACCTGGTGCATAGTAGACTGTTAATAAATGTTTATTTATTGATGATTGATTGATAATCCCATCAGTTCCTATAGGTTCTATTATGATGATTCCAAAATCTATTTTAGGATTTAATCTCTTCCTAAGCATTAGTTTTGAATCATCAAATACTGGCTCCATCCACATCTCCACTTGGATGTCCCATAAGCATCTTAAAGTCAACATGTCTAAAACAGAACTCATTATCTTTTCTCCCAAACCTCTAAATTCACTAAATACCACCATCCTTCCATTCAGTCAGGTCTGCAACCTTAAAGGCAATATGAGTTTTTTACTCTTTTTACCCCATGCATCCAAACACCCGCCAAGATTTGTTCACTTCCACATAATCTATTTACTCTGTACCCTTCTCTCCTATCACCCAGTCACCTCCTTAGTTCAAATCCTCATCATTTATTTCAGTGATCCCTGCATTCAAATCTCAGCTTCCAGACTCTTGCTTCCTTAATCCATCCCCCACACTATTGCCAAAATAATCCGCCTAAAGCACAAGTCTGCCCACTTCATTCCACTGTCAAGCAATCTTCAATTGAGTCCTATTGCCTTTAGGGTAAAGTATGTACTCTTCAGTTTAGTATCTAATATTCTGTTTATTTAACATTCATATTCTGACTCAAGTCTTTTCAAATTTACACCGCTGTGCTCTTGATCCATTCATCTTCTGTTCCAAACTACCCTGCTTTCTGATTCCTAAACTCAACATTCCTTCTCCTGTCTCCATGCCTTCATGCATGAGCTATTCCATATCTATGAAATGGAATCCTTCCTTGCCTCTGAATCTTAGAGTCTCATCTTCCCTCAGAGCCTTTCCTAACCCTCCACTTTATTGCTGCACAAATTTCTCAGCCAGATGAGAACCTGATCTCGTGTCCATGTGGTTGAAAACCTGGGAACCCTCATGTTCCCTAGCTATCTATCTTAGGAGAAGGTTTGATTTGATTTTTGTCAGCGTATACCCTCTACAAAAGATTTCATGATAGATGTAACCACAGGAATTGTTCAGCGATCAGGGATCATCTGAGGTTCAGGGATTATCTAAGCATCAAAACCAAATAAAGCATAACTGTGGTTCCTGTGCCTACCAAAGGCATTTATTAGTATCATGAAAAATGGCCTGTGCCAAGTCCAAATAGAAAGGAAATTTATAAGGTAGCACCCAGAATTCCCTCCAATAACCTGCATGGGGTCACGTATCTAGTTAGTGACCAAGGTAGGATTTTGACTTCAGGTCTTCTCTGACTGAATTTAGCATGCTCTCCACTGTTACCTGGCTGTTAAAGTACTAGTCAACTAGCTCACACACTTAGTTCAAAGTAAAAGCATTTAAAGAAATAGTTTAGGAGAAATAAAACAGAAACAGAAGATCCCTTTGACCCTCAACCCCAATAAGCTTAGAGTACACTATCCCATAAATACTCATCCACACTAAGTGTAAGCTTGCATAATTATCACATAAGGAGCAAACACATTTGAAGGATATATACCCCAGAAAACCAGGTGGAAGCACATGCATTCAGGAAAAATATGTGGCCAAGGCATGTTTATGGCGGGACAACTAATACTTCCAAAGCTTCAAAATTGCTCGATTCTTGCTAGTATCATCTCTGCTGGGTTGGATCAATACTGGGCACTCCTTTCTATTGCTCCCATATCAACATCATTTTCCATTCTAACTCTTCTTCGTTTATCTTTCTAGCTTCAGGATCATGTAAGACTACTATCCACTTTAGGATTCTGCGGTTGTTTACATCTAGCCTTCTGAGCCTCCTACGGAGCCCCTTCAGCTGAAATGCAACTAATCAGGGGTCCTTTGATGCTCTGGATACCACCCATTTGGGTGTGCTGTGATTTATAAGCCTTTCTCTGTCAGAGGAGGGATGCCACTCTTTCAACACATTTAGTCAAACATTATGAACCTCTTTCCTCTCAGGCAGGCTGTACCAGAAGGTATAGATGATCAGGTTAATATCACATGTTCCCTCTGTTTTCTGTTATCTAGAACTCCTCTCTTATCTCTTCTGACTCCCTCATTTCAACTTTCCTCTGACTTATGGTCAAAAACTCATTTTTTAGTTTTTAATTCTTACCAAAACCTTCCCTCCTGCCCCTACCCCCAAATGTGGCAAATATTCCTAGGACTCTACCTCATTGAACAGAAAAGGAATCAATTGAAATCATGATGAAGTTTTCAACCCCCCTTCTTCCCATTGTGTTCCTCAGTTTTCGTTTTTAAAAATCACAAAGGCTAAACTTGTAGGAGAAAATTGAAAATGCTGGTAATCTGTGTCCCATTCTCCCCTTACAACAAATCACAATTTGTTCTTTCTCAATCTGTCTGTTAGTCTCCCAAAGTTAATACATGATGGGATTCTACAGATGTACCTATTTGCAGATGACATTGTTTTGATTACATCCAACCCTGGAACACTAGAGACCCTCCTTAATGAAATCCACTGCCATTCAAAAAAGATCATTCTAACCATCTGGGCAATGCTTAGTGCCCACTTTATGGCATGTAGTTTGATTGACAGCCAATTGAGTCAGCTCATCTATCTTGGATAGATACTGCAGATGGACAATGACCCAAAAACCAAGGAGGAAGAAGAGATTAGGGTAGATCACATTTGGAAAATTCCATAGGGAAACCAATCCCAAGCTGATCTTTTGCCACGAGTAGATATCATTTTTAAACATTAATGTTTTCCTAATAATAATATATGGCTGAATATCATAGAACACAACTATCTATTAAAAAATTTCAAATTATAGGTGATCCCAAGGGTAATGGGTAGATAACCTGAAGCATCTCACCAAGAATTATTTGTTCTTCTAGGAATGTAAAAAACATAAACAAGGATGTGTATGGCTAGGAGGAAGCAAGGTGAGGTTTGGGAGGAGAGGACTTGAAGTGAGAAGTAAGAATAAAACATAACAAACAGAGAACTCAGGTTGTATAATAGTGTCTAGAAACTAGAAAAAGAATCCACATTTTAGGTATATCTTCTACGGAGGAGTTAAGGAAAGGCATGAACCATTACACAACAGGATGAGGGGGTGTAGACAATCTGTACACTGGTGAGAATCCCCAGGCTGATGAGTTCATGGACCCATTAACTACTGAAATAAGACTTGTCCTATTTAGAACAGAATTAAGACCAAAGCAGAATTTGTGTCGTATGCAAGAGTTATTTCTGCCTTTTGATATTTCAAAGAACTTGTATTACCAGTAGACCCCAATTTGGCTTCAAAAAGCCTTTTGTTTCTTTACATAACTTCTACTCTTTCAATAGCATAGATCCTTTAAATTGGCTAGGAATATATTTAATCCTTTGCTAAAATATTTTAGTGGTTGCAATGAACATTTGCCCATGTGTAACATGAAAGGGTTTTTGCTGGTTTTCATATAATGTGCATTATGAATTATTATGAATTATAAACACTCAACCTAGTAATTTGGGGAATATCTTCTGTGAAGGCTTTGTCATCAATTAATTATCTAGCTATTTGTTTTCTGCACACTTTTGTTTCCTAAAGCCCTTTTTGTTACAAATCAGATGCAATATTTGTTTATCCCCCAAACAACACTATTGGTATTTGTATTTTTCTTAAATTTCTTTCCCAGAGAGAACTCAAAGTCTTCCTGTGTAAAGCTATGGTATTGACTGACTTGTAGATAAATAGACAGATAAAATACTTTTCTAATAAGTGCCACAGTGGGCTTTATTAATACAGGGTATTACATATAGGAAGGGTCTGGGCAATTCTGTTATCACCAAGATGCATGAAATGTTTAATGAAGTACTTGCAAATGTTTTGGAATGATTGTCTAACTTTAAAGATTCATTTGAAGCCCTCAGATCCTTGATCATTATAATTACATTCCATATCTCTGAAGAGCACCCAATTCATAATAAGATGGAGGAAATGTGTCTAGAGGAGGACTCTGAGAAAAACAACGGAGGAAAGCAGAGAAAAAAAATGTTCTTTTTAATGTCACATACGAAGCCTAACTATTATGTAATCAGGAAAATGGTCACAAATGTTTTACTGTGAGCCAGAAAACAGGCTTGATAATCTGGACATTGGAAAGACCCATGTAATGGGAATGTAAATTTTAAAGATCTTCCCTGCCCCTAGGCTAAAGTGCACCTGGAGCCTGGGGTGGGAGGCTTGTTTTTCAGTAGATACTTTTTGATTGGCCAGTGGGTCCAGAGGGTTGTTACATTCTCTGAGCCAGGAGAGGGCTACGTGGGCCCTGATGTGAGGCTTTGTTTTGGGGCTCACTTTGAGAGGTATTCTGTGATTTGATGGGACTCTGGCCTAGCCGTTGTCCAGAGCCCCCCGGCTTTGAAACCCAGATGTTGTTTGGTATGGATGTAATGGTTGTACAGTTTGGAAATCTGTCTACTTGATCTGTTTCTCTGACTTGATAATTCTGTCTGTGTATTCTGAAGTTTGGGGTACTGACCTTTTTCCCCTAAACTAGGTAAATGATACATATCTGACTGATTAAAGTAAGCTTGTTGGCCCATTTTGAGTTGCTTCCCTTTGTCAAGGCAGATCCAAGAACCTGTGGTGGCAGCGACCCTGGGGAGGCTTGGGGTGCTTGCTGCCACAACCCAATAAGAGAAATTTGTCCTGTTAGATAATGGTTGGATAGGGAACAGGGGGTGCAAGGAGGAAAGGGTTCTACAATCACTTCTATTTTTTCATCTGAGGTTGGCACAAAGGTCTGCACATATTTTCTGTGCTTAGAAGAAAATGACTTCACTCTTTAGAATGTCATGCTTTGTGTTAGAAATCACAGTGACTAAAGATGACTCTTAACTTGCTTTTCATGCTGAGACTAGATTTTATCTAAAGATATTTCATCACATAATTTTCCCTGCCATTAGAGTCAATTATTATCTATGTGCGAGTGTGTGTTTGTGAGTGTATGTGTGTGTGTGTGTGTGTGTGTGTGTGTGTGTGTGTGCTCTTTTAGTACCGAGGTGTGGTTTGGATCTAGGTAGACCCAAGCTGGAGGGGGGGGGAGGCCATTTTTAACTGTACACCCTATATATCTTCTGACTCACGTCTGCCTTTATGTAGAGGTACATACTTGTGTCCACAAAGGCAAGTTTCCACTGCTCCGAGATGCTCAGTCGATTGAGCTGATGGGGAGCAAGCCACATTCTGTTCTACTTCACACATCACCAGCCAAATATCCAGCTGAGCTGAGAACCCACAAATCATTATTGGCGATGATGTCTAAAGACGCAGAGTGTTGGAGCATAGCATAGTCAGCCTCAGATTTGGCAGTTAAAGCAGTCTTGTTTTGACTTGTAAACTTTGCATCTAATATGCAGGATATTTAGCACATAAATTATGCATAGCTCTGAATGCCAAGTTGTCATTTATAGAGACTAGGTACAGTCCTAGGCCTTGAACTCAAGTAGGTTTATGATAGGAAAAGAATATTCCTAACTTTCTGACTAAGGATAAAAGACTCTTTTTCCCTCCCCCCCACCCCATTTTTCATCATTCTAAAAATGAGAAAAAAACCTTTGCTAGATTACCCAATAGCACTAAAAGAATGGGAATGTTTTAGGTAACAATTCATAACAGTTGCTAAAATTTCCTACAAAGCTGCCAGGTAAGGCAGATATTTTTAGTAAATGTAGAAGTCAACATGTGAAAATTTGTTTAAAATCAATACAGTACAAATCACTTCAGTTTTGAACTTCAAAATCTTTGAGTGTGTTATGATTTCATTGGTGTGGATCTGTCTTTCCCTAAAACAGAATAAACTCTCTCTCTCTCTCTCTCTCTCTCTCTCTCTCTCTCTCTCTCTCTCACTCACACACACACACACACACACACACATACACAATCTTCTCATTCTATTCAACTTTATTTATATTTACATATGATGACATATATATATATATATGTCATCATAGACTATCTATCCAGAAGGCAAGAGTCCTTCCTTTTCTTATTTTTTCTATCTCACTAGTGCCATTCAAGTGGCATTTAAGTGTATAGGATTTTCAGTCTTCAAAAGATTATAGTATAGGTATAAAGTTGGAAGGAACCTCAGGGGCCTTCTAGTCCAACCTCCTTATTATACAGTTGAGAAAACTGAGGCCCAGGGAAGTTTGACTTCCCCAAAGTCATACAGGTAATAAGCATTAGAGTTCAGATTGGGGCCCAAGTCTTCCAATTTCAGAACCTGTGTTCTTTTTACTCTATCACCAGTTTCCCATTATTGTAGTTAATTCCAGATTAGCAAAAAAAAAGCTTACTAGATATACAACTCCTAAATTTCAGAGAAGCATTGAACAAATTCTGGGAACAAGATGTGGATTAGGTGATGATATTATAGGTGGAGTCATAACTTGTTGAATTACCAGAAAGAAAGAATAGATCATTGTTCACCTGAAGGGAGAACTTTAGTAGAATACTATATGAATCCATCCTTGACCCATCCAGTGGTTTGGGTGAAAGCCTGCTAATCAAATTCATACAAGGAAGTTAAGAGACAGAGCTAACATTTCAGAGGAGAGAGTATGGAATTAAAATGACCTCGGTGGGCTAGAGAATTGGGTCGAACCTAAAAAAGTGATAATTAGTAGGAATATATAACTATAACATCCTACACTTAAGTTTCAAAAAATTCATGAGTACAGGATAAGGGAGATGTGGTTAGACAATAGTTCATGTGGGGAAAGAAAAAGACCTGGGGTTTAATGGATTACAGTACTTTAATATGAGTCAATAGCCTGACACAAAAGCCAAAAGAACATGCAGATTCTTAAGATTGAATTAGTACACAGCATCCAGAATAAGGGTTGCCATGGTTCCATTGTTCTTTGATAACCAGGATGGTAAGAGGACTAGAGAACATGGCAATATGAAGATGGATTGTAGGAAGTAGGAATGTTTAGCCTGGAGAAAAGAAGCCTTGAGAGGGAAGGCATGAGAGCTGTCTTCATGTATCTGAAAGGCTGTCATGTGGGAAAAGGGATTAAGCTTGTTCTGCTTAACCCCAGAGGGCATGACTAGAAACAATGGGTGGAAGTTTCCAGCGATAGATTAGGGTTGATATAAAGAGAGACTTCCTAAGGATTACAGTTGTCCAAAAACAGGATGGACTGCCTGCTGAGATCACCTGCTCCCCATCACTGGAGAGCGAGAAGAAGCTGCACGACCATTGAGCAGAGATGCTGTGATGATGGAAAAAGACGACCTCTGAGTTCCCTTACAACTCTGAGATTCTGCCAGTCTATGATTTATCAGGTCAAAGTATGTTATCGCGTACTTTATTAGAAGCACAAACAAAAGAAAAAATGGTTCTTGCTTTCCAAGAGGTTATACAAGAATGATAACATAACTAAACCACTAAAAAAAACCTCTGCTGTTATACAGCTCAAGTACTAAAGGGGGAAAAGACCATTGCAAGTTGTGGCTTTATCTCAGGATTTATTGCTAGGAAAAAAAAAAAACAACAACAACAACTAATTCCACCTCTCTGCCCCAGTTTAAAGATGAAGAAAATAAGGAGGAGATTGAATAAATTGGCCCAAATCACTTAGATATGAAGAACTGGGATTTAAGCCTAGTTCTTTGTACTCAAAATTCAGTTATTTGTCCATTTTACCCTACTGTCTTTCAGCTGGGAAGAAAGGCATCATTAGGGGAGCAGAATTTGAGTTGGGCTTTTGTAATAGGAATGCAAATTTGGAAGATCTTCCCTGCCCCTAGGCTAAAATGCGCCTGGAGCCTGGGGTGGGAGGCTTGTTTTTCAGTTGATACTTCTTGATTGGCCAGTGAGTCAATAAGGTTGTTACATTCTCTGAGCCAGGAGAAGGCTATATAAGCCCTGATGTGTAGCTTTGTTTTGGGACTCACTTTGAGAAGTGTTCTGTGATTTGATCTGAATTTTGGGAAGCCTTTGTTGAGAGTCCCCCGGCTTTGAAAAACCCAGATGTAGAAACCCAGATGTTGACTGGGTATGGATGTAATGGTTGGACAGTTTGGAAAGCTGTCTACTTGATCTGTTAATGTCTTGATAATTCTGTCTGTATATTTTGAAGTTTGGGGTGCTGACCTTTTTCCCCTGAACAAGGTAAACGATATATGTCTGACTGATTAAAGTAAGCTTGTTAACCCATTTTGAGTTGCTTTCCTTTAACAAAGCAGATCCAAGAACCTGTATGGGCAGCAAACCCTGAGGACACACTTGGGGTGCTTGCTGCTACAGCTTTGGAAAAAATAGAGGATATGAATTTGGGGGGTAAATTGAAAGACAATGTTGAGAATGGGATTAGCAACAGCAAAGAATGTGGGGAAAATGAAGTATGAACAAAGGACAGTAATGAAATTAGCCTGACTGGTGCAGAAGAAAACCATTCCCTTCTAAATAATCTAAGAGGGGGTAAGGATTCAGCAATAAGTACTTTGCAAGGATAAATCAAGCTTCTATTGAAAACCAGAGTTGACTTTCATGATTTGATACGGTCATATGAAAAAGTTCCAAAGCACTAATGAAGAAATGAAAATTGTGAACTTCTACTCACATCCATCAGATTGGCAAAGTTGACATCAAAATGGAAAATAACAAATGTTGGAGGGGGTGTGGGAAAACACGTACATCGCGCTACTCTAGGTGAGACTTAGATTAATCCAGTCCTTCAAAAAAGGAATTTGGAACTAAGCCCCAAGAGTTACTAAACTGTGTATTTCCTCTGTTCAATTTTAGCACTACTAGCCCTATATGCCAAAGAAATGGAAGAAAGAGGAAAAGTTCCTATAAGTACAAAAATATTTATACCAACTCTTTTCGTAGGTGAAAAGAAATAGGGGCACCTATTAGTAATTGGCTGAAAAAATTATGTCATGTAGATGTAATAGAATATCATTGTGGCATAACAAATTACAAAAAGAACGGTTTCAGAGAAGCCTGGGAAGACCTGACTGGACTGATGCAGAACGATATGAGCAAAAGCCAGAGCCAAATTTATACTGTAACATCAACATTGTAAAAGTGAATGAAATTTAAAACTTGGAAACTTTGATGAATGTCAATAATCAGTCATGATCCCAGAGAAGTGGTGATGGAACAGTCTACTCACTTCTTGACAGAAGGTAATGGATTAATATGAAGAATGAGATTCACTTTTGTTTTTGCTTGACTATCCTTATTTGTAACAATAACCTTATTTTTCTTTCCTTTTTTTTTTTCCTGTGGAGCAAGGGGATGGAAGAGAGAAAAAAAATTAATGTTCAACAATGGAAAAACAAATAGAATTTAATCTAAAAATGATACCATTAGTTGAACTGGAACTGTACAGCACCTGAAAAGAGTCTTCCATACAACAGATCTCACCAAAATTCTAGCATTCTTTATTGATTAGTGGAAGGCACCTACCTTATATATTCTCCATCAGTAATAGAATGAGATGCCCTTGGTTCAATTATATTCTATTTTGCATACACTTAGTTCAAAAACCTGTAGTCTTGTTCAGGATTTTTCTATGTGTATTCTGGAAATTTCTGCCAATTCTGCAAGTATCAATAGAAGTTCTTAAAGGAGCAAGGTGCAGCAAAGAAAAAGGTGCAACAAGGAAAAAGCAGATCTAAGATCAGAGGGTCTGGATTTAAAGTCCTGCCACTTTTAAGTGCCATGCACTTCCACTGTGTGATCCTAGAAGAAGGAAACAAGCATTTATTAAGTACCAACTCTATTCCAGGAACTGGCATAAAATATTACTTTATTTGACTCTCACAACAACCTTATGAAGTAGGTGCTATTATTGTCCCTATTTTACAGTTAAAGAAAGTGAAGCAGAAAGAGGTTAAGTGACTTGCCCAGGGCCATACAGCTAAAAAGTATTTGAGGTCAAATCTGAACTCATGTCTTCCTGACTCCAGGCCCAGCACTGTATCCACTGTGCCACCTAGCTGCCATAAGCAAATCATCTAATCTTTCAGGGTCTAGGTCTCCTCATTAAATATGAAGGTCAAAGAAGGTAGTTTGTCTAAAATCCCTTCCAGCCTAAATCTATTATCATATGACAATGTCATCACACAATCACAGAACTACATAATGTTGTCCTTAAACCACCATCACTACTACCATAACAACCACTAGTGTTCTAGGTGCTGGGAATATACAAAGACAAATGAAAGAGTCATACATTCTATTTAATAATAGATAATGATCATATGGATGAATCTCTTCTTTTGCTAGTTGAGGAAACTGGATCTAGAAATACAGAGAAGTTACTTGCCTAAGATCACATAGCTTGTGTGTGGCAAAGGCATGATTCAAACTCAGGTCTAAATATAAGTCCCTTAAAGCAGGGACAGTTTCTTTCTTTCCTTCTTTCTTTCTTTTTTCCTTCTTTGCTTTCCTCCCTCCATCTTTTCTTCTTTCCTTCCTTTCTTCTTTCTGTCCTTCCTTTCTTCTTTCTTTATTCCTTCCTTCATTTTTCCCTTGTTCCCTTCCTTCCTTCCTCCCTCTCTCCCTCCCTCCCTCCATCCCTCCTTCATTTCCTTCCTTCCTTTCTCCCTTCCTTCCTTCCTTCCTTCTTTCCTTCCTTCCTTCCTCCCTCACTCCCTCCTTCCTTCCTTCCTCCCTTCATTCCTTCTTTCCTTCCTTCCTCCCTCCTTCTTTCCTTCCTTCTTCTTTTCTTTTTTGCCTTTTTATCCCCAACAGCTAGTACAGTGCTTGGCACATAGTAGGCATTTCATTAATGCTAGCTGGTTGATTCTGATTCAAATTCCAGAGTTCTTTCCATTATACAGACCAAATTCTGTACTCTGACTGTAGAAAGATATGCAAGCAGGGAAATAAAAAGGAACCATTTTTCAAAGTCAACATAGCATTGCAACCTGAAAAATCAAGATTACATAGGAAAGCCGCATTCAGCCAAAGATTTCTAATGGCAATAAAGGACTGAAATCTGCCTCCAGATTCTGCTGTCAGCCAGTGCCCTGAAAAAAAGAAACAAAAAAAAATTAAGAAAATCAGCATGTCTTTCAGATACTTGTGGAATTTTCAGCATCAGCAAGGCAGCAAGCCAAAAACTAAACAAAACGTCACAAAACATTGTAGTTTTCAACCTATATCATGCTGTTATTCAATCTATATGTGACACGGAAGGCAAACATGGCCTCAACCCAAGCATTGCATAGAGTTCCACGAGCTATGCCATCAGCATTATCAACAAGCAAAGCTTACGATCAACACAAAGTCACACTAAGCAACAATGAGATCCTGCAATGGAATCAGTCCCTTAGCATTGAAGATATGATAGCTACAGCTCAGCTCTGTTGGTTGGATCTCAGGAAGATGATGGATGAAAGAATGTTTAAGCAGTATTTGTGTGCTGAGCTCAGGCCCCGGCAGAGAGGCACTTAAAATTCAGACCAAAGCAACAGAGGGGGATAGAAATAGACTGGAGAAAGCCAAGAAATAGCAGCACATCAACTGACATAATTCACAGTAATCAGAGATTTTGAGCAAGGGTGTCAGGTGGCCTGTGAGCAGACAGAGTTCTGCCCGTGCCAGGCCCTGCAAAAAGCAAATAGACCCAGCCAAAAGACAGGGGGTGCAGACTGCTAGACATGCATTTGTCCTTTCAGCCACACATAAATAGCAACATGATCAATCACTTGGGCTATTCTCTGTCCCTTTTTCACATCTTGCTCTCAACCCCAATCCTCTCTGTGCCTTTGCTCACACAGTTTCCCCCGTGCTTTGAGTAGTAACCTTTCCCCCACTCAATCACACAGGTAGAAGCATGTAGGGCCAACATGATATTCATAGCACCAATGGCTACTATGAATATGTCAGCATAGCTCTGAATTGCAGAACATAACAGGCTCTCCATATAGAAGAGAGGCAATCTTCAAATTCCCATTACCATTACTAGGCCTATCGGGTCACAATGGGAGAAAAGGCTAGACTTGGAGTTGGGAAGACCTGTGTTCATATGCTGCCTCAGTTGCTTAGTAGCTATGCAACCCGTAAGATAAAGCCAGTTGCTTTCTCAGCCTCACTTTCCTCATCTAGAAAATGGGAATATTAATAGCACTTATCTTACAGGGTTTTGTGAGCATCCAATGAAATAGCATATCTATAGCACTCTGGGAACCTCATGGCTTCATACAAATGCTAGCTATGTCCATTCAAGGGCAGCCCAGTGGCACAGTGAATAAAGTGTTAGGCCTGGAGTCAAGAAGACTCATCTTTCTGAGTTCATGTCTGGCCTCAGACACTTACTAGCTGTGTGACCCTGGGCAAGTCACTTCACCCCGTTTGCCCCAGTTTCCTCATCTGTAAAATGAGCTGATAAAGGAAATAGCATGCCACTTCAGTATCTTTGCCAAGAAAATCCCGAATGGGGTCACAAAGAGTTGGACAAGAATGAAAAGCAACTCAACGACAACAATATTCCTTCAAGGCTAAACTCAAATACCAGCTCTCCTGTGACATCTTCCTTGATTGCCTCCACGGAAGCTGATCTCCATCCCTTCAGGGTACTCAGATCATTTTGCCTGGTTCCCCTTTACATCAATAACAAAAGCTCTAAACCTTTTTGTGCGTGGACCTCTCTGACACACCCTTCTGGGAAAGTTTAAGGACTCACTCTCAGGAGGATGCTTTTAAATAAATAACAAATAAAAATAAAAACCATAGGATGACAAAGAAAAGCAGTCTTATTGAAACCCATTTATCAGAATGTGAAAGAGCAAAGGTCACAGACTCCTCAGGTTAAAGATCCCCTGCTGACCTGTCACTTACTGTACTTCTGTGTGGGGTGTGTGTGTGTAGTGTGTGTGTGTGG
>NW_027185655.1:51735218-51735467 GCF_028583685.1 Petaurus breviceps papuanus
TGTGTGTATGGTGTGTGTGTGTGTGTGGTGTGCGAGTGTGTGTGTGTGGTGTGGGTGTGTGGTGTGGGTGTGTGTGGGGTGTGAGTGTGTGTGTGGTGTGGGTGTGTGGGATGTGTGTGTGGTGTGCGAGTGTGTGTGTGTATGGTGTGTGTGTGTGTGGTGTGCGAGTGTGTGTGTGTGGTGTGGGTGTGTGGTGTGGGTATGTGTGGTGTGTGAGTGTGTGTGTGGTGTGGGTGTGTGGGATGTGTG
>NW_027185655.1:51735567-51736448 GCF_028583685.1 Petaurus breviceps papuanus
GGGAGGTGGGTGTGTGGGTGTAGGTGTGTGCATGTGGCGTGTGTGTATGGTGTGTGTTGGGTGTGTATGTGGTGTATGTGTGTGTGTGTGGTATGGGCGTGTCTTACATATCCTCTTTCATTAGAGTATAATGTCCTAAGTGACTATCTCATTGGTCATTTTCGCATCTATAGTGCCTAGGAGAATGGATGCTCGGGGTGGGGTGGGAGGAGAGGAGTTTTCTACTTGTGATCTCATGAGGGTGAGAAACTTCTGATAAGAAAACTTCTTTTAACAAGGCAGATTTCCAACTGCTCTGCCAAATGTACAGATTGGGGTTAGGGGACAACTGAGAGTTTAAGGTTAAAGTAGGCCAGGCTTAACTAGTCAATCCATATCAGAAACAGGATTCAAACTCATGTTTTCCTGACTTTAGGGAAAAAAAATTAAAAAAAATAACTATACCAAGCTGTGACTCACTTTCCACATAGTTGAGGCTTAATACATTTCTATTAAAATGAGTTACAATGGATACTCATTGATGGGGCAGTTAGGGTGATTCAGTGGAGAAAGTGCTGGACTTGAAATCAGAAAGATTTGAATTCAAATCCTGCTTCATGCATTAACTAGTAGAGTGACCCTGGTCAAGTTGCTTAACCTTTCTCAGTCTCAGTTTCCTTTTCTGTAAAATTGGGGACTGCTGCACAGGACTGCTGTGAGGATCAATGAGATAAAGCTCTTTATAAACCTTAAAGCTCTACATAATTGCTAACTGTGATGATGACAATGACAATGATGATGACGATGATGACAAAGACGATGACGATGATGATGACAATGACGACGATGATGATGAGGAGGAGGAGGAGGAGGATGACGATGATGATGATGATGATGACGAT